>NW_004567108.1:50562293-50624204 GCF_000260355.1 Condylura cristata | reverse complement strand
AAAAAGCACCACCTAAGATTAATGCATCATATACTGCCATTATCCATATGTGGTCTTGAGTATCTACTCTTTTATACAAATAAAGCAGTTGAAATGTACATTATTTAAAAATGCACACATGAGGTTCCCAAGAACCTCATTCTATTAGTCTTCAATATAAAGATATAATGATATGGCAAAATTATATTCTTAACATTTTACAGTGAAAAAGACATTGTATCTAGCACATTGGAAACTTCCATATAATCATGAAAGCTTTCTACATTTGTAAGGAAATTTCATTATAGAGTGTAACATTTAGGTAAATATATCTATCCAAATTTTGGAATTTCCAGTTCTTACACATAAAAATTAACACACTTAACATGGAAAATTAGTTTTTCCAATTTATAGACTGACCTCCTTAAATCTATTCACATATATGTAGTAATTTCCGTGAAACCTGAAAAAAAAAAAAAACTAAGGCACAGGTTGATGCAGAAAATAGATTAACTATGTATCAAAAAGTGTAGAAAAAGAGAAGTTGGCCTTAAATTCTACAGGTGCTATTTAGTTGTGATATTTTGTCCTACATTATTTTGAACAGAAACAATTAAAATAAAGCACATAAAGACTGTATACTTAAGTATTTAATACTGGATGATATTATTTATTTGAAAATTTAACAAATTCCCAATTTTTTTAAATGATTCTTGCTTATCCAATACCTGAATAATTATTGTTGAAGATGAAATCTTAGTGCCTATCAATAGAAATTGAAAAAAGTTATTAAATTATTAATGACTTCCATGAGATTATTATAAAGGAGAAAGAATCACCACTGACCCAGTTTGATGGTTGAAAAGCTTTGCTTTCCTAAAAAGTCATGAAGTTTATCCATTCTTAATTTGAAAATCTGAAAAGAGAAACTGTGTTTTTCACAAGGAAACTCTTTGTTTTGGGTAAAACTAGATAGCATTTTTTTTTATAATAGTTTACATATTTTTGTGCATTTGTCCATCTCAGTTGCAATCCCCGTGGGTTTCCCATCACCAGATCACCCATGTGCCATCACCATAGTCCAGTGCATTTCCCTCCCCGCACTGTTTTTGATCCCATTCCCCACTCCACCCCCACAAAATGTCTCTGGTATATAGCTGTTCATCATTATCACTATTTTCTCACCTGCTCCTTTATATTCCTGCTATGTGAGAAACCATCTGGTATTTTTCCTTTTCTTTCTGTCTTATTTCACTAAGCATGATCTTTTCCAGTTCCATCCATGTTGCTGCAAAAGACATTGTTTCTTTTTTTGGTTGCTGAGTAATATTCCATTGTGTATATGTACCACATCTTTTTAATCCAGTCATCCATTTTTGGGCATTTGGGCTATTTCCATGTCTTTCCAATTGTGAATAAAGCAGCAATAAACATGGAGGAACAGGTATCTTTTTGAATCCATGTTTTTGTGTCTTTTGGGTAGCTACCTAGCAGTGGGGTTGCTGGGTTGTAGGGAAGCTCCATGTTCAGCAGTTGAGGAACCTTCAAACAGTTTTTCATAGTGGTTGTACTAGTTTGCATTCCCACCAGCAGTGCAGGAGAGTTCCTTTTTCTCCACATCCTCGCCAACATTTGTAGTTGCTAGTTGTTTGAAGATGTGCCATTCTCACTGGGGTGAGGTGGTATCTCATTGTGGTTTTAATTTGTACTAGATAGCATTTCCTATAATGGAATATTAACTTCATCATTTTCTACTTTCTATGCTATTATAATTATGCCACTATTTACTAACATATAAATAAAGTTTTAAGCTAATATAATATTTTATTAACACTCTACCTTAATTTTATTCAAGATACTGGTAGATTTTTACAAGAAAAAATTAAATCAAAAGGTTTAGGAAGAACATTAAGGCGAAGAGATGCTGGGATTAAGTTCTGTCGTAGAAATTATCAATAAAGAAGAAACTGCAGAAAGTTTCTGGCAGGACTCAGATGTTTTGGACAGGATTGGTGACCCAAAAGAAGCAGAAGGAAGATGAGAGCAATGGAGGAAGAGAGGAGTGGAGGAGTGGGAAGTATTGATCAGAACTCTTTCCCCCCTCCTCCACCGGCAAACCTGGGACACCTCCACCAGACAAAGAAAAGGAGAGAAAGTCTGAAAGCAACAGGAAAACAATGAATCATCTAAAAACTCCAGATGTTGAAGCAAAGGTCAGCAGGTTAATTCTCATGGAGAAGAGCAGGACTCCAGCAGGTCCCAAGCCTCTGATTTAAAGTTAAACTAAGGACTACTAGCTCAGTTTAACCCTGTAGGAATGAAAACACTCATCCCACATGCCACCATTGGAAAAAGGGCAGGGGCATGACCAACTCTACAAGCACATAGCCCCCCGCCATAGTTGGAAGTTGAGCAGGGGCTGGTGACTGCTACAAGCTACACAGTACCCTGCCAGAGATGGAAGCCAGGCTGGGTGTGGCCACCGCTACATTCAAGTTGGAAGCTGGGCTGGCATGGCCATTGTCTAAAGGAGCATGCAGGCCCGTGCCACAGTCAGAAACTGGATAGCTGCAGAATCACCTTGAGTGCACTGCTCCCTGCTGTAGTGGAAACTGGGAGGAGCTTGGTGGTAACACTAGAGCACAGCTGGGCCAGGGGCATGGCTACTGCCTACAGGAGCATGCAGGCATCCACCACTGTCTGGAACCATGCATGTGGGGCCACCTTGATTTTGCAGCTCCCTGCCATAGTCTGAAGCCAGGCGCAGCTTGGCTGGCACCAGTAGAGCACAGCTCCTGCCACAGTTGGAAAGTAGGCTAGGGCTCGGGCACCACTTTGAGCACTCCGCTTCCTGTCACAGTGAAAGCTGGGCCGGGAGTGACTTCCAGTACACATTCCCCAGCCATAGTGAGAAGCTTGACAGGGGTGTGGCTGCTGCTATTAGCACATAGTGCCCTGTCAGAGTTGAAAACCTGTGTGACTATTGCCAGTGGGAGCATAGGGTCCCCCACCCACTGCAACAACACCACCACAGGCAGAAACTGCACAGCAGCAGAACCACCACCACACAGAGTGTACAACCCTCAGCTACAACAGAAGGAGCACCTGGAAGAAATCCTGGCCAATACTATAACAGGGTGGTCCCTGGGAAGAGAGGAAGTTCAGTTCGAGGCTCCCTGCCCCACCCAGAAGGAGGGTGGAGATGAGCAGAGAAAAGAAGAGAAGGAATCTGAGGAGAAAGGAAGCAGGATAGAGGGCCAGAAGGAAACCTGAGGAAGCCACGTGGAGCAAAGAGAGACATGTAAAGAAACCGTGTTTATTTCTTGGCCCTGGACTGGTTGAAAGTGATGTGGGTGAGAGACCCGTGGGGAGGTTGACTATAGCAGTGTTTATATTGATTTTGATTGTGCTCTTTTCCTCCCAGACTTGTCTGGCTATTTCTGACCCTTTTCTATGGGTCCTGGCCAGAAGGTGCTTTAGACTTGTGACAGGATTTCAAGCCTTGCTTTGGGCCAATCCCTTTTGGGTTGACTTTTGCCTATGAGGGGATGGGTAACTTCCCATGTTTTGCCCTTGAGGGGATGGGTTTGATTTATAAATTATATTCTTTATCTTCTGTATTGTATACTCAATGTATTAAAGTTTCTTTTCAATAAAGACTCATATGCGTTGTCTTGCTGTGGTGGATGGCCGATCCTATTTAAAGCAGGCAGATTTGGAGGTTCATTGGTGCCCCTCTCTCCTTGCCTTGTTACAATACCAGCAGCTCAGTATCCCATTGCATAGGACTCATCAGAAAACAAATGACAGAGAAGGAAAAATACAAATAGCCAAGCAAGCCTGAGGGGAAAGACATACCACAGAAAGAAAATCAGTCACCAGATCTCAACAACAGTGACATGGAAAATCATCTCAGCCTGTCATACAGAGAATTATAATCATCATGATAAAAAACACAGATTATGAAAAGGGGAAAAATGATATGAGACAAATTGCAGGCTTAATGCTATTCCAATAAAAATCTCAATGACATTCGTCAAAGAAATAGAACAAATATTAATGAAATCCATATAGAGCCACAAAAAAACCTCAAATAGCCAAAGCTCTCCTGACTAAAAGAGGACGTATCACACTCCTAGACATCAAGCTATACAATAAAGCCATAATAATCAAAACAGTATGATACTGGAACAAAGACTGACACAGACCAAAGGAACAGAACAGAAATTCAAGAAATAAAGCCCCACATAGATGGGCAACTAATCTTTGACAAAGGAATTAAGAATATGCAATGGAATAATGACAGTTTTTTCAAAAAATGGTGCTGGAAAACTAGACCACTGCATGCAAAAAAATGAAAGTAGACCACTACCTCATACCATGCACAAATATCAACTCAAATGGATAAAAGAACTAAACATAAGAATCCATAAAATAAAAGAAAACATAATTACAACACTACAAGACATACATCTCAGTATCATATTTAAAGATTTCATCAAAAATGAAGGAAAAGATAAACAGCTGGGATTACAGCAAATAAAATCTTAGAGCAAAAGAGATGTTAACCAAAACAGAGATGCACTACTGATTAGGAGAAAAAAATTGCAATTCACACAACTAATAAAGTATTGACTGATTGCAAGGGTTTACAAAGAACTCACTTACAAAGACTCAAGAAAAACAAATAACCCAATAAAAAAATGTGCAGTAGAACTCAAAAGGCACTTCTCCAAAGGTGAAATGCAAAAGGACAATAAACCTATGGTAAAATGTTCAACATTTTGCATAATCAGGAAAATTCAAATCAAAACCACAATTAGTTACCACCTTACCCCAGTAAGAACAGCATATATTAAAAAAACTAACAATAAATGTTGGTAGGATGCAGCTAAAAAGGAACTTCCCTACACTGCTGGTGGGAATGCAAACTAGTCTAACCACTATGGAAATCTGTGTGGAGTTTCCTCATATTATTAAAAATGGAGCTGCCTTTGACCCAGCAACTCCACTCCTAGGGAGCTACCCACTGGACACAAAAACCTTAATTCAAAAGGATACATGACCCCTATGTTTATTGCAGCACTATTTACAATCGGTAAGATTTGGAAACCAAATGCCCAAAAATATTTGACTCTATCAAGAAGATGTGGTACATATACACAATGGCATACTACTCAGCAATAAAAAAGATAATCTATACATGGCACCATGGATGAAATCAGAAGGGATTATGCTCAGTGAAATAAGAAAAAGAAAAATATTGGATAGTTTCACTTATTGAAGGAATATAGAGAAACCAATTAAAGGATCGGGAAAACAAATTCCAGTTAAAACTGCAAAACCAAACAAAAATAATCAGACAGCTATAAGTCAAAGACATTCTTCAGGGGAGGGAAATAGTACAAAACACAGGCAGGGAGAACACAAGAGTCTAAGATGATGGTGCATGGGTGAATTGGTGGTGGAAATTCTATGGGGACCACATTTGATGCAAAATATATACAAATCAAGAAACTCAAAATTTTTTTTAAAGATTCATAAACAGGTAAAGTTTTAATATTGATGGAAAAAAGACACAAAGAATCTGTACTTTCATGTAGTTTGTCTAGCTACAGTACAGAAAACTGCCTTTCATGCTATTATATCAACAGCTACTATATCACCTTATTTTCTAAAATTTCTAATTTGTAGTTCTCATCACAGAGAATTTTAAAATCTAGATTTAAATCCTATCCACTTTGAACAGATTATTAATTGGTTTAGGCATCCTATGCTGTGAATTAGATTATAAAAGCTGGAAGGTTTCATCCTCTTTTTTATCCCCTCTGCAAGGGCATTTTGGGTGAGCGCAAATTTCTTGAAGGCCCCAGTGGTGTTGAAAATGCTCGGTTTGGTTCAGCAATTGCAGCTCTCTCAGACATCAACATGGACGGCTTCAATGACGTAATAGTTGGTTCACCTTTGGAAAATCAGAACTCTGGAGCTGTATACATCTACAATGGTCACAAGGACACCATTAATTTGAAATATTCCCAGGTGAGCACATGTTCAGTTGTGGTGTGTTTACATGTGTCGCTGTGGTAAAGGTGAGACGATCCTACAGATCCATCCTTCTTGTATAACAATTTTATTCACTTATTTTTTTAAAGATTTATTTATTGAAGTATATAAGAACTGGAATGTAGGCCAGAGGTGCTGGAGGTGAAAGGGTTCACCAGGACAGGGTGGGAAGTAGAAAGTCACGTAACTGAAATACACTCTTTTGGGGAGCAGCAAGCAGGACAGGGGAGGTCTGCTGAGCCATGTCAGTCAGCTCCCTGGCAGGAGATCGAACTCATGTTGCAGTGGCTGGTGATAGCTTCATAGAGCTGTGCCTTTAACCCCTGTGCCACCAGTGAAGTCCCCAGTTTTATTCATTTATACAGCACATATTTAGTATGTCTCTCCTGTGTGCCCAGTGCTGTTTTAGACTCTGGAAATGCTTTAAAGAGCAAGACGAAAAGAAAGTTTATGCCTCGCATATTTTAACATTCTTGTGCAGAAGTAAAAGTAGAAGTCTCTTGTGGAAGAGACAGGAAAATTATGATAAATAAGATAAATACCTCTAATAGTGATAAATGACAAGGACTTTAATGGAAAAGTAAAATAAATAGGAAATAAAATTTCAGAGATGAGAGCTAGAAGCTATTTAAACTAGAGTCCAAAAAGACCTAGCTGAGAAGGCAATTTTTGAGTGAAGAACTGAAAGTTGTGAGTTAGGACAGAAGCCAGCCCTGAACTTGGACCAGCTGCTTCCTACTCCACTGATCTTTGTGTTTTGTGCTGTTTTGTGATTTCGTTTTAAAAGATTCATGTTGTCTGATGAAAATGTGGCTGCAACAATGATAAACAGATTGGCTAAAATGTGATTGAAAGATTAATGGAATTTTGTGGATATCAAAGAAGATCTGGAAAACAGTTATAAAACAAATCTGAAAATATAGTGCAGAAGCTATTTTTTTTTCCTTTTTCACTTGTGCATTGTAATTTCCTGTCAAACTTGCTGTTTCAGAAAATCTTGGGGTCTGATGGGGCCTTTAGGAGCCGTCTCCAGTACTTTGGGAGGTCCTTGGATGGTTTTGGTGATTTAAATGGGGATTCCATCACCGATGTGTCTGTGGGAGCCTTTGGAAAAGTGGTTCAGCTCTGGTGAGTCAGTAAGAGCCAGATACCAACTAAATAACTCTAAAATGGTGTGCTAAGTAGAGAAGATTGCTGTGCTGTGTCGTGGAAATGCCACATGCATTATGTAAGGTGCTGGGACATGTATGTGCCATTGGTTTGCATAAAAGAAAGAACATGGTTTTCCTGATGGGAAAAGAAAAGCATTTGCTAAACATTAGAATCAAGTTTCTCTTCCCCTATAGTGAGCAGGCAAAGTGCCTAGAAAAGACAAAGGCCTTGAAACGGTATCCAGGATATTTCTTAATACTATCTTCCAAAGGTACTTACCTTAGTTCACAGAAAAGCCTCATCAGAATGTCTTAAAAATCTGAACACTTAGACTTCACAAGTGAAGTCAACTTCTTAGGAGGCTATAAGGTATCTTTTAAAATTATTAGTCATAAAAAAGAAGCTATTCTTTAGATTTAGCAGATCTTTCACTGACCTCAGTAGGAGTTGAAGAGCAGGGAGGGACAATAAGTATTCTAAGGGCCATATGTTTCAAGAACAAAAGTATACTAGTCTGGTGGGAAGATAGAATCAGAAAGAAATTGAAAATTCAATCAAGAATTACCAAGAAAATATAGTTGAAATATTTACTTATGTGTCCCTGTTGAAAATGTACTTTAAAGGTACAAATGCATCAAGAACAGAAAAATATTACATTATGATGTACTGTTTGAGTCTAATACACTTTTCATAATGTCTTCTACCTTTAAAGAAGGAAATGAGTTACTTTAGTGCATCATTTTAATGAAGTCTTTTTTTTTTTTTTAAAGATTTATTTATTTATTCATACAGAACTGGGGTACAGGCCAGAGATACGGAGGGTGAGAGGATTCACCAGAGACAGAGTGGGGAGCAGAACAGGCAGGTCAACGGAAGTACACTGCTGAGGGGAGCAGCGGGCGGGTCAGGAGAGGTCTGCCACGCCATGTGGTCACCTCCGGGGCAGGCGGGGATCGAACTCATGCGGAAGTGGCTTTTTTAGTTTCTCAGTGCAGTGCTTTAACCCGCTGCGCCACCAGGGAGGGCCTTAATGAAGTCTTTATGTAGAAAAGCTAAAGATCAAAGAATAATGTTTAAAACTGAAAAATAAGTGTATTTACTGAAAAAAAATCAGTAAAAATCAGGTAAGCATAGATTCTTAGAAAAATACAAGGTGTGACAACATAATTATATGAATGATTTCTAAGCAACTTTGTAAGGAGAAAAACGTCACCCTGAAATGGCACAAACCCAGTGATAGGTAATGTGCTGGTTATTGGTGAGATGGTGGTGATATTTGTTCTGCCCATTTCATAGGATTGGTATAGGAGTAAATGAGGCCAGATATAGGTGGAAATTCCTCAGATATGTCAAAGGCTGAGCCAGCGTCAGATGCCTGTAGTGCCCAGCCTGGTATGGCCCTCTTGCTATTAGCTACATCAAGCTAGCTGCTACCATCTTGGCCATAGGGGACACTCAAAGCATCTCTGCTGGTCACAGAAGCAACAGACAAACAAGCCTGACCACACTTTTCAGCCTGCCGCACCTCTTGCCATTGCTTTCTCCACTACTGATAAGAAAATGAACACCACCGCTTCCTGCCAGCAGTCACTTCAGGGTCCATGGCTGTCTCATGCTGGCCAAGAAGCTGCAGAGTTACATCCTGTGCTTTGCATGTGCATGAAGCAAAAAGTATCACATGTGGGTCCTGATAGTAGTCACCCACAGAAAGGCATGTCCCCTGCTGCTATCATGGTGCTTTCAAATATAAAATACTGCTAACGTACTTAAAGGGGAGTGGACCAGTGGATAATGCAAGCAACTGGGATCCCCATGTAAAGTTATAATTCTTGCACTTGGCAGTGACATCCATCTGTCTTTTTCTCTGTCTTTCAGGTCACAGAGTATCGCTGATGTATCTGTAGATGCTTCGTTCACACCAGAAAAGATCACTTTGACCAACAAGAATGCTGAGATCAGCCTCCAACTCTGCTTCAGTGCCAAGTTCAGACCTACTAACTTATCCAGTCAAGTGGGTGAGTAGTCCTGTACAGAGATAGATTTGTTGGTAGGACTTTAGTGTTGGAAGACCAGAGGAAATGAGGATCTTGCAGACATTTAAATAGCTATGCATTTGAAGCACCTGGAGGGGGCACCCAATAATACACAGTAAAATAGGGTTACTTTTCCCTAAAAAGTTCACCTGTAATAACATTTCTTTAAAATTTTTATCATAGCCATCACATATAACATCACAATTGATGCAAATGAATATTCATCCAGAGTAACCTCCAGGGGGTTATTTAAAGAAAACAATGAAAGGGGCCTGCAGAAGACTATGATAGTAGGTCAAGCCCAGACTTGCTCTGAGTACACCATCCATATACAGGTGAGGCCTCAGAATCATCCTTTTCGGTCTCATTTCTTTTTATTTTTTTAAAGATTTATTTATTAATGCATACAGAACTGGGGTATAGGCCCGAGGTGCAGGGGCGGTAAGAGGATTCACCAGAGACAGAGTGGGGAGCAGAACAGGACAACTGATGAAGCACACTGCTGAGGGGAGCAGCAGGTGGGTCAGCCGTGCCATGTGGGTCACCTCTGGGGCGGGGATTGAATTCATGCAGAAGTGGCTTTTAGCTTCTCAGAATTTGCTTTAACCCACTGTGCCACCAGGGAGGGCCTCAGTCTCATTTCTTTTTAAAGACTAATGAATGGTGGTAAAGCCCAAACTGTAAGCTTATGAATTAGAAAATGCCTGCTCTCCTAATGAAAGCTTTTTCTTACCTAATTCCATGAAGAAGCATATTTCCTTTATTATAATATATACGGTTATGTTCTATTATTGTACAAGTCAGCAACATAAATTTTTACTTGGATTACAATTAAAAGAGCTTTAAAACATATTTTTAAGTCAAAGAATGTTTTAAATGTATAGCAGGGAGACTTTTAATTGACAATATGTTTTATTTTGACATTTTCCTATAGGAGAAAAATTTGATTCATTTTTAAGGTACTGAAAAGGACAATTCCAATTGTCATTTGCAGTATTGCATTTTTTTTAATTTTTTTTATTTTATAAGTTTATTTTTACATCATTTTGTACATTTTTTTTTTTCCATCTCAATTGTAATCCCCACGGGTTTCCCATCACCAAGCCACCCGTGTGCCATCACCATAATCCCATGCACTTCCCTCCCCAACCCCCCGTTTTTGGTCCCTTTCCCCACTCCACCCCCACAAAATGTCTCTGGTATATGGTTGTTCATTATTTTTGTTATTTTCTCGCCTGGTCCATTATACTCCTGCTATGAGTGAAACCATCCGGTATTTTTCTTTCTCTTTCTGGCTTATCTCACTAAGCATGATCTTTTCCAGCTCCATCCAAGTTGCTGCAAAAGACATGTGTTTCTCTTTTTTGGTTGCTGAGTAATATTCCATTGTATATATGTACCACATCCTTTTTATCCAGTCATCTACTTTTGGGCATTTGGGCTGCTTCCTTGTTTTTCCAATTGTAAATAAAGCAGCATGCAGTGTTGCATTTTTATTGACACAGGTGAAGGCTGCCTCAAAAGCTGGAGGCAGCCTCTGCCTCCCGGAATGCTGCCAGCCCTCCACCCTTTATATTAAGGACAAAGTGTAGAAGCTGTGCTTGTTCTGGGGCATCGGCATTAGGACTGTTGACTGACTAGTACATATTACCTCCTATGTGCAAGGAGCAGTCAGGTGGGAATGGAAGGTGGGAAGCTTGGTTTCAGATGTGCAAATCAATCTCTTTTCCCTGGTTTTTAGAGCAGGTTCTGACCGAAGAAAAGAGACCTCTTTTCCACTGCCTGATACCAAGTCCAGAGCCTTCCCTTCTCAGTCATAATATTCCCTTCCAGAGATTTGGTCAGGACGTCTAAGTACTCTTATGTCTTGGCAAAAAGAACAGAAAGGCCATACTGTATCCAACAGTGAGGCACTTTTATGTGGGTCTTTTAAGCATTAAAATCAGACATGGCATTTAAATATTTACAGCTACTTGTGCACAAGTAATGATGTTAATAGTGAGCCTACTTAAAAGCTGCCACTTCAGATTTTTTACAAAACCCACATCATATTCTTAGTAGCAGAGAGATTAAGAGCAGAATTAAGACAGAAGAAAGGAAGCAAGAGTTTTGAAAATTCAAAACAAGGGGATGCTATATAGTTGGGAGTGGATTGGATTCTAGGTTGTAACACGTGAGTTGTCCTTTTTGTTTTGTTCGGAAGCTGCTGTAAACTAACAAGCTGACTTTCTGTGTTTGTAGGAGCCCTCTGATGTTGTCAACTCCTTAGAGCTATGTGTGAACACCAGTCTGGAAAACCCCGGCACTAGCCCTGCCCTTGAAGCCTACTCTGAAATGGTCAAAGTCTTCCGTGTAAGTGTGGCCTGCCTCTCCTGGCGTTCAGTCTGGTTAACAAAGTTTCACAGGTCTGCAGTAGATTAAAACATACCTGCACATTCTTTACAAATATAGCCTTTACAGTTTTCATTTTCTTAAAGAAATATAATCACTTATGTGTAAAGTTAATCACCATGTAAGTCCATAAAGGTAGGAACCTTTCTCTTCCCTTTCATCACTGTTTCCAGCTATTTGCACAGTTCCTGGCACATGTAGGTATTCAATAAATATTTGTTGAAGAAATAAATTACAGTAGCGCTCACACTTTGTGCTTCCCCAGCCACTCAATACCTGTGATTGCCAATCCCTGTGAAGCTCTCTGAATCATGGAACACTACCTCTGTACCACTACCCACCTAGATGTTCTGCTGGGAAAATTATCATCTTGAATCTTGCATTTATCCTTTTTTTTTGGTCATGATGTTGCTAAGCATGTAAACATTGTTTAGTTTTGTATGTCTTGAACTTTGTGTAAATGTAATAATACTATATGTAGTCTTTTACAATTTGCTTTTTTTTTTTAACTGAAGACACATTTCTAGAATTATTTTTCCTTTTCTGTAGATCCCTTTCTATAAAGAATGTGGTGAAGATGGGGTTTGCATCTCTGATCTAGTTCTGGATGTCCAGCAACAGAATGCTACTCAGTAAGTTTTCTTTAATTAAAGTTCAATGGAAAATGCAGAAATTAAGAGAGGCTAAATAGACTATTTTATTCAAGTGAATATGTATGGACACTTTCCCCACAGAAGAAGCCCTCAGATCCAGTGAACATTCAGATCCAGAGCACTTGTATCTAAATTTCAGTTACTACAATCCATACCTGAGTAGAACAATGAGAAATATAAAGCCATCTGTAAATATAAAACTATTGTTCCTTCCCTATAATCTAATAATTAAAAGTAACAGAGAAAAATCCAGCAGCATCTACTTATTTTTTGTTGATATCTTTTTAACATGAAGATTTTATTAAACATTTTTCTCAGTATTATAAGTAAATCTAAAGAGCTTATTTTCAAATGGTAAAGTATTTGACTATTGACCCCCCTACTTCTTTTTTTTTTAAGATTTATTTATTTATTTGTGCATACAGAACTGGGGTACAGGCCAGAGGCTCAGGGGCGGTGAGAGGCTTCACCAGAGAGAGTGGGGAACAGAACAGGCAGGTCGACGAAGTACACTGCTGAGGGGAGCAGCGGGCGGGTCAGGAGAGGTCTGCCACGCCATGTGGTCAGCACCGGGGCTGGCAGGAATCGAACTCATGAGGAAGTGGCTTTAGATCCTCAGTGCTGTGCTTTAACCCGCTGCGCCACCAGGGAGGACCGCCCCTACTTTTTTTTTAACCTTACCGAACTTTTAAAATTTTTCTCCTTTTTCACTTTTAACAGAGACCATCCCTTTATTGTCAGCAACAAAAATAAAAGGATAACATTTTCAGTAAAGCTGAAAAACAAAAAGGAGATTGCATACAACACTGGAATTGTTGTTGATTTTTCGGAAAACTTGTTTTTTGCTTCCTGGTCCATGCCGGTAGGTGACAGCACCTTGCTTACTGCTGTTGTTTCCTGCTCTTGTCAATCACCTGCCTCCTCAGCTCAGCTCCCCACCTCCTCTGTGTTGTCTGAAGAAGTACCTCAGCCCCCAGCCCGACCCTCCTACTGTGTGGCGCCCCATCAGTTAAGCTGCATGAGAGCACAGCCTGGCTCTGTACCTAGGGCGTCTGCGTCTCAGCGTGGGTCAGTTTTTCCTTTACCCAAGACTTGGCAGCCGCCACTGCCTTCGCTTCTCCAGCCCTCTGTGTGATGAGGCTGCCTGGGGCCGCACAGATGCTGTGCGCTGCACTTGCTCAGAGACATCAGGTCCTGCAGCGCAGCCTGAGATTTGAAGCCTGACGCCAAGATGGTACATTCCAGCGAGGTCAGTTTCTCGTGGGCCCTGATCACTGTACCAGGAGCAAAATTGACCGCAAATGCCCCCACCTCATGTCACCGAGTAGGGAAACGCTGAGCATTTCCAACTTTGTCGTTTGATAAAAGAATTCAAAATAGTTACAAAATCCAGTTTAAACACAATATGAACTTAATTTCGGATCTTAAACCTACTCTCACTTCAGTGTTTAAATTTCCTCTGCCAAAGAGCAACATCTTTTAAAGAGAAAAAACATCTGAAAAACTACGTTATTTAACACCAACCTATGTTATTTTCTCTTGAAAATAAAATTTCAAAGACATTGAGATATATTTTAAAGACAGCATGTCTAAAAATCAGATTGAAGTTATTTTGTACTTCTGAAATATAGCAACTATGATTTACTTCTGGTGGAAAATTCCAGCACTTGACTTCATCTTTGGCTGATTAGGTGTCCTGCTTAATAATAAAAAATAATATATTAGCTACCGGGACAACACAAGATGTTCAAGTCTTAGGAGAAAGTAAGTCACTTCCAAGCAACCATATCCTAACTATATCCTTCAGTATATAGATCATTGTTTTCTTGGTGTTCTTCAGGTTGATGGGACTGAAGTAGCATGCCAGGTGGCTTCCTCTCAGAAGTCTGTTACATGTGATGTCGGCTACCCTGCTGTAAAGAAAGAACAACAGGTACAGCTAAAATCCACACTAGCCTCTCCTTGGTACTAGTTTAATTCACCAGCGTACCATCTTCTTTATGAGGTGTCATTTCATAGGTAACACAAAATAACTGACTTCCTTTGAGGATCTGAATATTTTCTTTAACTTATTAATAAGAGTGAGCTTTTCCCGCATGTAGTTTTCTCTAAAAAGTACACACAATATGGAAAGTTCTGTTTGTCTGAGTATGTTCATCATTACACAAATTCACAAATATCACTAATAAATCACAGGAAAGCAATTTTCCTTGGCTGCCTGGGCTTTCTATTTTTTTTTAAGATTATTTATTTTTGCATACAAGAACTGGGATACAGACCAGAGGTGCAGGGGTGAGAGGATTCACCAGAGACAGAATAGGTAGCAGAACAGGCAAATCTACTGAAATACACTGCTGAGGGGAGCAGCAGGCTGGTCAGGAGAGGTCTTCCATGCCATGTGAGTCAGCTCCCTGGCTGGGGATTGAACTCATGCTGCAGTGGCTATGGATAGCTTCATAGTGCTTTAACCCATTGCACTACCAGGGAGGAAACTGGCTAGAGCTTTCTAATTCAGAAAAGGTATGTGCCTGTGATATGATGACTTGTATATGTCAGTTGAAAGGCAAACACTTCTAGTCTTAAAGGGGAGGCCAACTCAATGGGACACATAATAGGTTGTCTACAAATTTGAAAGCTTTAAAGTGCAAAATACAGAACCCCATTGAAATGAGTTTACTTTCACAGAAAACAATTTTTCCTTTTGGCCTCTGAGGGTGAAGCACCATTGACTGATCAATTTTAATTTTGTGTATAGGTGAATTTCAATATTAGCTTTGACTTCAATCTTCAAAACCTTCTGAATCAAGCCTCCATCCGTTTCCGAGCCATAAGGTAAAACACTGAAGTCCTGGATTAATGATGGATGACTTTTTTTTTTAAATAATAGCTTATTTTTACATCACTTTGTGCCTTTTTCCACCTCAGTTGTAATCCACGTGGGCTTCCCATCACCAAATCACCCGTGTGCCATCACCATAGCCTAGTGCACTTCCCTCCTCCACCCCCGTAAAATGTCTCTGGTATATAGTTGCTCATTATTGTTATTATTATTATTATTATCATCTCCCCTGGTCCTTTATAGTCCTACTATGAGTAAAACCAGATGATGGATGACTTTTATAACTTGCTCTTTAAGTAATTTCTTGACATTAATGTCAACAGTGAAAGCCATGAAGAAAACGAGGCAGACAATATGGTTGACTTCAGAATTCCTCTCCTCTATGATGCTGAAATTCACATCACAAGGTAAGTGAAACAGTGGACAGCTGTGCCATGGATGTCCCCCAGTTTATAACATGTTTGTCTTAAGAAGCAAAGAAGCTTCTTTCTAGTCATTCTGAACTGGAAAATTTGAATTCAGATGTTTCTCTATTGTCAATTAAAACAGAAGTCCAGACACAAGTTGGTCCTTAGGGAAACCATGAGTGATTGTAGGTTTATTATTTTATAGGAAATACTTGAAAAAAAAATGAGACTTATCATTTATTGAGCACTTATAGTTACAAGCACTCCTCTAAGCACTTTATATGGATTAATTCGTGAATCCTCAAAAAGAAACCCACCACAGAGTTTCTGTTAGTGTTCTGATTTTGCAGGTGAGGAGACAAGTATCTTAAATAATTTGTCCAGCATCATACAGCTAATGTGTGTCTGAGCTGGGACAGCAACACACACAATTTCACACCAGGTAGTCAGAAGAAATAGAGCCCAACATAATCTATGGTAAAAGGAAACAAGCACTAAATTACTCTAGGAAGGAGGTTATTCACATAGACTCCATAGAGCTGGCAGGGCCAACACAGAGCTCAGTCTCACCCTCTCTCCTCTCTGTGACATCCATGAAAAGTTCATAGAGCAACTTGATCTCCTTTTGTAGTTGGTTTTTTTTTTTGTTTTTGTCATATTGGTTTATGACACTAAGATTTAGGGATCTCGGGTTTTACTTCTTCAGATGAATGTTACACACCATGGCCACCACCAAGGCACCTGCAATCCACCACCGCCCCCAGGGCCCCTCCCCCATTGCTTTTTACTCCCAGCCTCCCTCTCTAGTGGCCTCAGTGCTGCTGTCAGCTACCTAGGGATTCTTTTGGTTTTTTCTAGTATATTCCTTTGTTGACTTTCTTTGCTCCTTAGGTTTAATAACTGACAGCTAAGGTTTATCAACTCAAAGGCAGAAAAATAATCTTCTGTCACGTGCCCCAGGGAAGTTCCTCTGAAAGCCCTTTGACAATTGTCAAATCTTCCCATAATATCAAAGCAGAACATGTATGGCCCAGAGGAGTTGCACCATTTTCTTCTGCATGCCTACTTTCCACTGTTCCTATGAGATTTCAAGCCACAGTCCCATGTATGGACATTGAATCCCCAAATACAGTGTTTTCATAGATCCAGTACAAATGTTAAATAGTCATAGAAAGTGAGCTGCTGGGTAGAAAATTCCTAAAGAACACATCAGGGTTTTTTCTCTAGCCAAGAAGACATTAGAAATTTTTCCAAAAATGGTTTTTCCATTAAAAAACACTTATTTCTGTGCACTTCACAAAGCAAGTAAATCTGAGTGTGGTGTTGATACCAGCCACCTTGAATTATTCTCTGGGACAGTTATCTTGAGAAGTGGATCATGGTAGCCTTAAGAATAAAGTAAAGCAGGTTCATGGCCACAGACTTATGGAGCCGAAGCCCTCTTCATCGTGGGCACCAAGGCAAGTTCCCAGGGCCCCTGGAAAACACTGCAACACTGTACTCTCAAGAAGCCAGAAGGCCACTTATGTCCAGTGACAGCTGGACACATTTCTCTTCCTCCCACCACATCATTCCTGCCCCTACAGCATGGAATACATATATCTATCGTCCAATCTATCACTGAACAAAAACACAAAGGAAAATATGTCATTATGTCTAGAGCTTCAGATACATGAGCAAGGACAAAAAGAATGCTTCAGTTTGAATGAACTGAAACAGCAAAAGCAGAGGCAAAATACAAGTCGTCTATCCCTGAAAAATTAATCAGTAGCTGCAGGTTTCAGAGAACCCCAAGTTGCTGAAGTGTGTCATTGAAGACAAAATCAACCAGAGATTGATATACCATATTACATGAATTTTTTCTTCCTACTTATATTGATTATCATTCTAAGTGCTTTTTCTTTCTACAGTCTTTCTATGATTTTACTCTTACACATTTTTTCAGATATTCTAATGTGAAATATACAAGATTCAATGGGACTTCATTTTTATTAACTAATATTTTAGCTATTTATTTTTGTAATGGTAACTTGGATTCTAAGACATCCTTATATTTTTTAACATGTTTCATGCAGTGAAAATTTTACTCTTTTACAAAGAATAAAAGTTAAAGTGGTTCCCAATTACCACCCTGCTAGTTCAGCTTGAAGCTTTTTTAAAAAAGACATTAAATGCAAATAGGTAGAAAATCTGTATATTGTGTAATAGAAAACTACACAGTGAAAAGTGAGTCCATCCCTGTCTCCTCTTCTGGTCCCATTGATGACAAACTCAATTGCTTTTAGTATACCTTCCATATACAAGGATTGTTTATCCAACAGGATATAGGAATGTTAACTCTAACACACGTGTTATTTACCCAAAGAGAACAGTAAATCTCTTTTGAACATTGATTTTTATGTAATTTTAGAGAACTTTCTATATCAGGACATACAGATCTAATTTGTCCTGTTTCTGGCTGAATCATAATTTATGTAACCAATTCAATATGGTAATATTTGGTTCATTTAAATTTTACTTTTGTTTTATCACCACAGGCACTGCTATAACAAACATTTTTAAACAAATATCTTTGCAAAGTTTTTGGAAAAAGAAGTCCTACCTAATTATTGAGTGTGTCTCTTAGCAGCCACTTTGACATTATATAAATTTTCAATCATATTTTGTAAATATAATGGGTAAAAATAGACAATAGTGGCATTCTCTCTGAAACAAAATGTATGTCCCTGCATATAGCAAAATATATCAATTAACATTTAAGTAACTTAACACTGAAGTAGCAAGTGGAAGAATGTCGGATCTTTTGGGAATTAAAAAGTATACCATATTAATCAGTGCAGAAACTGACTACTTAGAGGTTCACAAATGAGCTTATGGAAAGTAAAAGAAATAAGTCATTCACATACAGTCAGGCTTTCTGTTTCAAATCCTAGTCAGTTTTCCCATTTTCCACATACAGCTGACAAATCATTGTTTCCTCTCAAATACATAGCCGTAATAAATACCACATCTACTGAAGTTCCCATGACATATTTTCCTTCTGAGGAACTGGAAAAGTTTTTAAGGCATGAAAAGGGGAAAGACAAGATTTTCAGTAAAAAACAAAACAAAGCAAAACTGTTGCTCAGCAAATATCCATTCCATTTTTTTTTTAGAAAATAGAATTAATATCTTAAATTTATAATAAATTGTCTGCTGGGAATAAATATTGCTATTTAAACTTCTGCCCTATTTTTATTCGACTCCCCCAACCAGTGAAACTACCTTGGCTGAAATCCAGCGTTAGGCTTCCAGAAGTAAGTGAGGAGAGGGGAGAGTGTCCAGTTACATTCCAGAGTCCAAGTGGCCCCATGGGGTGCCTCTGACCTGGTCATTACATTACATGCAGGCTCTAGTTGGCAATCACACAGACAGGGAAAGTCAGCCCTATGTCTCTGGATCTAGCTAACAAAATCTCTAGTTCAGTCATCTTGAAAGTGATCTCAGCACTAGTGGTGGAAATGAACTGGCCAGCCCCAACTTGGATCAAAGGCACTGAGTTGGCCTGGAATTAGACAAAAAGAAGTAGAGGAAGTAAAGAAAATATATGCCCTGTGTTGTGGGTATCCAGTAAGAAATACACAGGAGACAATGCCCATTATAGTCTCACTGCTTCTCAGCCATACCAAGCAAAAAATCCTTCGAATTATAACTGATTCATCCAATTAACAAGGACTGTATCCACTATTATAGCACACAGGCAGTGCAACAGTTATCTTGAGAAGAGTTCCACTATCAGCTCTAGAGTCATACATTTGTACTTTTTGAAAGTTTACAACTGACAGCATAGAACGCACCGACTCATCAGAGATTACTTTTCTCTATATGTATTGAATGGAATTTGTCTGAGGCTTAGAAACATATACTGGGCCACAGGTGTTTTTATTTAGTGTTTTGTACCTAAGTAGGAACAGTTCTACTTATAATCTAAACTAGAGAATATTTAAATAAAATATTTAGATTCAATAATAACAACAAAACTAAAATATTTGGCTTTGCAAACATCCAACAGATCTACCAACATAAATTTCTATGAAGTCTCTTCGAACGGCAGTGTTCCTTCTCTCGTGCACAATTTTGAAGATATTGGTCCAAAATTCATCTTCTCTATTAAGGTTGGTAAGCCTCAGATGGGAAATCAAGAGGCAAGGTAAAGGAAAAAATGAGGCAGGAAGAAAAAAGAAAGTAAAAAGAAGTTGAAATATATCCGTGGTTCTCAAAGTTGTCTGTGCCTTAGAAGCACCTAAGGGAATTGTTAAAACACACATCATTGGACGCCACACCCAAGGTTTCTGATTCATCAAGTCCAGAGAGAATGTAAACATGTGCATTTCCAACAATGAGATGATGATGCTAGTGGTCCAGATGTCAGACTTTGAAAACCACCAAGATAGAGCATCACTAAGGAAACATCTGGGCTTTGTGCATAGCTTTCTGTCCTGGATAAAGGATAAATGATATATTTGAAAACAAATGTTCAATATTAATATACAGCATTAATATAATAGTATAACTATGATCAAAAGCCCCTGAAATAGAATTAGTATGACAGTATATCCTTGGCTACCACTTCTATTTGAGAAGTGGTATCAATTATATACATTTATTATCATTTATATACAAATACAAACTTTGTACATAGTAATATCTAGAATTATCTTTAAATCAGTGTCTTTTGGCTATTAGTAGTCAATAATTAATCAGTTACTTAAAGAGAAATTAATCTGCTAAAAAATGACGTTTATAATATAACACTATAAAAACTTTGGAAAGTGAAAGATTCACCCATCACCCTAAGTCAATACAACTCAGGGAGGGATATTTTCTATTAGTCTGTCATATAGTTGCAAGCCTGCAATTGGTGATTTAAAAAAAAATCTTTGTAAGAACGTTGGTATGTGATGCAGATTCCAGAATCTCATCCAAAATGAATAAAGTGTGTATGGGATTTGGCAGCTACTTTAATGAAACATTTTGTAGATTCGTAGTAAAAAAAATTACATGTATAGAGAATGTAGTATCAGTCTTTGTATCAAGTGCTTATATATGCCGGCCCATTTAATTCTCAGGGCGGTTATGAGATTGGTGGGTTATTATTCCACTGGGTGTTATTTAATGTTTCACAATTGCTAGGATTTGAGCACAGGGCAATCAGAACAGACTCCACCAATGAGAGCAGAGGCTATATCTGTTATCTACTTGCTGAGCTGCTGATTGTCTTTATTTTACAAGTATGAAAATGTAAGTACATAGAGCTCAAGTCCTTTGCCCAACCCACTCTGCTAGTCAGGGGCAAAGTGCGACTTCATGCTGCAGATGGTGGATGTTCTTAACTATCTTTTATGTCACAAATTCTCACCAGTTACAGTTGTAGATGACGAGAAAGACAAATACCCCAAGTAGTAACATAAAATAAGTTACACTTTCATATCAACTCATTCTTACCACTTAATAGTTGCCTTCATCAACAAAGTTTGTTGATCACTTTTTTGCAGTATGCTGATGTAGCAATAACCAGAATGTTTTATACTTTATGTAGGTATCAACAGGAAATGTTCCAGTAAGCATGGCATTTGTGAACATCCACATCCCTCAATACACCAAAGAAAAGAATCCTCTCATGTACCTGACAGAAGTGCACACAGATCAGGTATGGGCAGCCAAATTGCCTACAAATGAGTGTTTCAATATGGAAAAAACCCGTGAGTGGTCATGTTGGGCTTCTTACTGACAGGAATTGGGAAGCTAATCCCTGTGTGCCCTGGGTGCCAGTTAACTCACAGTTAATATTATATTCGAGTGGGGTGTTGTTACAATAAAACAAATATTTAAGTCTAGAGATTTACAGCTGGCCAGAGTTATTCCTAAAGCTCCATTGGGCCAGATGAAGATCTGACTTTATCAGAGCTCTGTTCTGAGAGAAGCTTATTAAGAAGTGAGACACTGACCCCACAATTGAAAAGTTGCAATAAGTAACCTGTCTTCAAGATGCCAGTCTGGACTTTAACTGATAGTACTCAACCCTGGCAGCCTGGTAGCACCAGCCTGGTAGCACCTAATAAAGACCTAGGTTTTAATCATCTGAATCACCTTTTAAATAAGAGTGATACCAGCTTCTCCCCACCGTGGAACCCAATTAAATCAGCATCTTTAGGACTAAGACTCTAGCATTGGTGTTTGTCATTAAAAAGCCCCATCGATTTTTCTAACATGAAGCCTGGACTGAGAAGCAGTGTTCTTGCCAAACCTGGACATTGGCACAGCCATAGTCTCACACTTATTGTTCCTGTAGTCTGTATAGGTGGCTACAGGGAGTGGAAATCCTAAGATGTTCCACAAAAGTCCCTGAATTGAATCACGCACAGTCTGTTATTACAGCAGACTCACATACGGACTGTGACAGCCAGTGCCACACATCTGAATACTTCTAAGTTTCAATGAGTGAGTACAGATCACAGGACATGTGGCCAGGTCAGCACGAAAGGAAGTCTGACAGCACATCCCCCCATTTTGGCTGTGACAATGGGACTTCCTAATGCGTTAAAAGGAACTGCATAAAAGCCATTCACTGATTTGATGTCCTTCTTTATTATAGGCAGGTGACATCAGTTGTGATGCCACAGAAAATCCACTGAAGATAGGACAAACACCTGCTTCTGTATCTTTCAAGAGTGAAAATTTTCGGCCCATAAATGAATTGGTGAGGACAATTTCTCTGGGTGATTGTTTTCCCTGGAAATCAAGGTGTGAAAAAAAAAAACCCTTTGTGCTTCATTTCATCATCCCTATTTTCCTTTGCCTCTAGATACCACTGTTTGTTTTTATTCTTACTGTTTAGTTAATCTAAGGAATGAATATTAAGTTTAATGAATACATTGTACTGTATTTTTGTGTATATTTTTGTGTATATATTCAATAATTTACCTAACTTGTACATTATTGATAGCTCAAATTATTTAGCTTTTTGTTAACGCTCAGAAATAGTGTAATAAACAGGCATGGTGTGTTTTCCATACATTTATGATCCTGAGGCCACCCCTACAGATGTAAGTGGCAGACCCAAGGGTGTGCATGGCAAGTCTTTCAGAGAGGGGGTCATACTGACTAGGAGCTATGACGTTGCCTGTTTGCCTACATCCTTTCCAGCACTGGGTTTACCTACTGCTTTGCAACCATCCACATCCCAGGCCCTGCAGATTCCCCTTTGGTTCAGGCAACTTAAGAGAGAACCTTGGAGCTCTAGGCAGGTTGTTTTGATAGGACGCAGGGGAAGCAAGCCAGCAAGGAGACAGGAACTTGGGCTCCTGGGAATCTTTACTCACTGTTTGCTCTGTAAAGCTGCCCTTATAGCCACCTGCCTCAAGGCTCATACCAGCCACGTCAGGCACCATCCCCAGCGCCCAGGCTCCCAAGTGCCTTCTGCATTGAAGGCCCAGGTGATAGCCTGAGGCTAGCGGCAGAAAAGGCTGAACAATTCACTAACCCCAGTCTACCTTTTGTAAGACTTCAGCTTGTAATTTTAAAGCTCCATATTAATCCCCTCTCTTTTTTTACCCTTTGAATCTACCCTGAAAGAACTGCAGAACGGCTTCTTGTACTAATCTTACTTGCTGGCTGAAAGACCTTCAAGTGAAGAAAGAATACTTCCTTAACGTGTCTACTCGAATTTGGAATGGGACCTTTGCAGCAGTAAGTATCAGCTATATTTATTAGGCTTATTTATAGCAAGGAAACGTCCTTGTTGTCACAAAGGTCATGCCCCTTGATAAAATTACTAATCTGTTGAATATCACCAGGACTCTGATAACCCAGAGCAGTTTTACTATGGAAGGCAATAAAGTTCTGTGTCCCTTGCCAAAACTTGCCCAATCTGGCTGTGCTTCAGAATTACCTGGGGTGAATTTTGTGGTGTGCACTTCCTGGACTCCACCTTAGAGTCTCTGGGAATGGTGTCAGGATCCTCCCTGCTGCCCTTTGTTAAAGGAGTCACCTGCTTTGTCTCCCTCCATTCTCTTGGTGCGCTCTCATCCTAGTCTCCAATGCCCAACTGAAATGTTTGCCTCTTTCCTTGAACCCTCAGCTAATTGTTTGATTGATGAGAAATCACCCAGCAGATGAATCTGACACAAGGATCACCTTCCTAGGTCAGAACCAGGCAACTACTCTGCTCTCCTGTATACACTTTCTCTGACGAAAACCCAGAATGCATACTTTTTTTTTTAAAGAACTGGGGTTCAACCTCAGGTGCAGGGGGGTAAGAGGATTCACCAGAGACAGAGTGAGGAGCAGAACCGGTAGATTGACTGCTGAGGGGAGCAGTGGGTGAGATAGGAGAGGTCTGCTGTGCCATGTGGGTCACCTCCGGGGCTGGGGATAAAAGTGGCACTGAAGTGGCTGTGACTTGCTTGCAGTGCTGCGTCCTAACCCATTGCACCACCAGGGAGGGCCCCGCATACAACTTTTTAAGTCATTTCAAGCTCTATGAAAACTTTGAAAAAAGTGCTAAGACAATGTCAGAATGATTTTCCATATGGCAAGTTTGACTCTGCAATAGATAAACCTGCTTTCAACAGAGATTTTCATTGCTGAAATTTCCATCCAGCATTAAAAAAAGAGAAAAATATTAAGGTAGCCTTTTTATAAGGCTTATCTAATTGTAAAAGTATAAGGAAAAATGTAATGTTCCTTAAATCTTACTGCATATGGGTTAGCTGGTCTTTTTTTTTTTTTTAACCAATGCTGGCTCTGATGGAGACAGCAAAACAGAAATTAATCAGAAACCTCCCAGAGACAGCTTGCAGCTGTCAGTAGATTTTTTGTGTGTGTGTGATTAAATCAGTCCTCAAGAAATTTACCGCCACACACTCAGTGCCATGGACATACTCTGGTTCTCTGCTCTCTAACCATTTCATGGTCTTTCCAACCACTGGTATAAAAACAAGAGCTAAGCCACCTCTGAATTTGTCTGGGAACCAAAAATAGAAGCCATATTCTTGGATAAAAACATAATGGAAAGAAAAAAAGTAAAAGGGCAGAAAAAAAAAATAGAGGAATCCAGCCAAGGAGTTGGGTTTTCTTTTCTCTTTTTAAATTTGTTTCCTTATTGGTTGCATTTGCCTTCAAGCCTCCAGGACTCCTTTAACTTTTCTAAGAAGCAATGCGTAGCTGTAGCTGTGCCCTGTCCCCAGCTGTAGCCGTTTGATGCTCAGACTCAACAATTGGTTCTTGGCTCTCTGGATTTGAAGACCAAATGTTTTCATGATAACCTTTGCCAGCTGGGAAGAAAACTGCCGCAAATCACAATGCAATCACTCTGGCGCTGTAAAAGGCATTTAGTTTGTTTGTTTAAAACTACCTCATTTTAACTAAGAACTTTTAAAGTATTCCCCCAGCAGCAACAGTTTCATTTCTGAGAGCAAAATTCTAAGGAAGTGTAGTATTTTTGCCTTTTTCATTGTGGTCACAGTGGTTAAATTGAGAAAACACCCGTAAGTTAATGACTATCAAATGCAACAACACATCTTCTTCCTACATGAAAGTCCAAATGTTGATGCCTACTTTGTTCTCAGCTATTTCAAAAGCAAAGTGGATGTTCTGAGACAACCTAGGAGATCCTGTCTGAAATAAGGATCTCATTTCATCTGTTAGAGCCTATTAATGGACCACCTCTCATCCTTTTAATGCAAGACAACTTATGTCAAGTAATTTCATCACAAAGTGGTCATTCAGGTCTCCAAGTTGGCACTGTCAGCTGCCATTTGCAAGGTAAAGGCTTGTCAGAATGCTGGCTGGTGTGGTACTTCCTGCCCCGAGCATGCAGGTATACCTGCCACTGCTTGTTAGCCCTGCAGGGTGTTTTTTTGTTTGTTTTTTAATTTTGTTTAAAGATTTATGTACTTATGTATACAGAACTGGGGTTCAGGCCAGAGGTGCTGGGTTGTGAGAAGATTCGCCAGAGACAGAGTGGGGAGCAGAACAGGCAGATCAAGGAAGTACCCTGCTGAGGGGAGAGTCAGGAGAGGTCTGCTGTGCCTTGTGCGTCACACACTGGGTGGGATTGAACTCGTGCAGCTGTGGCTAGCTTCATAGAGCTGTGCTTTAAACACACCACCTGTGCTGCACCACCAGGGAAGGCCATCGGCAGGGTGTTCTGAGCATGTGTGAACTCCTGACTCTGGGAGGGTTTGTAAGGAAATCCTTTCATCCTCAATCGATAGGGACAGTGGAATCAACATTCACTTCTACTCTGAAAAAAAAGAAAAAACAAAAACTGAAACCATTGTCACTGCTTAGTGTTCCCCTGGTAATACATATTTAAGAGACCAGTGGTCAAGAATAACTGCAGGTGCAATCTTCCATCATGAGAAAATAAGATAACAAAGTCTGAGCCTATGGAAAGGGAATAAACCACTCATTTTGAGTATCTGTTCTGAATCCAGATACAGTTTAGCTAATTACCTCATGTTATCCATTGTGCCCTGGTTACCAAAAAAAGTTGAATTTTAGCAGTCAGGCGCTTTCAAATATGGCCTTTGTATTCTGCTTCAAAATATGTACTTGGCCCAATTATTTACATTATAAAGAAAATACCATAACCATCAATAATGTGTCCATTGAAAAGTACATTAAGGAATGCATGGTAAGTCATTCACATCAAGTTACCAGTAACATCAGCCCTAAATACATGTGTGTCCTATATGCTGCCCAAATCCAGTCGTTGATAGCAACAAATTGGAGATCTGCAGTAATACCGCATATAGCATGGAAACAGGCTCAGGAGTGGCTACTACTAACATGCACGGTCAAGTTCAAGTGTACTATTATACAAGTGTATTCCCAAAAGAAAAATCGCCTTCCCTTTTTAGTCTGATATCCCATTTCATTTACATGATTTACTCAGTTAAGTATATAAAAATACTGAGTTTGTGATTTTTCGATGTCAAGAATTTCCTTGTGGTTTTAAAAATCTGAACTATGAGCTCTCCCAATTAAAAGCTTCATTTTGAAATCCTGGCTCTTTAGCCCTGTTTTTAAGTTAGACATCCAGGAGATTCTAGCTGATATCTGGGCACCCTCCCAACTCACCCCTCCCTGGATTTTGTTTATTCAGCTACAGCAGCACCCAGCCATCCCAGGTTGTAAAAGCACCTCCAGGTACTTCTTTTGTGAGGTTCTGTCACTGGCTTTATTAAATTTCAGCCCACAAAGATTCGTGAGTCTTCAGAGTTGGTATTTGCCCTTGCCACTTTCCACAAGGAAATAAGTAACAAGCCTGTGGAGTTTCATGTGTTTACTTCTACTAAGATAACATGTGTTCTTTATTCTTATGTTCCAGTCCACTTTCCAAACAGTACAGTTGACAGCAGCTGCGGAAATTGACACCTACAACCCTCAGATATACGTGATCAAAGAAAATGCTGTCACGGTGAGTACCACTGACTCCTCTCTGGGCGTGAGAGTCTATGATTAAATCGCCATGTCTGAAAATTCAGAAGAGTCGTGCTTCTCACCCACATGCTCGTAGAAGCACTTTACTGAAACTCTAAAAATCTGATGCTTATTATCCTGAGCATTTGTTTGCTACTCAGAAAAGGTCCTTGATATTCCTGCCCTCATCCACACTCCCCATGTTGACAAAGCTGGGCCAGAAGTGATGATCCACCACAAAACACAGCAAATCTTGTGGAGGTCCCTTCTTCATGCCTTAAAGCAGCGCACCTAGTCTGTCGTAGGCACACACCCACCAGCCTCAACCTTACAGGGCAGGATCTGAGCCATGCTTAGTTGAATCATATATTGTATTTTAGAGCATATTAATGGGAAGTGCTAAAGAATGCCTAATAACTAAGGCATTGAGTAGAGCTTCTCTTCCTTTCTTTACCCGTTACAACTAGACATTGATGTGGTGTGGAGTGTCCATTCATAGTATCTTACAGTCTAGAAAACTATAAATGCTCCCCTTTAAAAAAAAAAAAAAGTTGTGTGAAGAAATGAACTTTCACAGAAAACAAAGGCTCACTGTTTTGGAATTGGCACAGGATGATTTTACTTTGCACTGAAGCTCTGGTTTGGAATATGCCATATTTAGATACAGCGGGATTTCCAAGCTTCACTAATCTTCTGGCAGAAGCCTGGTGTGTTTCCCTCCTGCTACTTTTGTTAGGAACTAAAAAGCCAGTTCAAAATTATACCCCCGTGGTCAACTTAGCAGTTGGCCTTGGTCCACTGCTGCTATCCAGGCACTTGATGCAAATGCCAAGGGCCCTGTGAACTCTGGACCTCAGTGCCTCCCAGTGGTGCTCACTCTGCCCCTGCTTTGCTCTGGGGTAAAGGATCCCATATAATGGAGAATCCTTTTCAGTCTCCAGGTCAGGTCACCACCCTGTCTTCAGAAGCTGGGATATGGAAAATCAGAACCGGAGTCAAAGGGAATGGGAGCCTCAAATTCAGAGTGCTATGAATTTGGGCAGGGAAAAAGTACTATAGATCTATTGACAGTTTACTGTAGAAAAATGAATCCATGAACCTCTGAAGTCTTTGTTAGCTTTGTTAAATGTATTAACTAAAATTTCAATTAACTGAGCAATATTGATAACAAAGATCAAATGTTACTTTTTGCATCAACAAAAATATTTCTAACCCAAATAATTTGGATAATTTTTGGAATCTAAACAATACATTGACATATCCCTTAGATTGATAAGTGATTCTTAAATATACTGGAATTGCAAGCCCATTTAAAAATCTGATACAAAAGTTTTATGCTCATATTTATGGAACCCATATAAGGGAGTTCTGAAGAGAATTAAGGTTATGACTTTCATTAAGCATTAACTATGTGAATTTATCATTACTTAGTCTTATTTTTACATTGATTAAAATCTTTAAGAATTAAAGATACAAGTGAGAATACAGTCACTATTAAGGCCAAATTCAAATTTAGTCCAACTTGTCAATTCTGTGATAAAAAGCAATTCAGCTGCTACTGCAACTCAGTGTTAATTATTAAGTAAATAAATGAGGGTTATCTGTTTTAGCTCTTTAAAAAATGTACTCTGTGGAAGAAAAAAGATTGAGTCTCTCTGCAATTCCAAATATATGTGTAAAAAAAAAAAAGTTTTACTGTTAGTTGATACCCTTCCCATTGCAAAGTCACAAAGATCACCAGAAAGCAGAACATAGAGGATCATAAATAGCCCAAGGACAGTTTTGTTAGGATAAAGGTCAACTTGCATCCTGAGATAACACTTTTGCTCTTTAAAAATTCATATCAAGTACTTGGGTGATCATTGCATGAAATCAGTATTTTAGGAGACTAATGCAATATTGTTGTTTAATTGTAAGTGGTTGGTTTGTTAATTCGTTTGGTCTCTTTTCCCCCCCCAACACTGGGTTCCAAATGCTTTTCTTGATGATGAGACTATGTCAGAAATTGAAGTTCCTATTGCCTAAGAAATTAAAGCACCTGAAAGTCGGAGAAGGCTTATATACTAAATACAGATGCAGATACTGGGAAGACATCAGACCACTTGTATTGCTTGCCTGTGCTTTGCAGGATATTTTTCTCTAGAAATCGTCCTATACAATGTTTAATTGAGAAATGCAGTCATGAGCAAGTCATATCCCCTTTTCAGACTCATTTGTGAAAACTTTTTTGGTAACTCAAATTGTTTATATACATTTACAGATTCCTATTACCATCATGAAGCCCCATGAGAAAGCTGAAGTACCAACTGGAGTCATCGTAGGAAGTATACTTGCAGGACTCCTTTTGCTATTAGCTCTGGTTGCAATTTTATGGAAGGTAAGAAAAGTTTCCTATTTTAAAATACATCAAATGGAAATCTTAAATTTTATATGCTACCTCCTCTATCACAAGAGAAAGGCAAAATGCATATTCTCATTCGTGTTCTTCAAACAGTCGATTAGGATTTTATCTCCATGATCTGGGTCACTATATACTTTTTAAAAATCTTCCTTTCACCCAGACACTGGAGTGTTTTATTCAGCTGCAAATGAGTAGACCCTGAAAAAATAAATCTCATGCAACTCAGTTCAACTCATGGGGAGTTTCACTACAGAAGTGACCCCAGGTTAGTCAGCTCACTGCCCTCTCCAGAGCTCCATGATCAAGTAAGTGATAGGTGGTAACATGCTTGCCTTATCTTCACAGCTCGGCTTCTTCAAAAGAAAATACGAAAAAATGGCCAAAAACCCAGATGAGATTGACGAGACCACAGAGCTCAATAGCTAGACACCAGCAGCTGTCACTGCGGTAGGAACTGACAGTGTCACCGCTAGGGTTTATTATTTACGTCAATGGATTTCTTTTTAATCCCAGTGTTTCATAATGTAATAGGTAAACTAGCCTGGTATTTTAAGAAAACTGCAGGTCAGTTTGGAAAGAAGCAAACTGAGAAGGGGGGTGGAGGTGGACAGGCATCTAAATGGTATAAGACTTACTTTATATGGGGGGAAAGTGATCTTTATGCTGGCTGGCCCAGCCCAGGGTTTACATTAAATGTTGGAAACATGAAATGTTTCCAAACACGACAATTACAATTAGTTTTTTTTTTTTTTTTTTGCTATTAAAAAGTAAGTACTCAGTATAGACTGCTAATTTAGATCTTGATAACAAGATGGAAAACCCCAACAGGTTTTCAACTTAGTGTTGCTGAGTCAGGTGCCACAGGTATTTAAGTCATAATTCTGTTTCAGGCAAAAGCTGCCTCCTCAGAGTCCTTTCTTGCTCTGAAGTACTATTCATACCATACAGGAATAACTGGTAGAAGCCTAGAGTTTGCCCTCTGCAGAAGAAATCTCCATGTAAGGGGGGGGGGGGTGAGAGGGTGGGGAGTCAGGGAGGGAGTAGTTTAGAGAGCAGAACCCAAAATTCCCTTAAAATGTGTTATATTTATGACAAAATCCTGTCACCTGTACAGAAGTAGGAGGAAGCTTCCTTTCTCTTTTAGGATGTACTGTCTGGCTGGCAGGGACCTAGTGAATTTTTGGAAACTACGTCTTCTTTGTCATCCTTGAGGCTTCTATGCCAAACCACTCTCCTACCTCCTGGAGCCTCCATCTTTTAGAAGTCCTCTGCTCTCTGGCAGTCCACACCTATCCACTTCCCTTCCCTCCCACTGCCTGTCCCATCTCCACTCAGGCCAGCTGCTCCCTAGAGTTAGGGAGGGAATAGGCACAATTGCATGAGTTTCTGTGCAATCTGCTTACCTTCAGGGAACTAGTTTCATGTATTGCTAAACAAGTAAGAAAAATAAGCTCAAGTTTCTAATTGTTGGGATTTCAGGTGGCGATAAGGTAAAAAAAAAAAAGCATCTCAGGATTGGCTTTGAAGGAGACAGTGGAAATCACTAAATTATGGGTTGCACCTGTGTCTGCTTTCAGCGTACCTAAACAGCGAGGATGCATTTCACCTGAACCAAGTTCACCAGGTAGCTTCTTAGAACCCCAACTCCTGAGAAATTTGATGGGGCTGGAAGCCCAGTGACACTATTTTAACAAACATCTGGGTGACTAGGATGTAAATGGGCAACACCTTTCCCCTTCTGTATCTTATCTGAGCTTTTATGTTCTCTATAGGAGGGACTAGGAGAAAAAGGGAACAGGCAAAGTTCATAAAAATGGACACCTAAAGATTTGGGCAAGCCATTTGGCTTCTGTAAACTTCAAAGTCCTTTTTATGAAAAAGGATGAGTGGGCTGGAGCTCAACAATGGCTTTTAGCTGCATACTCCAAGAATGACTTTGCAATCAGGATAAACGGGCGTCTGCCCATATGCCTCTGACCGCTCTGCTGGACTCCTCCTTATGATGGCAGCCCAGAGCTATCTGCTCTGTTTAAAGATTTAGTTTCTATTTGACAAACCAAAAGAAATGTCAGTTTTATAGCAAAATACCCTGTTAATTCTCTAGTGAGAATTCCCAAGAATCCAATTCTTAGTAACAGGGGTGTGGATTCAAAGACTATAAAAGTGGAAAAACTGGTTATTCATTGACGCAAAATATTGAATAAACCACATGACTGCTGTAGATATACACATACTAATTCTTTAGTGACTAAACAGATATAGAGCATGTCATGCCTTTTTAGTTTACCTAAGGAGGGGAGGCAGAGTAAACACTAAACTGAGCTCATACACACAGAACAAGTTGGGGCGTTTTAACAAGGATTGGCATGGCAATCTGCCTGGATGCATTTTTGCAAAGTACTTAAATTACTATAAACTAAAAAATTAGCCCCTTGTCTTGATTCATTTATTCTCCAGGGCGAGCTTTCTCAAGCTTGGCATCAGTGACACTGGGTTACAATCAGAAAATGTCTACAGACATTGAAAAATGCTTCCTGGGTAGCAAAATCATCCATTGAACCACTGAAATCAGAGCAAGTGACCTGAACAAGCAACTTGTTACCAGATCACAGGTTAGAGGCTGGGCACTGAGAAGCACTTCACAAGCATTTTTAATTAATCAAGTTGAGTACATGGAGAATGTGGTTAACTTCAAGTCTTTTCATTATCATGCTGATGAGAATTTTAAAAATCTCAGCTTACTTTTAACAAACCCAAGTCACTTGAAGACATGGTTTTGTTAAAGGTCGTTTTTCGTAATTATACTGTCTTAAACAAGGGAAAACTTACTATATCCACCTAAGAAATTAAAGGACAAAAATATTGTTTGGAAAAAAGGTATTCTATTCAGCCATACTTTTGTTTTAAAAGTGAGTTTAGGGCTTAAAAAATGCCCTTTTAAGGTTCCATTTCATAAATGGTTTATAGACAAGATCTAAAGAATGATTAAAAAACTAAGGTGCTTCATGCCAGGCTGCCACACCCCATGAACCAGTAGCATAGTAAGAATTTGTGAAGAAGCCATGTTGAGATTTGAAACTGCATTATTCATTTTAGGGAAAAAAACCTAGTTAGAATTTTTTCTAGCTGGCAGGGTTAACTTTTATAATGAGTTATTAACTGAAGAATAAAAAAGCTAAAACCAAATTATAACACAAGTGGTTACACTAGAAGTTATAGAAGGTATGATTTACAATGTATTTATTCTGATGTACAATCAAAACCTAATATATGAAAAAGCTCATAAATTGACATTATTAAACAAAGCAGGATTTCTCAAGCTGAATTTCCTGGTTCACCAATAATCATATTCAAAACTTTAGGGTCATGCTCAATTTTACCAAGAGGTAAAAGGTAAACGTGAGGATTTAGTTGAAATAAGTAAAAATGTTAACTACTTCCTTGAATTTAAAGGTGAAGATGTAGCAATTATGTAAATATAAAAAGATGGATAAAATCAATATAAATGTATATATTGCACAACTGTTAGAAATGTATATTTTAAAGAAAAATTGCTTGATTTTTTTTCCTTCATACCTAATGTATACATTTCTATTAAGATGTTTATTTGCTTTTTTGTTGAACTGGTTTTGCTTTTTTCTCTCCAACAAAAATATAAATGAATGTATGTGTAATGTACAAATGTACAATTCCTTTGATTTCTGAGATAAAAATCAAACTGTGGCCCTCCCTGCTGGCGCAGCGGGTTAAAGCACAGCACTGAGAATCTAAAGCCGCTTCCGCATGAGTTCGATTCCCGCCTGCCCCGGAGGTGACCACATGGCGTGGCAGACCTCTCCTGACCCGCCCGCTGCTCCCCTCAGCAGTGTACTTCGTCGATCTGCCTGTTCTGCTCCCCACTCTGTCTCTGGTGAAGCCTCTCACCGCCCCTGAGCCTCTGGCCTGTACCCCAGTTCTCTATGCACAAATAAATAAATCTTTTAAAAAAAAAAATCAAACTGTACTAGCAAAATAAATTAGTTAAGAGCTTTTCTTGTATAAAGTATGAAAGTCAAAACACTTCATACTATGTTAGTGAATATCACAAAAATCGTTCTGAAAATAAAGTTACTTACTTTGGGTCTTTATGGCTAAGAATGTTACTATTTTTGTCTCATGTGTTCTCTGCTTCAGATCACATTCAATCAACATAGAAATAAGGAAGTAGCTAACCTCTTACATTAACAGCAGTGCAAAAATGCTTTGTAGAAACCTAAATTGCCTTTGTGGTTCAGCACTGGCGTTGGGTGCCAGCCTTGCTCCTCACAATGGGGTCCACACACAAGGGGTGACACCACCCCCTGAACTACTGAACTGCAACAGAAAGTTGATGATCCCCACCCAGTTGATTCAAATTACAGTCAAGTCTGAAAAACACTGCTCTAAAGCACAACTTACCTGTTGAAGTAACACCTGTGCTTGGAGCGGAGTGGAAAGCCGGTAACCTGCTGCAACTTGCAAAAGCAGTCACCTGCATTTTTTATAAGACAAGATACACACTGGCCCACAGGCTGATCACCGTGATACACATGACACCTGAGTGCAAAGGTTCAACAGCACATCTGTGTGGTGGGACACTCCAGCACTGGGCAGGGAATTGGCGGGGTTGGGCAGGGGGAAGACAAAGTGACCAAGCTCCCAGCCCCAGCAAGTCTTCTCTCTCTTTGGAATCTCGGCATCGCAAGTGCTCCTGCCTCTCGTAGCTGTTTTCTGCTGCTGCCGTTTTCCTGTAGCGGTTTTCTCTGAGCAATGAGGCCCTTACAGACTCAGCCATGCCCACTTACACATGCCCACCCATACACCAGGTGTCCACCACCAGGCATGCGTGCCTCCTGCATTCCAGGAAGGCCAGTCACAGGTGATAACCACAGAGGCCAGCAGTGTGGGCCTGAACAATTCACTTACCCTACAGTCTGTATCACACTTCCCCTTCCACATCAGCTGTGTCAGAGGGCTAGGAAACGCGGCTAACGGCCCGTTGTTAAGCTACCATTTTATCCTAAGTTAAAAAATAATTTCACATTACTCATTTTCAAAAATAACTCCTTTGCTCTACATCACCTTTTAAAAACTACAAACAGCATTTTCAAAAACTCCCTTAATCATAATCCTTTAGTATTGTAAACTCGAATACCAATTAAAGACTAGAAATCATCTTATTCAAGTCCTGATCTTATACAAAATCAGGACTATCAGCTGAGGATCACCCCAACCTAGTGTGCTGTACCGGGAATGGTTACTGACTAAAAGGACCTTGAGGCTGTGAAAAGTAACAGACTAAAAACCCAAATCCAGCAGTTTTTACTAGAGGGCTGGCTCTACTGCCCTCTGCTGGGCGAGCTGCCTCATCTCTCCCGCCTGGTGAAGAAATTAGCACCAAGTAATCAGGTTGCTAAGGTCCAAGATGTCCTGCAGGTTTCAGGCTGCAGAATCTCCTCTGAGTGCTCAGGGCTGGTGGGCAAGGCGGGCTCAGCACACACAAGGTGTTTGTCAAATACATGACTTGCTTAAGTAAAAAAGGTTTCACTAGAGTTAATGTTATTGCTAACAAGTGAGGTGTCTGAACATATGCAAATTTTACAGCGTCTGTTGTCTACCTCAAATTTTATTACTCTAAGAATTATACACCAGGAATTTGGTGGAGAGAGAATGGAACAGCAAAAATATAGCCCTGAAATTAAAATAAAAATTAAAGCATTCTCTATGGAACTTGTATTTCAGCTGTATGAAGACAGTGTACTGGTGACCAAATATTGGACCGCTGTATCATATAGTGCTTACAGAAAACTTAATTATTAATGACGTCAGTAATGATGTTGCATACACAATTAAAGAGGAAACTACCTGAAAATGCTCTGATGATCATTCTTTTTAATTGGTTTAAGTTCAAATATTAAGCATCAACACAATACAAATACCCTTATTACTAGTTTGCCAGATTTTATATAAATTTATGCTAATCTGTATATTTATATAATGCTAAAAACTAATAAAATATAATACATATTAAGGTAATAGATTCTAAAATACAATATCATGAAATATTTTAGGTATTACACTCAATTTTTTAAAATAGGAAAACACTGATTTTAAACTTGTGTATTCAATTTCTTAAATATATAAATTCTAAAAATATATCAAGACTATCTGATAATGACTTTGTACCTTCCAATTTTGCCAACATACCCATAATGTGTCCTTGATAGCAATCACATCGCTGGATCACGAGGAAGGGGAAGGGGCTGCAGGCTCCCTTTGAGACAAAGTTGATGAGGAGCAAGCTTCACTTCACTGTGAGTCAAATTGCAATCAGAACTTAATCATGGAATAGTAAGTCTATCACAGGCTTCCTTCCTTATATTTAAATTATTCTTCATGTCCTTCCCTCAGGCCTTTCCTCCAACTCTGGTTCCTGTGTGAGCCTTTTGGCTAAACACCCACTTACTTTGCTTTCTTTTCTATTTATACTATGAGTACAACATAAGAGATTGTGCTTCATTAAACCATCTTAAATAGGGAGGGGGAGAAAAATCAAAATAAGATCAAAAATAAAAGTTTATGAGATTAAAATGTCAGGATTAGAAAATGTGAGTGATTCAATCATTGGTTGCCCAAAAGCATTCTTTGTTTCTTTTCCAAGATGATGATGATTCTTCATACATTTCCTAAAAAAAAAAATAAATAAATAAAACCATAATGGCTATTCAAAACAGAGCATTTTAATAAACGTAAGTACATATGAATAAATCAAATTAACTATTTTAACTATTTAAATCTGCTCCACTTGTAACAACACAATAAACTTGTGGATAAAGTACTGAGGGCAGAAAAGTGAGAAAACACATTCCCTATACTTAAGGGCTGCTGATACAAAAGGAAAGAAGATAAACAAGAAGCTTTAACAGGGTACGGCCATGAAATACAGGATAGCCAGCCCTCATGTTCCACACAGGCTCATCCTAGGTGGTGGGGCCCCTGGTGGCCACATACAGAGTGAACACGCAGAAGATTTTCTTGTGACTATTCCCTAAGCAAGGATGGGCAGCGCTTACATTGTAGTTGGCATTATAAATAATCTAGAGATGATTTAGTGTTCAGGCAGATGTGCACAGGCTACAGGCAAATCCTAGCAACTTTCTGTGCGTGATTTGAGCATTCCCAGCTTGTGGGATCTATGGGGATGTACTCTGGATGCCAAGGAATCATTAAAAATTCATTCCATCTGGGACCATGACTGAGACTAGGGAAAATGGAAGGACATTCGTTTTCAACTTTAGTGCCAAACACACCACCTACTTCAAAATATCTAAAATATGCTTCACCAAAGTCTTTCCACTTCTTGTTAGACACAGATGGTGCAGAACAACCCCATTGCTGATATACTACATAGGGGAGGAATGGGTGTGCAGGGTCTTCTCACCTCTTCAGAATACGCTCTTTCACCAGAGACTAACTGGCTCATTTTGATTGGTTTGATGTGCTGACAGAAAACAAGCTAGAATTTCCTACTGAAATTCTGAATATACATTTTTTGGGAGGCAATACAGCACCCCACTATTTTCCTAAAATGGAATCCCAGGAGAACATTCTTCTGCCTTGTGGAATCTGTGATACCCAATGCTTAAGTTCCTATGAACTATTCCCACTCACCAAAGGAAGGATACTTTATTTTCCAGAGAATTCTAACCCAAAGTAAATGACTATAAATGAAGTACTGGACCGATCCAGACTAGGAATTCTAATAGCTGGCACTTAATGAAACATACTCCAGGCCCTGCATTCTTTGTGGCACACAATTCTCATGTTCAACAAACCTTGGAAAGGAGATACTATGTAAATATTCTATTTCATGGGTTCTATAAAGATTCTCTAAAGTCAGAGGAAGTCCATGATCACAAATTCTGTAGGAACCCTTGGTATCTATCTTACAAAAATTCCTGAGAAAAATCACATCCAAATAGCAAAATTAGATACTCTCTTAACTCACCTTTTTCCATATGGGCACCTTGGCCTTTAAAGTATCTATGGCATAGCTCACAGCTTCGAGGGAGGCAGCTCTATGTGCAGAGGACACAGCAATGATTATACTTGCTTCTGACACTGGAACTAAACTTTAACAAGATGAAGGAAAAAGTTACCATCTCCTCGAATTTACCTGTTAAGTAATCTAATAGACACATGAACATTTCAATGAAGCCCAGTTTAGTTAGAAAACAATAATCCATCCCATCTGCATTCAGCAGGATTCCGAAGTTGGGGCTGATTTACCAGTGTCCATCCAATGAACCTGTTTGATGGGCACCAAGAAGAATGGTCAATTTCCATGACTTAAACCTGTGACTCAAATAGGGCACTGTGCCAAGTCACACCTAGAGAGCTAGTACTAAACAATAAATGTTAACAAAATTGCTAACAGTAATTATTAAAACAGCACTGGTTTTTAATGAAATTACTTATTAAAAATAGAATAATAGTGGAATATGATCAATGATGTAGTCTCAATTCCTGGGTTATTTTTAAGCTCTAGAACTCTGCTCTTAACGGAACAAAAAGGCTAACTTACTGAATGACTCTAGGTATTTGCATAGAAGGGCAATCACTTGTAAGGTTACCACACAGAGTTCAGATTATAAATCAATTCTATAAAAGGCCTGAGGAACTGTAGCAGAGGAGGCGCCTGCTGGTGCAGGGCCTGAGAGGAGGGGGCAGGTTTGGGCTCCGTAGTACCTCAAGCAGGCACTCTCCCTACCACAGGACAAGTACTCAGGCAGTGCCGTGTTCCCCCAGAACGATACACAACCCTCCTTCTCATCATAATATAGGATGTCTATGAGAAATTTCCGGAATCAGAGTATGTACAGAGGCAATAAATTTTCAACTTAACAATGGACACCATACCCCAGTCTGTGGAACACTGCTATGTGTTTGATCGGCCATTTCTGCCTCATGTCACTACAAATTTTTCTGACTTCATTTTCAGCCATCGGTAGATATGCTTCATATTCGAGGCTAAGGACTTTTTTCCCTTCAAAGTTATTTCTTGTCGTCCCTGAGGGGAGAAAAATGCATTCAAAATAGGTTTCTCCTTATAGTAGAAACATCGTATTACTAGAAGAAGATTATATTTGAACATGCCAAATTATTCACAAATTACTGAATTTTTTTTATTAAGGTAATATTGGTTTATAATACTGTATGATTCAGGGGTAACAGATCCACCTACTCAGAGGTACATAACCACACCACACCCACCATCAAGGCAACCACAGTCCATTAGACCCCATCCACATCCTACTCTCCAGCCTCTGTCCCCCTCGGGTAGCTGCAATTCTACAGTCAAATTTCTAGGGTTTATCACTGGTTTAGTTTTGTCTGACTGTTGATCTATATTGGACATATAAGTGATACCATCTAGTATTTGTCTTTCCCCTTTAGACTTAGCTGGGCATTACCCAATCTTGATAAGAAAAAACAAAAGATAATTATTACAAAGATAAGGAAATAAGATAACACCAATTAGGCAAATTTACTGAAAACACAGACAGCAAACCAGGATATATTCCTTTTCTCACAGTTACCATTTGCAAACTGAAAGGAAACATTATGTTGCCAGGATTCACATTGAATCATTACCATTACTACTCCGTCCCCACCTATGAAAAACACAAAATTCCCTCTGATGATGACTTGATCCAACTTTTGTTTTTTTCTTTGCTTCAACAAAGGCTAACTTGCAGGTTATTGAGACAAAACAAGAGCTAAAAAAAATCTCTCACCACTGATAATCTTAAGGTTACTGCTCTATCATAAAATCTTCTGACTATTAACATTAGTCATGGAAATCACTTGTTAACTTCGAATGTCTGGTGTCGTCAATAGAAGCTGTGAAAATTACAACTCACCTACAAACAGGGATATGGCACCACAGAGTGGAGAAATCACCAGCTGTGAGACTTCGTCTACTGAAAGTTTCTCAGCAGTGAATTTTATTATATCTTTAGATTTCTCTTCAACTTCATTTGTAATTTTGCTAGAAATAAGATATTCATAAGATTTAACATTGGCATGAAAGGAAATACATCCAACGTACAGGCTGCTTCATTTTATATTTTTCTCTATAGGTTAAGAGGCACAATTTGCATGATAAAAAAGCAGTGTAAAATGTCAGCAAAACCATATACTTATAAATATCCCAATTGAATCAAGCATGATATAAAAAGCAATTTATTTAAATGTAATGTCTATATGTAATTAATTCGGAATTCTGTAATTGCTATTAATCTCGCATTACAGCACAGTTCACCCATCACAACCCTCATCCACAGACACTCCTAACTACTAAATTATCCAGTGTCACAGCCAGAACTGCTGTTTTTCTTTATCCAAAACAAAGAGGGAAGCAGAACCTCCACAGGAACTGGGCTGTCCATAGGAACTTGTTCCCAGAGCAACTCCACAGTGTTCCCTCTACAACAGGGCACAAGCCCAGTTAAGCAGCTGAGGAAGTAAGAAAATGAAGTGCACTGCTATTCATCAGGTGCTGTGCAAAATCCTTTGCCACACATTTGTCATTTCGTTCATCAAACACTTATTACACACTCACTAAGGACCAGAGACTGTGCCATGCACTAGATACAGACCAGGGAACAAAAGATACTGGCTCCTGTCCTCAAGGCACTCATAGTGGATGGGAGGAACAGCAATAAAAGGCAACTAAAAATAGAGGTAACCCATGGAAATAAGCAGGGTTCAGAGACACAGTATGGAGGCAATATGAATTAAAGGGATCACAGAAGGCCTCTCTCAAGAAGTCATAGTTGAACACTGTAAAGAAAACAGGGGGACAGGACCCCAGAAGAGAAAAAGAATGCCAAATGCAAGGACTATGGCTCATGAAAGAGCAGAGTGTGCTCCAGAACCTACTAGGAGGCCCAGGACTAAAGCGGAGCAGGAATGCACTGAGGTTGAGCAGGAAGGTTAGACCATAGAGGCCATGAAGAGTCTGAACAGAATCACAGATCCTGTGGGGTTTCATCCAAACAGAAAGATGTCAGAAAGAGGACTCAAGAACTCACTCAAGGAATGTTACTAAATCTCATGTTCTTTTCCTAATCTCCTTCCAGCAGCAATAAAAAGCAACTAAAAGAAAAACAGTCATCCATATATCACTAAGTCCCAGATGTTTTAGCTCCTCTACATGCCATTTGAGCTTCTACCTCATTGTTTTTTTCTTTTGCAATACAGCTAATCCAAATAAGTCTATCAACTTCATATTTAATTCCTACAGCCTGATTCCAAAAGGACAGAGGTCTTTAAGTGACATCCTGCAAATACTGTTGAATGCCGCCAAATAATAAACAATGCTTGTGAGTCATCTTCCTAATAGGCCCAAAGCTAGCTCTCACCATCACATACACATACTCCTTTAATGTCAGCCCACTCTTTTCTGAAGAAACACCACATGCAAAAAATATTTTTCCAAAATGATAGTGCTGACCAATTTCCAAATAAAATTAAGGTACATATATAACAAGTAATTTTTATATAATTTTCAAATAGTAGTTTAAGAACGATTCAATCTGGCTTGCTGGGCAATATACTTTATATTTGTTATTATTTACTTCTGTGAAAATGGCTTCTAAGAACGTGGGGGGGGGTGGGAAAAAAATAAGTGGACATCCTTGGCTTGTTCCTTTCTTACAGGAAGCTAAGCTCATGGCTGAGTATGATATTTACCCTTGATTTTGGAGAAAAAAATTCTATCAATTAAGAAAGCTTGCTCTCATTCCTAACTTATCAAGATCTTTTAATTAGGGAGGACTTAATTTCTTCATTATTTTTCAGCGGATAATAAACCTCATTCTGGCCTTCTCTCCACATAATCCTGAGAAAAATACTAAGTACATTCTACTCAAATACTACTACTCAACTATGGACTATGCTATTTGGAAAGATGACATGGATCACAGAGTCACCTGCACACATCTAAAATAGTTTCTTCATAACTGGAAAACTTTTTTTTTTTTTAAAGGCACAGTGCCCTTTTTACTTGCAGGCTAGAAAATTTTTCTACATTCCCCTGAATCCAGGAGAGCTATCCAGAGTTACTAAGCCTAATGGTGAAAAATTGCACAGTACAATAACATGAATTTAAATGTTAAGTCTGCCATTATTAGCTACATGAACACAGATAAGTTTTTTAGCTCATTCCAAATAAGAGTATTAATTCTCCGAAGTCCAGCACTATGTCTGGACATCGTTAAAAAACAAAACAGGGGTCCTGTCTGGTGACAGCAGCACTGCAAGCTAGCCATAGCCACTTCAGTGTAAGTTAGATCTCAGCCCCAGAGATGACCACATGGTGTGGCAGACATGTCTCAGGGAGTCGCTACTCCCCTCAGCAGTGTCTTCGATGATCTAGCTGTCCTGCTCCCCACTGTCTCAGGTGACCTCTCACTGCCCCTTGCACCAGTTCTGTATACATAAATAAATCTTTAAAAAAAAAAAAAAGGTAGTAAAATCTCAATCAACCATGGTAAGTGAATAAATATGTTAATAGAACATATTGAACTAACATTAAACTGTCTGCAATAGAATCGATGTAGAGATAACAGGTAGTTCTTAGCACTAATAACGAGTTACTATTTTAATAAAGAGCTAGTATAGACTTATGAAGAGGATACAGCCACAGCCAATCATGTAACAAGTTATCAACTATATGATCCTTCCCCCAAGATTAGGTTTGAAAAACTTAATCTCACATACCCAAGTGGCTCAAAAGCACTACTATCCTCCACTAATTGGGGGGATAATGGCAATTTCGTCTCCTGATCGAAGCAAGAGGAGTTGATCTCCAAGTTCGACATATTCTTGACGAACAGCAAATATCACTTGATTTTTGACATCAGCCAATCTAAAGAGGAAAGAACATAATTAGAAGAATCACTGTTTGGTTTGTGATTCAAATCTATACAGCTGAAACTAAAAACACAGATTCCCTCAGAAGCATCACTTAGAAAGTGACTAATTGAAGCTAACAACTCTTCATTGCCTGCAACTGTAAGCCTGTAAGCCTTGGAGAATTAAAACAAGGGGTGGGGAGTGGTAAATAAAAGTATGGAGAAACATTCAGACTAAGTCATATAACAAATATACTTAGTACAGCTAGGACATTTCCCACAAGACCAGATGGCTCCTGGTAGGTAAAAATTTAAATTAAAGCAGCACAAAAAAACAATATATTGTATCAATATATCAGGCCACTTCAAATAAAATAAGATACAGAATCAAAGAATAGACTTCCTTTTGAACATACATTGCAAGTACCTTTTACACAACACTAGGAATTCCAAGTTAAGTATCAACACAGGTTTAAATGATACTTTTATATTTCTGGAAAGCCTTCAAATAAGCTACTTTTCTACACTGTTTCAAAAAGGACTCCAGATATGAAGAACAGCAGAAAATCATTAACTATCAAGAGCAGAAAAGAATCAAATATTGCAAAAACTAAAATACAACAAAAACCAGGGTTTAGTTTTCATTTTCCTTTTAATGTTAGAAATGTCTATTTTGATTTCTCTAAAGAATTATTTTGTAAATTATAAAAAGAAATATAATCATATCCATATCTCACTTTTTTTTTAGTAAAAATTTAACTGTCCTTAAGGAAGTGTGCATTTTTAAACACTACAAGCGTTCAGGGATTGTTTAAAATACACACACACACACACACACACACACAATTAATGACCCTTTTGACATTGAGCATGGAAATCAAACAAGTTTTCCTCTTTTTACTTTTATTATTTCTTTATTCACACATTTTAAAAATACTAAAATGTTAGTCACAGGCATTTTAATTACCCAGGATGTCTTGATTCTATCTCATTCCACAGTTGCAATGCTTTTATTTCTTGTGGCACAGATATGGTCTCCGAGCGAATTCCAGCTATTTCAGCACTCTTTGCAAAATACAACACTTCAACCTGAAAGTGGAGCAAAAAGGGCTTTTAACAATAGTAACTCATTGTTCTTTCCTGGCTATTCACATTGAGTTTTGTTTTCCAAATGTATTACTTTAATAAAGACAAAGTTTAAAAGTTAGGGAAAAAAATCAACTCTTCCATAAAAATTTCAGGACTTAAGTAGCTACAAGTTCTGATACTGAATTTTTTTTTTAATTTTGAAAAACTTGTTTTAAATATAATTCAAACTAATTTCTGGAAGCTTTTTAAGTTTCACAAATGTGAATGTGCTACACCTAAAATCCTAATAATTTTAGAGACCATAGCATAAAATCGGCTTTATTGGCATAAAATTACAGCACTTTTTATAAACAACATAAGCAATAAACGAATGTCAGTTGAGATGAAACACGCAAATAAAATTAATGACCAAAATAAGTGAAAGACACATGTTCCACGGTTGTCACATGACCTGATTACAGTGAACCCTGCCGCCCAAGGTTTAGGTTATGCAACATACAAAAATTCTGACTTGTATTAACTGCAGGTGGATTTGAAATACTGGATCAACTGGTATATCCTAGACAAACCAGTGCAGTCACTCTGGTACCTAAAGGTACCTTGATCGGAATCAAGCTATATAACCACCTGTCACTAGGCTCAAATTCTCCACAAGCAATTAGGGGTTTGCAAATAAGCAGTGGTTTGCAAATACTCAAATGAAATACACATTCACAAGAATTCTTACATGAATTTCTTTATAAACTGAAAGCATGCCTTTGTCCAATAGAAAAATCTGAGAAGCAGGGGCAAAGGTGAAGGGCATTAGGAACCAACGGGTGAGTCACTGTCCCCGGACGCCTAGAGTTGGCGAAACCTCCAAAAGCCGGAACGGTGCACCTCGGGGATGGCTGCCGCGGCCCTGGAACTGTATGGATGCAGGGGATCCGATGGAACTAGCCTGGGACTGTGGAAGGGAAGAGGCGGACACGTAGTGGAGTCTCTCAGCCTTACCTGGCACAGCGGTACCATCCCGCCCGGATCCCTGGCGGAGAACCCCGACCTCGGGGGCGGAGGCGCAGGGAGCACCGAGGGCGCAGGCGCAACGCGGTGGCCGCTTCCGCCTGCAGAGGTCATGCGCAGGACTAGCTCCGCCCCGCCATTTTCTCCGTGGGTTTTTTCTCTAGGGTCGTTCGGCTTAAGTTTAGGTTTTGCTCCAAGGTGGGTCGCATTGGTAATCAGAACTAAAGGTGTCACTGATTGAGAAAGGAACTGCCAATATACGCCCATCTCCTCAAATGAGAGAATGAGGCGCTAAAGAAACTGAACTCACCTGTGCCCTTTACACCTGCTTTGTGAATGTCTCCTTTCCTTCTTGCTCATCTGTGGGCTTATATTTCTTTTTACCGCACTGCCTACTCCTCCATTGGGTATAGAATTATTTTTCGCTAAAGACTTAGAACATTTAAATTACAGATCATAAGACTGAGACGTCCAGTTTGTATCCACCAACATCCATCTTACTGGATGGGTAACTCAGTGTACCAAATATAATAGGATTACGTTATTATTTCATGAGGGTGAGAGAGGGACCGTGGCTGGTCAACTGAGGATTATGCTCTGGAAGCCTTTACTGAGGCTTGGGCTATATCTACAAGAAAGAGCAACAGCAAGGCAGAAAAGGAGTAGGGATTTCACTAGCCTGTGCCAAGCCAGAAGAATGGAAAGAAGCATAATGAGGTCACAGAAGGGCAGGCTGGTGTGCCACCAGCTACAAAGTAATAGGAAATGAGGTTGGAAATATCAGGTAGCAGTCTGGCAAGAAAAATTGACAAGGACTAACGCCAGCATATTTTGTTAAAAGTTGCTACATATAAAGGTAAGATTGATAGTCACATGCTTGCAGAGAAATGGCAGTAACAATGGCTTTGATTTGTCTCTAACACCCAGTGCAAAAGATGGTGATGTGCATTATCTAAAATATGCTGATAACAAAAGCATGGCTCCAAAAGTTATATTTGTACACTGTGAAATTTTATTAATCATGCAACAAATAAGCAAGTTTATCTCTTGAAATTATAGTCATACTGTAATATGTGGGTATGCAATAAAAACTGATACCAGAAAATTCACAGCTTATACCAAAGACCTCTACTTTATATTAAATTCACTTAAGTCAGTCATAATCTGATAGACAATCTGATCATTAATAATTATAATGGCATATATCGAAATAATAATTGCATTTCACTTTGGCTACAATTTATGATACAAGGTCTGGATGGATTCAACCTTTACTCAGTTTTCATATTGAATAAAAGACTCTGAGACCAAAAACATTTGAACGTTTCAGATTTCACAAGTTTCCATTAAAATAACATACAGATAATTTTGCTTATAGCAAGTTTTAGCAAAAATGTTCCCTTTTCTGAAATTTTCCTACAAGTGCCTGACAAAATCAGAGCTCACATTTATATTTTTTGTCAGTTGTTTCAGAAGTTTTTTTTGAACTTTCTTTTATGATCTCATTCCTAAAATCCAAGCTGTCCAATTATTTACAAAATTTTAAAATCCGAATGTCTTACCTCTTATAAAACTTAAGTTTAATTTATATCTTTTTGACATTTCTGTTCAAATTGTTCCTACTATCATTTTAGTTAGTAAATAATGCCTCATGCTAAGTATTTGGCTAAGTGTCAAGAGCTCTTCAGGAAATGCTTGAGCTTCAGTGACTTTATTTAAGCATCTTAAAACAGAGAAAATAGATGTTCAAATCTCAGCCCACAGGAACCCCCTTGAAATAACAAGTATGGCACACTTTGTTCAAAGTGCAAATATCTATAAGGATATCTGAGCCATGTAGTTTGAAATCTATAGATATTTGACTAATATCTTTATAGATATTTTTCATAGCATTTGAATTTCTGATTAAAAAATAGATAAGGCAGTATTATTTTTGGAATATTAGTTCAATATTAAATCCATCAGGAAATACTCATTTCAAGTACTATCAGTACAAGTGGTTTGTAAATACATACAGTAACATATTAATTAACAACTTTGTGTAGTGCCTTTCACCCTTATAATTGTATAAAGTGATGTTGATTCAGTTTGTGATTGAATGGAATTTTTTATAAAATCCCACATTCTTCTTGTGTTAATTTCATTGGTCATTTTGAGTAAAAACAAATAATACTGCCCAAATTACATATGCTAATTAGTTTATTCAGGGAAACGAAAGTCATAAGGAACATCCTCTTGTGTGGTTATTCTAGTTGCAAACCTTGTAAGCGGAAAGTAAATACAGAACTTTCGTAAATGCTGTATGTTCTTTACTAACCATGTTTTCAAACCAGTATATAAGCTTCCCTTTTCAGATAGCAGAAGAAAGGCAGATCTTAAAATTTCCATTTCTTCAAAATCTAAAATCAAGAGGTCAAAAGCAGACAAATATGCCACATAGGAGATGCTAGCCAATGAAAAGTAAAACTATTATAAGAAACATGGTGTGAATTCTAGAAAGCTCTTAGTATTCACTTCCCAGAGGATGAAGAGACATAACTAAGGAAAACCAGTTCCTGAATAACTTACAAAGGTGAGCTGGTGAAGCAGAAACCTTTATGAACTGGAAGACCTACCTCTTCAGAAATTAAAAAAAAAGAAAGAAAAAAAGTTACCCAGAGACAGTAGCAGGTGCAGGATGAGGATGACTAGAGAGTCATGACTAGAGCTCCTCTTTATCTTAAAGATGCTCAAGGGGGGGGGGGGAGTTTAAGAGGGGATCCACACCATCATTGTCACACCTGTCAGCAATTTTGGAGTAGCAATAACTGACCATGTGAACAGGGCAAGACCAAAGTGGGGTGCTCACCTTAGAAGCGGCTGAAGTCCAGAGGTCCAAATCCAGCCAGAGGGTAAGGATAATCCAAAATTCAAGCTTCCCCCTGATCTGAAAGCAGTCAACCCTGACCTTATAAAGCAAACCTTTGGTAAAATCACCAGAGAAAACAGCACCTGGTTTAACTAATGAAAGACATATAGGACCCAGCTGAGAAAAATCTCTTTCAACCCTAGTCTCACCCTTTCCCGTGCACTCAGGCTACAGTTAGTTTTTCCTTCAGCTTAGGAGTCAGCAGACATTTCTGGTAATGGCCCACAAAGTAAACATCTCAACATCCCAAATCATGTGAGCTCTGTGACAGCTACTCAACTCTGCTATTGCAATATGCAAATGGCCACTGACAATCTGAAACAATAAAATTATTTACAAAAATAGGAAATGGGCTCATTTGTCCCATAGGCCACATATGCTGACTCTTGAATATAGTTTATAAAGTAAAACAAGATGGGAATGGAATGAAGGAGAATTCAGACACACTGTAAGCAGCATAAATAAGCCTGGACAAATCTTTCTCTTCAGTAAAAAGAGAAAAATAAAGGGAGGGGGGGGGGAAACAAAGTTAAATGGAAAATATATCTCAGCAAAAATTTAATACAGAAAATTTCTATAAAAACATGCAAGTAATAGATAAAAACATCTTATAGCAGAAAGCAAAGATCCTTCAAAAGGAAACATGCAGCAAGCAATTATTGGTAGAGAGCAGTAGTGTTCAGTAGAACTTTCTGCAAAGAATGGAAAGTCCTGTAATTGTGCTGTCCAGTAGAGAAGCCACAGTGCCTACTGAACACTTAAAATGTGGTAAGTGCAATCAAAAACCTGGATTTTACATTGAAAATACTTTAATTAAATATAAATAGCCACATGTGGTGAGTAGCTATTTATTGAACTGTTGATCTAGCGGAAACTCTGGAGACAATTATCATTAATTGTCTCCAGAAAAAAAGAAGCCAAAGAATTATAGAGACCATAATAAATATATGGTAGATATAAAGGCCACAGAATATGTGGGCAATGGAACCCCTGATTAAGAAATCTAAACAAATGGAACATAATGACTTTAAAGTCATAATGAATTTAAAGTCATAATAAATTATAATTTTCCCATAAAGGAGGAATTTGCTCTCTATATTTCAAGAGCACAATGTATTCCAATAAAATTCTGGTGCATTACAATAAACAGTGATGTACTTATTGGTACCTAAAATTTTTTTTATCTATCTTAGAAAAAAAAATAGTTACTTCTAAGTGGAGGAAAATTAAGCTACTTCAACCCTAAGCCCAGATTATTACCTGTACTTCTGACCAATTGACTATAATGCCAGGGGTTCCCATAATTTCTACTTTGGATTTGAGAAATTTGCCAGAACTACTCTCAGAACTCAGGAAAGCACATCCATATAAGGAATTATTATGAAACAGATAAGAACACCGATGAACACATAGGTAGAAGAGCTGTGGGGGGCAAGATGTGGGGAGGGTGTGGGGCTTCTGTGCCCTTTCCAGTACACAATTTCCCCGGCATTTCCAGGTGTTTTCCACCCTGGAAGCTCTTTTTTTTTTTAATTTATTAATTTACATATCTATTTACATTATTGTTCATTTTTTAAAGATTTATTTATTTATGCAGATAGACGGGGGTATTGGCCAGAGTTGCAGGGTCAGTGAGAGGACTCACAGAGTCAGAGTGGGGAGCAGAACAGGAAGATTGACAAAGTACACTGCTGAGGGGAGCAGTGGGCGAGACAGGAGAGGTCTGCTGCACCCTGTGGACCACCTTCTGGTTGGGGATCGAACTCTCACTGAAGCAGCTGCAGCTAGCTTGTAGTGCTGTGCTTCAAGTGCGCCAACAGGAAAGGCCTATTGTTTGTTTTAAAACAATGTTTACAGCCCTCCCTGGTGGCGCAGCGGGTTAAAGCACAGCACTGAGAATCTAAAGCTGCTTCTGCATGATTTCGATTCCCGCCTGCTCTGGAGGTGACCACATGGCGTGGCAGACCTCTCCTGACCCGTCCGCTGCTTCCCTCAGCAGTGTACTTCGTCGATCTGCCTGTTCTGCTCCCCACTCTGTCTCTGGTGGAGCCTCTCACAGCCCCTGAGCCTCTGGCCTGTACCTCAGTTCTGTATGCATAAATAAATAAATCTTTAAAAAAAAAACAAACAATGTTTACTTCCTGCCTTCCCCACATTACTCCCTCCCTTCTTCTGATCCCTGTCTCCCCATGGCTTGTGGGATATCTATGGTTTATAATTGTTTTTCTTTTGTTGTGTTTTGTATTGTAATAACAATATCATTTTCCCCTGTGTCTTATTTGGTTCTCTGATATTTTTTTCTATAAGTGAAACCATTCAATATTTTTCTTTCTCCTTGTGCCTTATTTCACTGAGCATGATCCCTTCTAGCTCCATCCATGTTGCTGCAAATGACTTAAGTTTATCTTTTTGATTGCTGAGTAGTACTCCACTGTGTTTATGTACCACAGCTTTTTGATCCAATCATCTAATGGGGGCATTTGGGTTGTTTGCAGGTTTTTCCTATTGTAAACAATGCTGCAATAAACATAGTGGTGCAGGTATCCTTTTGAATTAATGTTTTTGTGTTTTTACGGTAGATCCCTAGGAGTGGAATTCCAGCCCAGAAACTCTTTGAACCTTGTACTTTGGGGATGAAATGAAGGTACTATCACAAAGGCATAACTAATCAGAATCCCATTGGTAGCTTTTCTCCCTTCTCAAGGCTTGAGATAAAAGTTCCAAGCCTCTAATCATGGCTTGGTCTTTCCAGTGCCACTGCCCCTGACATGGAGCCACCCAAGAGTCCACCAATTGTGGCTCATTAGAAAAAAAGAACCTCATGTTAGGCAGAAAATAAGTAAGATTTCAGGAGACATATGTCAGAGGCCAAGGATGGGCCCAATATGCATTTTCTAGCATCTTACAACTGTATTCTAGTCTTCATAGTTTATTCTACTAGTTTATCTTCATTCTTCTGAACATAAGTCCCTCCACCTGTGTGCTTTAGGTTTCCTCGGTGAACTCAGAGAACTGTTGTTTCATGTATTTTGTCTGTTTTTTACCGTTTCTATTGGATGGATAAACCAGAAAGAAAGGTTTTCCCATAGCATTTTGGAAAAGAACTCAGAGAGATACAGAATTATTTCTTAAAGAGTATAAGAATTGGCCACTAAAAGTTGTGTGTGTATTATAGAGTGGATATTGTCTGGGAATTGTGTGGTCAACATTTCAAAGTATAAATTTTAATTTAAAAGTCTTGTTTTTGCTCTGCGCTCTCATTTTCATACACCACTGAGCATTTTCTTCAGTTGCAGATTCCCGAAGCCTGATCTATAATATATAAAACTCTTCAGGTGTTTTTTAAATCCTTCTGGTTAAAAGCACTGGAGTCCCTCACAGCTCCCTCCATCCAGCCCCCTTAATTACCTCCTACTCTCTGTTTCCTCCAGGTATTCAGTGATACAGCACCCATGGGTTCTCCTCTTTTTCCATCATCCCTCCTTTCCCTTCTCTCACTTCTACTTTCTCTCCCCCCTCTTTCTTTGTGGACTTATACTATTAAAACTTCTTTACTTTTCGCTTTTATTTAAACTTGTATCTAAACCACCTGCCATATGGACCACAATTTTTTTTTTGTATTTTTAATGCTAGCTAATATGTTTATTTTTGCTTCATAGTTTGAGTCAACTTAATGGCACTCTAAGCAAATCAAAGCCATCTAATGTGTATTGAACATTATCCAAGCCCTGAATCTCTTATTCCATCTAGCCTGAGAAGTCCATGTTACCACTTGTTGTCTACATTAGGTTCTGATCACAGAAACTAAATTATGGGGCTTTTTGCTTTTCGTGTACATTTGAATTAAATGCACTTGAAATCATCCAACTGAAAACAGTAACAAAATCTCACTGGGCGCTCTATTTGAAATAATGTAATCAAAATTTAAATGAGCTCAGACATCTACCTAGAATCAGTGAATCCCACTACCAAAAATTAATTAAAAGTTCATAAATGTGGCTTTCAACCTGGTTCTGAGTGCATGCTATTTTTTGCTCTTGTCACATGATGGCGCCACTTTTGTTAATAATTACAAATACTACAATTTGTTTTAGATTGGACATTCTGTGACTATGACTGCCTTCAGAAATAAACAGTGATTTCTTGTATAAACTGCGATTGCCCAGAGTGTAGACCTGACTGTTTTTATAGTTTGACTTAACTATGGTTGGTAAGGACTCATGTCTCAAAGTTCTACAAATTCCCTCACTGTGAGACATGAAACAGTTGTTCCCCACACAATTTTGAGATCAGCTTTCAGAAATATACCAAAGGAAAAGCCAAGAGTACAGATTACAGTGTCCTACTCATGCAAATATACAATTCTGAGTCAGCTTCGATCAACTACACTGTGGGAAGACCAGGGAAGGGGGAGAGACTGCTGATGCACATGGCAAGCCTGTCGGGAGTAACCCAGGAGCACGATTATATACAAGAAATATTTACTGGGTGTTTTTTCTCCAGGCCTATTGAGACCTGCAACACCAAGGACCCTACCTTGCCAAGCCACCACCTCATGTGTTGCTTCCTTCCCTCCTTTCTAAGAGTCTGCCATGTGCTAAGTATCGAGCTCTGTGCTTCACAATTTTTAACCCCATATAATTCTTTTTATTTTAAAGATTTATTTATTTATGCATACAGAACTAGGGTACAGGCCAGAAGTGTGGGGGTGAGAGTATTCACCAGAGACAGAGTGGGGAACAGAACAGGTAGATCTATTGAAACACACTGCTGAGGGGGGCAGCGGGTGTGTCAGGAGAGGTCTGCCATGCCATGTGGTTCACCTCCCTGGCTGGGTATCGAACTCATGCTGCAGCAGCTGTAAGAGCTTTATAGTGTTGTGATTTTAACCTGTTGCACCACCAGGGAATGGCCCTATCCCAAATAATTCTAACCACAACTCTTCAGGTAACTACAACCTTTTCTTATTCTAGAGATGAAGGAAGCTCAGACATCTACCTAGTAAGTAACAGAGCTAGGAGTTGAATCTCGGTCCTTTGTGCCCCAAACACCATACTGTTCTGTACCCCAGGATGCTTCACTTTTTCCTTCATTATGTGCACTTACAAATTATGCATTGCCCATTTTCCCAAATGAATCGGCACCCGCCCCCTGCAATTATCCATGGCAATCTTGTGCTAGAGCTAAATGATACATCCCTTGCCTATGACTGTTGCTTAAAAACAATGGTGAAAGGCCTTCTAGCTCTTTTATGGCACAGTGCTCTGATCAATATGCACTTTGAATGACCCTCTGAAGGCTCTGAGGATTTCCTTGTTAGGTTGGTACAGACAAGACCTGCAGGGACTGAGCTCAGGTCTGCATAGACATGTTGGAACTGAAGAAGAACCACTGAAGTGGTAAATTCATTCAGCTAGACTAGTCATCAGATTAAACAGAAGAGCTTCAGAATCTTGGGAGGGATCTTGGAGATGGCTGGGTCTAGATAAACAAGTCTGAATGTACTTTGCAGGCACCTACTGGCAGTGAGTGACCAGCCACTCCTTCAATATCTTGATAGTGGAGGATTCTACAGTCCACAAGTCATTTTCAGTCCTAGGCTAATAGACCCATTCTTTACATTCTGATGTATAGCGAGGATGAGCAGCATGGAGGGATGGAGGTGGCTGTGGTGGTTGAAGTTGGTAAGAACTGGTTCAGGAGCTGGGTCAGAATCTACCCCTAGAGGAAAGTCAAGAGAACTTTTGACAGTGCAGATGTCGACTAAGAAAAATATGGTGGCAATACCATAGACTTAAAACTTATGAAAAGTGCTTTTACTTGTATTTCGATGTTATTATTTGGTTCAACTCTTGAAGGTGAAATATAAATGTATGCAAAGAGCTCTGATTAAAGTTATAGAATTGTTGACTCATACAGTATTTTTTGCTTAAGAAAAAGTCTTATAATATAAATCTCCAACCCATCATCATATTACATGTTAAATCAGGACTTTGTGTATAGACAAAAGGAAATGGTTTTATTTGAAGTCGGAGAAAGTGTAGAAAAAGCATTGCGCCAGGCCTGTTCCCTTTATTTTAGATTTTCCTTTCCAATTGCTAAAATAATCACTTCCACAAGAGGGCGCCAATTGACATCTTATTGTCAGAACAAATGGAAACTTGAAATAGACTGTTTTTATATTTTATACATATATACATAAATATTTAGGCGAACTATTCCAACATTCTTCACAAAACACATCTGCAAAAGTTACCTTTGCTGCTGCTGTCTCTCATGAAAATACGTTTTAGATTTCAAAAAGGTACAGGTCCTAGTAGATATAAAAAAGTAATCTTTCATGTGTGTTTTATTTTAAATAAAGATAAAAAATGCCTTTTAGATGAACAAATTCACACTATCAGTGCTTTCATAATTTACTTCAAATATGAAGTTTGGACAAGATTGCTTTTCTTTAAGGATAAAACAAAATGCCTTATCTCCTCCTTGGTTAGTGAGACTACATCAAAGAGCATTGGTCTCGGCAATATCTGGGCATGTTGTTAAATTCATAGATGACTCAAATTTTGCAGAGCACCAAATATAGCCTGTATTGCTCTTGTGATATGATCGATAAATTTCTAATTTAATCCTTCCATTAGTGTCCTAGCACACACAGACACACGAACACATAACGCATTTAAGACTTGTATACTCCACCTCTCAAATCAGTTCCTCCATTGTTGTGTGCAAAGAATAACAGGAGAATTAGCATAAAAATCTGCTTATCTCCTGAATGGACAATGTCCTTCTGGGAAGTGCAAGGAGATTCTTCATAACTTAGCATGTTTTTCAATGTCTTGGTCTTTGTCTACAAAGGAGGAAGTGCTTAGGATAAAAATAACATTTATCGGGTGCCTGCCTGGGTTAACCACACAATAACAACTGTACCAGGCACATTGTATTTTATCCTTTTAACAACCCTAGTGGTTTAGGTATTATCAACCCTCATTTCATAACTGTAAAAACTGAGTCTCAAAGAAGTTAAGTACTTGCCTGACATTCTTTGCCCTGGTGAAGCCAAGATTTCGACCTGGTCCTGGCTTATTCCATGACCCTAAACTTATAACTACAATTCTGTATGTCTCTGAAATTCAGCAATAGAGTTAGTCCACTGACCACATCTTGGAATCTAACTGGGCCTTCAGGTCATGTTGGGACAAGACTCAATCTGGACCATCTATGGCTGCCTTTGATGAATACAGAGGAGTTATCTCTAAACTTCAACTGGCTTCCAGGGGTTCTCAATCATCTGCAAACACCATGACGAGGTCAGGGATATATAATGTGACCCAGGTCACATTTCAAGATTTTCTATTGAGCAACTAAGGAAGCAAGTGCTCCTCTATTGGTGTGTGATGGTTGAGCCCTGAGTGGGCCTCCACAAGAATTTTGGACTCTTCCAGTTACCACTTTCACCCAGAGAAAACAGAGCAGAGCTAGGGATTTGGGGGCACCATTTAAGCCAGGAATCAGTACAGCCTGAAGGCAGATCTTCCCACTTAGACTTTATTAGTTAAGTGAAACAATAGACTTTCTTGCTGGTGGAGCCATTTTGGCTGACTTCTGGCCACTCATAACTGGAAGTGCCCTAGATGATTCAACCAGCTCAGATACAAGAGTGTAGCAGGATATTGAACAGAGCTCTCCCAGACTTGGCACCAAGGCTTAGAATAGAGAACAACACATGTGAAATCATGAAGTCCCTGTGTTCTGAAGAGAGAGGCCAACAATGGACCAGACACCTCCCTTGGGGCTGACAAAGAGTCTGCAGAACTGACTCGCCCACAAGTGACTGTCCCCCTCCCTCTAGTTCTGGAATCCTCGTCCTCTGGGAAACTGGAGTTTAGATGAGAGATGAATCACCTCCCTTTTCCAGGGAAAAGGAGAGCAGGCCTGACACCAAGATAAGTGATAGACCAGCTCCAAGAGAACAGCCTGCCAGACACATGCTCTTGGTGGAGTGGCTGGATGCCCTGTGAGATGTCTGTGCAGGCAGTGAGCCCTGGATCAGCACCATGCTTACCTGGGTGAGGAAGAAGTTACCTCCAGAAAGCCAGCAGGAGGGAGAGAAGGAGCAGTCTGCTCTCGCACTGTTTAGTGGCAAAGATGAGTGAGTGGGATGTGAGTCGAATGGGTACCGCAGAAGGAAGCCCACTTATAGGCACCTGCCCGGCCCATCAGTGAACCTGAGGTGGGGACTCTAGAAATGAGGAGCTGTGGGTGGGTGACACAAGAAGAAGAAGGAGGAACACATGCAGTTAAGGCTGGGTCTCCTGCTGAGGGAACTTTGGACTGGACAGGTCCCACAGTGCCCTCGACAATTCACACATGGACCACACAAGAAAATCACAAAGTAAGGAAGGAATTTAAATCAAATTTGAGATTGATACTTTAAAATAACTGACTTTTAATGGCTCAAAGTGACTGGAAATTTATGGGATCTATCCCAGATGGTATTAGGTAACAAGAAATGGAGAATGAGGCAGTGACTGGAAGAAATAAAACCTTTATATATTTCTACCCCACTGAGTTGAGACTGCGCAGTAACTCTGGTGGGGTACTGGAGAATTGCTCACTCATTGTACAGACATCTGAAAAGCAGACTAAAAGGCAATGAAGAATTTGGAATTACAGCAGAGTGGTGATAGCAAATCATGCAGTGTCTAGGGCCACCGTAATATGGCACAGTTGGTTTTCTCTAAATCTTATTTCAGGAGACTTTGCTAAAATAGTTTGTGGGGGGTGACGGGGAGGACTAGATCAAGGAGAAGTTGGGGCATATGCCCATTGGTTTCCCAAGTTACCTTAAATCAGACAAGTAGTCGATTTAGATTATTTTGAGAAAATAATAAGAAAATTTTCTATAATTATAGTTTTTCCTATGTGAAATTTTTATCTCTTATTCTTTCCTATATGTTGGGAGATGTAAGGATTAACTTTAGAGGTTATTCTCATCCTTAAAATTTCTTCAAGGGCATTAGGAACTGCTAGAAATTTTTTTTAAAAGAATATAGGAGAGGGCCCTCCCTGGTGGCGCAGCGGGTTAAAGCACTGCACTGAGAACTAAAGCCACTTCCACATGAGTTCGATCCCCGCCTGCCCCAGAGGTGACCACATGGCGCGGCAGACCTCTCCTGACCCGCCCACTGCTCCCCTCAGCAGTGTACTTCGTGGATCTGCCTGTTCTGCTTCCCGCTCTGTCTCTGGTGAAGCCTCTCACCCTCCGTATCTCTGGCCTGTACCCCAGTTCTGTACGAATAAATAAATAAATCTTTAAAAAAAAAAAAAGAATATAGGAGATAGAGGGCAGCAACCATAGGTCTTAAACTCCAATGTCTAGAGGCTCCCCAGGAGAGGAATCAGCGCAAGGGGCCAGGTGGAGCAGTGGAAAGTTACATGTGACATCAAATAGGGCAATCAGCACTCCAGTGCAGTCTACTCTCTAGGTGACTTGCTAGGTGAGTGTGCAAGTCCAAAGTAACCCAGTCTTCTGATTTTTCAAGAGAAATGAAAAGTTCAGATTTCATATAATCATTTTAAGTATTGGCAATTACTCAAAGGTTTTAAGCAGCATGGTGTGTACCAAATGAAATACATCTGGGAGCTGATAGGGCTGGTGGATTGCCAGCAACTTCTGGCATAGGCAGGGGGAAAAGGTGATCGAAACTGAAAACTGGAATGGAGGCTCAGGGTCTGTATCAATCACTATTGTTCCTAAAGTGAGCTCTGAACCAGAGGCATCTCTCAGACTGGAAATAGGAACTTTGTAGACATGCTGAAGGGAGGAAGAAGGATATACTCTATTACTGCTACAACACCAGGCAGCGGTGCCTCAAGGGTGATGTCATTGGCCACAGATATATAAGCTAAGGAATGACATGTCAGGCACCTGGGAGAACAAGTGAAGAGGTTGAGATGCAACGAAAGCCAGAATCTGTTTTGGTTACATAAATGATTGTAAGACCAAGAGGATTAAGAAAAATGGACTAAGGCATGGAATAAATTTTCTCAGACCTAGAGGTGTCAGAGAGACCTTAGGAGAGGAGAAAGCTGTGAAGACAAGCTTTCTAGAAAATCATTGGAAGTTCAAAGGAGGATCTTTGAGAATCAAAAAAAAATGACTTTTTCCCCTAGGATAGAATCCCAGAAGCTGACCTGTGTGTAAATGGTCTGGGAGACATTGGCTATGTAGAGAAATGAGATCAGAGAAGTTATAAGAGTAACTGGCCTGAGAAAATATTGTATCCAGAAACTGGTCATGAGGTGATCATGTGGGTTAAACACCTAACCCATAGAGTACTATATATATAAATTTTTCATACAAGACTCTCCTAGCATTTGAATTATTGTAATAGCCTCATAACTGGCATCAATGCTTATAATCTTGGCACCTACAGCCTATTCCCCAAAAGATCATAGAATCCCTTCAAGATTTGTATTGATGATAGCGCCTCTCTATGAAATATTCTTCCATGGTTTCCCACCTCACTTGAAATAAGTATCTGTATTATCTAGTGTCATTTTCTCCAACCTCCACACCTTGTCCCTATTCTTTTCTACTCCAAGCATGTGGTATGCCCTTATACTCAGGAACTTTGTACTTGCTGTTCTTTCGCTGAAGGGCTCATCTCCCAGATATCTGCACAGTGCACCCCCTCACACTTTGCTCAATATAAACTATCAAGAGCCTTCATAGCTCACCAAATGCAAAATAGCAATGCTCCCACCCAGTTTTCTCCTTACCCACAACTCTGCTTATTGTTCTCATATTATTTATCACTCTACCTGGTATATATATTAGGGTATTTTTTATTTGTTGTTTGTCATCATCTCTTCCTACTAGAATGCAAATTCCATCTGATTTGATCCATGGGTTATTCCCAGAATTCAAAATAATGACTGGCAGATGGCAGGTGCCTGATAAATGTCTGCTAATGACATGAAGTGAATGAATGAATGACAAATTAAGGAAGTTTCTAGTAGCATCTGAGAGTATTGATAATCACATTCTAGGAATCACTTAGAAAATTGGGGCTAACTTCAAAATTAGTCCATTGTGATGAATAATGGTAGTGACATGAAGTTGAAAAAATGGGTAGTTGCTTCCAGGAAAGAAGGAAGTTTGACTCATTGAAAAACATTGAAAGATCATAGATTAGAGACAAGTCTATAAGATTCCAGGCTTGCGGAGGCACAATGACTCCAAGGTTGGCGGGGAAGGGCCCATGTGTGAGTTCACCACTGAAAGGACACTTTGTCTAAATACTCTTCCTGAGATTATGCCATAATCTGTAACCAGAACCTATGACTTTTCTGAATATTTTAACTTAAAACTCCAGGATTTTGATATACTTCTTCAGAATGCTGGCCTCCTCAAGATCTGGTAGCAACTTGGGTCCTTCAAGAATGCTTGTGGGCTTTCCTTATGCACAAAGCATTAGTTCTTCTGTATTACATATTTATAAAACTTGATGAGGGAAGAAGGAAATAGTTGACATGTTTTCTTCCACAGTTCTCTTTTATCTTTCACACTTGAAGGCCATGGATATGTTTGTCTGTACATATGAGTAAGTATATTTATTTCCTCTCACACAGTTGTTTATGTTTGACCAATCTTTGTGTGGTTGAAGTGGGAGGGAAAGGTTAGACACAGGATGAGTAACTTAGCTCTTCACCTATGTTAGGATTTTAACATCCCATTAATCAAACAGCCTGAAGTGGAACATCTAAGGAACAAAAATGACTCCTATGTGGCTGTAACAAATATCTGTGTATGAGATGGTCAAATCCTGAGAATTTTAAGACTTATATTTGTTTAATGTTTTAATTTTAACTTTATTTAGTTTCAAAAAGTTTTTCAAGTTCCAGTGTAGAAAACAGAGCTTTGTTTTTAGAATAATTTATTTTAATTCAAGTTTAATAAACTCAAGATGGGGAAATGACTCAAAAGCAATGAAATGTGTTTTTGTAAGCAAGCATATTAGGTTATAATACAAAGAAAATATATGAATAGAGCCACAAAGAATACATTTTTTAATTAGAATATTTTATAGACCCAGTTTTCCTGGTAGAACATATAGAATAATGTGCCCAGTTCCCTTTAAATGTAACAAAAAACAAAACAGAGAAGCACAGTCACTCAACAGTCAGAATGTGACTTGAGATCAAAGAGTGACTTCATTCCTTACAATTGACCCAAACCTCATTTAAGTTGTTGTTGTGTCATGGTTGAAACTTCTAATGACTACTTTACAGTGAGAGAATGTTCTGCTTTCTGAATCTATCTATGGCATCCTCTCTGTTTCATCACTTCTTTATTCTGTTACTCCCAACCTACTTTATATGTTAAATGTTTAGAAGCAATTTTCTTCATTAACTCATCTCGTTATTGAGGGGAAAAAAATTGTTTGAGCATCTAAATTCAATGCTTCTTTTAAGAGACATAAGGACTTCAAATATCAGTCAAAGGGCTACAATTCAGAAGATAAGATGATACTCAAGGCAGTAATGAGATTTGGTGTAGTCTGTTGTACAGAGACAAGTTCCATATGAATTCAAAGAAGGAAGCCATTCCTTCCAGAAAGATTGGAAAGGTTTTCACTGAGGGAGTTACCTGTAAGCTCAAAAACTATATAACAGGACTAAACACAAAAAAAGGAAGGAGGTAGTACTGATGAAAAAAATATAGAAAAGGAATTCAATAGGGAAGAAATAAATGACCTAATTCATTATAGCAGGAATGGCCAGAAAGAATGGTAGAAATGAAAGTGAAGATTTTTCTGAAACCCAGGGATCAAGTGTCAAGAAAAGGTAGGTGTGTAAGGAAGGCCAGCTTCAAATCAGATGGTGGAGATGTTCCAGTGCTAAGATGAATTGGTTAGGGACAATATCACTCATCAGCAACAGAAGATATGATTAAAATGTAAAGACGCTATTGACTTCTTTTCAAGAACACAGGAGTATGCAGCCTTGCAGTATGTTAGCATCTCAAAAGAATTCCTACAAACCAGCATTGTTCTACTTCCTAGAACTTTTTAATCCTTGTGTTTTCTCCTTAAGATCACAAGATGGATGCAGGAGTTTCAGGCATTGTATACACTCAAGACAGGAAGGAGACAGCAACAAAGTGTCTGTGTTATTTTTATTAAAAAACAAAGACTTCCTCAGGATCCCCAGTAATCTTACATCTCATTGTATAAAATTTAGTCAATTGTTAGACATAGGGGAAATAGAAGCCGATTTCCAGCCTTCACTGTGGAGTTGCAACAAAGGAAAGTTTTGGAATTGGCTATTGCCTCGTTGCCAGCTTATCTGATCAAGTTTGGGAGCATTGTATGGATCTTATCGGCAATAGACAGTCATTAAGTATTTTCTAAGAGACACTAGGAAGGGAGGTTTTACTATGATTGATGTTGTGGTGCAAAAGATGGATTAGCGAGCAGAGAGACTAGAGGCAAAAATTAAAAGCATGTCCCAATTTAAAATGTATAAGACCTCAAGCACACACATGCCATCATTCGCTAGTGAGGCCGAGTTTGATAACGAGCATGTGAATTTGTGTCATTTTGTCCTCTGCCTTTGAATGGGCGTAAAAATCACATAGGTCCACCACACTGTGCCTAAGTGGGAACAAAAGGTCAAAATTACACCTATCTGCCTGCGGCCATCTCCCACCCTATCATGTTCAACATGTCACTTACAACTATGGATTTAAATGGTCACTACAATGAAAATAATTTATATTCCAAAGCATATTTGGGTATTGTGTTAAGACATTGTATGTTATTACAAAGAATAGGAGGTGAATTAGTATCTATTTTAGAAAAATCATGAAACTGACACAAGAGACTCTAAAACCAAATCTGAATTGAAATACCTTGTATTCATTCTTCGTGCTATTTCACAAATATAATGTGCTCATCATTCAAGGACAACAACATGGTAACATACTAGGAATAAAGTCTGTGGTGTTATATTTAAACAGCATAGGACATTTACCACTAAACAAAAAACAAAAAAACAAGGGCCCTCCCTAGTGGCACAAAGGGTTGGAGCATAGCACTTCAAGCGAGCTGCAGCAGCTTCGGTGGGAAGCTTCACCCCAGCCAGGAAGTGAAGATGCAGAAGACCTCTTCTGTCTCACCTGCAGCTCCCCTCAGCAGTGTACTTCGTCGATCTGCCTGTTCTACTCTTCACTCTGTCTCCAGTGAATCCTCTCACCACCCCTTCAGCTCGGCTTGCACCCTGGTTCTGTATGCATAATGATAAATTACTTCTAAAAAAACTATAACATTACTAAAATTTGCCTATTATCTTTTGAGTCAGATTAACCAGCAAAGTTTGAGGCAATAAAAGTTATCTCAATACCATGAGTGTTAGAAAGGCGGATAGAAACAAACTTTCCGTTCCATCCCACTACTTACCCTTTATCTGGTAATATTGTATATTTCATATAAACAGTTTCAAAACGGTTTTGATGGAAATGGAGATAAATACATAAGAATATGATATGCTAGAACAGTGACAGGGTCAGGAGACTGGCTTTCTT
>NW_004567108.1:50345986-50561403 GCF_000260355.1 Condylura cristata | reverse complement strand
GTGAGAGGCTTCACTAGAGACAGAACAGGCAGATCAACAAAATACACTGCTGACGGGAATAAGGGGTGGGGGGGTCAGGAGAGGTCTGCCCTGCCATATGGTCACCTCCAGGGCCAGGGATTGAACTCATGCTGAAGTGGCTTTAGCTTCTTACTACTGTGCTTTAACCTGCTGTGCCATCAGGAAGGGCTTGAAATATTTTCTTGATAAATAAAAGCATGGAATCTCAAGGTTTAATTTTGCAACGCTTCAAATGATAAGGTTGTCAGTGATCTTAGTTAACCTGTCAGCAGCACTGGGTAGGCAGAGTTGGGCATTTTCAAGGTCTTAATTCAGTCTTCTTTGGACTTCAAAGACACAGACCACTTTTGTCTAATTATTGTCCACACTCTGGCTCCTGCTTCTCAACCTCTATTGCTGATTCTTCTTTCAGACTACTACTGTACTGTAGTATATTAGTACTGTTTATAACTTTTGGTCTCAATTCTTGGCACTTTCCTTTAATTGTTAGTTATTCCTGAAGTGATATTTTTCAGTCCCGTAGTTTTAAGTATCAACTAGATGCTGAGGACTTCCAGAATGAGCTAATCTTTCAAATGTTAACCTTGATATCAAACCACCTTTATTGCCTATTTCAGAATTCTGCTTAGATGTCTAACAGACATTTCAAATAATATGGCCAAAATGAAGTCCCTGATAATCTCTCAGAAATCTGTTCCATACATAGACACCTCCATTTCTGTGATTCGGTGATTCTATTTGTTCAGGTCAAAGAGTTCAGAGTCATCTTTGACACTTCCCTCCATGCTACAATGTTCCCTCCATGTTAAAATGTTTCAGTGTTGCCTCAACATTGGAGGTAGACATGGCATTGACAAATCCACATGCCCCCATTGCTGCCCCCTAACCCAAGCAGCCAACAGCACCCACCTGGACATTCAAAGTAGTAGATCTTGGTAGGTTATTTGCAAAAATGGAATCTCATTAATGAGATTTGTGGCTCCTCTAATCGAGATATACAGTCTATTTCTCTCATCCTTCTATCTGTGTAAACACCATCATTCAATAAGTAGCATATGCCCCAAGCCAGTTCTGAGCTTGGACCCCAAGAAACCTTGCATTCAATTCCATTCATTTTCCCAAAGCTCTGCCATCATCATGTGAACAGGCAAGTGGTAGAGTCACCGCTGGTGTTCAAATCAGTAACTGGGCAGCTGCCTGAAGTAGTCACCTTACTGACCCATAGCTAATGGTAGACAAGTGCCACTTGAGCCTAGCTCAGTGTGTCAATCTACACAATTGTGAAAAATACAGTACTGTCTTTAGCAACAAAAATATTGGCAATGTTTAATAGATAATACCTGATTGATATATAACTTCCTAACACTTATCCTTACTGCTACCCCTGGCTTCTAAAGTCTATTTTGAGGACATTAGAGTGGAATAACTTTTAAAGACATAAATCAGAATCTTATCACTGTTGCCCAACACTACAATGGCTCACCTTCCAGTAACCAGTGAGGCTCTAACTTATGTGGTTTCCTCTTGCTGCTCTACCAACAGCTCCCACTCATCTGCTCTTTGTATTCACCACTCCAATCACATGGGCTTTCTTGCTATTTCTTGAACATAACATGCACATTCTTGCCTTAGGATTTTTGACTTAGTTGTTCACACTCCCCAAAATGCTCTTTCTCCAGAGACTTCCTTGTTTCACCTCAAATCTTACCTCTTCAAGGAGGTCATCCCTATTTAACAAAATAGTCTACTTCCCCCTCTCAACGACATCCCCAGGATTCTTTATTCTGATGTTCTTTTTCTCCCATACTGATCATCTTCTAAAATGCAATATGATTTACTTAGTTATGATATTTATTATTTATTGTATGTTTCTGTCCAGAAAAATAAAACTAAAAGATTGTATATGTATATATGTGTATACACACACATCAGTTATTATTGAAGTAACAGTGGTTTTCAACAATGTATATGATTAAGATTTATAGGGTCACACCCTTCAGATGTGTGCTATCACACCACACCCTCCACCAACACATTCATAGTCCTCCACTAGAGTCCACTGGACCCCCCTCTACACTTTCCTCTCCTCCATCTGCTCCCCTTCTGTTAGCCACAATTATACAGTCAGATTTCTAGGGTCTGTTTTTGTCTGGCTCTTTTTTTCTTCTATACTCTACATGTGATACCATTCAGTGCTTATCTTTCTCTCCCTGGTTTATTTTGCTTAGCATTATCTTCCAGTTTCATCCATGTTATCACAAATGGCAAGAATTCATCTTTTTTATCTACCAGAGTAGTACTCCAAGATATTTTAAGGAATTGGGTCTTATCATCATAGGAGCTGGTAAGTTTGAAGTCTCCTCAGAAGGTCAGAAGGCTGGCAGACTGGAGACCCAAGGAAGAATTGATGTTACAGTTCAAAGCCTTCTCTTAAGGCCTTATAATTTTTAATGGCCCCATCCAAATTGTGGAGGATAATCTAGTTTACTCAAAATATGCTAAGCTCGGTTTAAACATATGATCTCAGCAACTTCTAGATTAGTGTATGACCAAATATCTGGATATCATAATCTAGTCAACATCACTTAAAATTAACTATCACATTCTCCTTGAAAAAATATAAACTCATTGAGGAAAGAAAGCTTTATTTTGATCACTAAAATATCCCAGTGCATAGAACTGTGCCACCACACAATTGACAGAGAATTAACACATATGTTGCATGAATCAATGAATGAATAATTGAGTCTCAAAAATAAATTAAGACCTAACAAGAGTATTTTTGAGTGACTGATCTTGGTGGGTTATGTCAGAGAGCTCTCCAAAGACATGTGTTTGACACACAGTTTTGAAAGGAAGCTGGAATTAATTTGGCAGGAGAAAGAGTGAAGAAAGTCCAGGAAATCAGAATGATGTGTATGTGGCTCAGGGTAGGAAGAAGCAAAGTGTGCCCTCCAAGATAGCCATATCATCACTAAATAAGAGGGGAGTTTATCAATTATCCCTGAAAGACTAAACACGTCCTTATTATCTCTTGTTCCAGATCATCACTGTCTTTCTATAAGAGTAAAACAACTGTAGTCTTTTCCTGAACACTGAATCTTTTCCAAGTGAAATGAAGCATTTACACAAAGATACACATAGGATAACCTTCTGTCGTGATTTTCCTGTAGCACCATGAGATTACTATAAATTGAGAAAGACACACCTTAGATCAAACCAGCACTTAACAGTCAAGAACAATTTGACAATGGTCTTTCAGGGAACAATTAGACTGAGCATTTTTCTGTAGTGATAAGCACAGTTCTTGGTGCAGATCTTCTGTCAAATTCACTCAAGTGAAGTTCTCCCAACATCTGACCTAGTGAAGGCATAGAAAAGTCACAAGTATCTATCATTCTATGAGAAATCAGAAACTACAGATTATTTGGAGAAAATGCTTTTTAAAATAATTTTTTCTTGTAATGGTGAATTTAATCAATATAAAAAATAAACTCGGGTAGGTGATCTCTGTTCACATGAGACTACCTATCTATTTACACATCTGTCCCTATTTGTTCTATCATGCCCCAATGTTTTATACACTAAAATGAACCATTGGCATCTGAATTCTAATCTAAATGCAAATGACCCTTATGTTCTTTGAATCCAGATCAGAATGGACTGCCGGCTGTACTGGGGTAGGGCATGCCTGCTAATCAATGACACATCAATTCAAACTGCTCTTCAGATGCCCGTGATTGCAAACCTCTCTATGACAGCTTAGAAAGTGGTCTTTGTCTTTGAGTCACTACAAAACCCTTAACCTTCTCATGAGATAATCTGCCAGAATTGGATACAAGCTTCCAGAACAAAAACCTCCTGGAGCCAGGTTGTTCAGGGAAGGCAATGGCATTTCAAATAGTTGCTGTTCTCATTTGACAGCAGCAGATATGGCAGCAGATTTTTTTTATATAAGACATAAACAGCCACTAAATTAACCATTCATGAAATATTTTTATTCAACTAACTGGACTAACTAGAGGAAGCACGAACAGGGGAGGTTTTCTCGAGTCAGAAAAATGAAACTCAGGGTGGGGGAAAGTAAAAAAAAAAAAAATCACCTTTAAATTATTCATCTCAAAAACAAGGAGGTAATGGTAGCACTTTATTGGCAATTATAAGTTTTTGAGGTTTGTCTAATTTTCCTTAACTTGTTCAGTTATTAGATATCAAGCGTCGTAATTCTTCTGGCAAATAGAAGAATATCACTAATAATATTTTAAAATAACTTGCAGATCAAAAGTTGTTATAGTATAATTTGTAGTGATGAAGCCCTCCCTCCCAACTCAGAACCCTTTTAGAAAACAATAACCACATTAACAGATTTCATCTAGTTCACTGTGATGGGGTTATTTCTCCTAATTTATCTTAGAATTGATTAATACATAACTTCATCAAAAGTTGGATTTCTCCTTATTGGGCAGTTCTAGGAGGCTAAGTTGTTTAATATTGAAGGTAGCATGGATATCAGTGAGAGTAATGATATTTCTGAAATTTTTTACCCCATTAGTGAAATAATATACCTGAAAATATGTTCTCGTTCCATTAGTTCTACCCTAACTGGTTGAAATAGAAAGAGAATTTATGATACTACAGAAAACATCTTAATATAATTTACCCCAAATCTGGCCCTTGGTTAAGACAAGCAGAAAAGATAATGATATATTCCAAATAACTTGACTCTGCTGGGAGAAAAACAAAGATAATGAACAATCACTATCATAGAGCTGATCACAGGATACTAAAGTTTAATCCCTCCATTTTTCAGGTGTTAAAATGAAACCTGAAGGATTGTATAAGTTCCCCAAGATCAATAGCAACTAATATTCAGACCAACAGGTAGAAGATACGGATATACAGAACTATCACATCTTTATTTATGTATCGACAGGTGGGCATTTATATTTTCATATCTTATTTATTGTGAATAATGCTGCAATGAACACTGGAATATGTCTATATCTTTGAGACACTAAAATATTGTATATATGTGTTTATGTATGGAGATATCTCCAGAAGTAAGATGCTGGATCACATGGTAGCTTTATTTTTATTTTTTGAGGAGCTTCTGTGCTCTTTTCTAGAATGGTTTTGCCAATCCACATTCCCACCACAGTGGATAAGGGTTTCCTTTTTCCCCATACCTCATCAAAACTTATCTTTTGAAATTTTTATAATTGTCATCCTAATATGTATGAGGTGATCTCATTGTTTTTCTTTGCATTTTCCGATGATTAGTAATATTAAACATCTATCTGCTGGTCATTTGTATTTCTTCTTTAGCAAACTCTAATCAAATGTCATGCCCACTTTTTCAATCAGATTAATCTTTCCCTAGGTCTACTTTTGAATAGTTTTTCCCATTCCATAGGTTGCTTTTTTATTGCATGTTTTCCTTCCATCACTATAATTCAATAGTTCTCTTCCCCTCTTCATCCATTCTTCCTTTTTCTCTCTCTTTATTCTTCCAATAACAGATATTTATACCTGTGAGTATTTTCCCTATTAGTCATTTGGTATTAAGAGGTTGGCTGACCTTGGTAGAAATTTTAAGACTTCTTCTGCATGCACAGTAAATACCTTGAACATTAAGTTGCCGACTGTTGGAACAGAACTGCCACTATCCTGATTTCCTTCTGATTCCCTTTGGCCTTTAGTTCCTCTTCCTGGGTCACAAGAGACTGGCTCACCCCTCAGCCAGCACTACAATTTTGCCAAGAGTGCTTCTTAGGAGTACTCTGTGACCATTTCACAGGCTGCATCTTTAGTCCTAGTATCCCTTTTATTTCAAGGAAAGGAAATTAAAAGAAGAAGAAAAATGAAAATAAAATTCCAGTTGCCTTGAATTCCCCAAGATCATTAAGATATTCAGAGATGATATACCCCGGCCCTACCCTGCTGCACGCATTTTTGCATGCTGCAATGCTTTGGCACACATGTCCAAGATCCACTAGAAGCAAGAAGCATTCGTCTTTAATTTGTCTCTAAGTTGGCCTTTCATGATACTTTAATGTTATCCTTATGTTTTTACATGTATTAAAATTTAGAAATACAAAGCCTTATTTTTGAGGCCCTTTGTTTTCCTATCAGCTGGAAGACAGGATCTGAGTAATTTAGGGAGGTGAGGTTTGTTTAGCTGGAATAAGAAGGGAAATGGTCAAAGCTGAAATTGTTTAATTCTTTCTCGCCGAGTAACTGCAGAATTACAGATGTCTCTTGAATGCAATAAATTAATTTCAGTCATGCTTGTTTATTTGTACACATGTTGCCAAAGTAAAGGCCTAATCCAAAAGTTAATAATTTGAGAATCCATTGGGTATTATTCTGGATCCAGTTCCATTATTTTTCACGTGAACGCACAAACAAACCCTTCTCCAATACAATATGTAGCCAGTTGAGTGATAGGTTAGGCAGCTTATGCATATCAAGGTATAGTTAAACTTACAGCATCAAACTAAAGCAAGTTGAGCTATTTAACCCGGGTCATCTTTAAATGTAATTAAGTCTGCTGGACCCAGTAATATGGAACCAGAAACAAGAAAAGTTGGGTTATTCAAAGGAAATAACAACTGGTTATAAAGCAGTTTTCAAGGAAGAAACTTACTATTAAAAAGATTCAGATGTTGTATTATTGACTTTTTAAAAAATATAACAACCCGTTTCATAATTTGCCAAATATTATCCCACCTACGTAAGCTCATAAAAATACCTCTGATTAGTTTGGAAGAGGAGTGAGGATCTGATTAGAGCAAGAGGCAAAAGTTATGTCTTTGGCTAATAAATTTTTCTCTTACTGACAGCATCCTTTATGCTGATCCATCTTGCTACATAGGAAGAGATACGAACATTTTCTAAAGGCAGTGTGCCATACTGCAAATCTTACAATATTGTTGCAAGGTATAGAACTGATATTTCTTCCTGGTACAGAACTGGAAGGATCAAGTTGAAACAGCCAGTTCCTCTAAGCTTAAAAACTACATTTCCTGTCTTGTACCTAGAACAAACTTTTTTTGTCAACATAGAGCATCCTCTGTCCCACTCTTTCTTGTTTATTCAGGTTTTAGGTAGAACAGTAAAAGAAGCTAGACCGCAAATTGCCCTCTTCCTAACAAAATGTCATACGTATATGTATGCTTTCAACCAATAAGTACAGGAAGTTCCTGTTTACATTAACAAATGACTACAGAAAATATTGATGTATTTGGATATCATTACATTCATGATGAAGTTTTACAGTTTAGAAACATGACATTTCAGAGTTGATGAAGTAGATCCTTATTTAATCCATTGCTTGGTTTCCTTGGAAAGACATTTGATACATTTTTTCTTTCTTTTTTTTTTTCATCTGTTATCTGATGTAAGTTATAACTTTGACTCCTTAGAAGGAACAGTTAATTTAAGCAACTTTTTGGTGGTTGTCTTACCTACAGAAGGGCCTGAAATTTCATGCAAAGGTCAAAATGATGTAGAATGAAGGTGCTGAGAAATATGAGTTGAAGGAAGCTTAGGAAACAGAAGCCACCTGTGGAATTAGCACTGTTGGAAGCCTTTGGGGCCCCCACAAACCATGGAATATGAAAGGTTCAAACAGCAGAGAGATTTTGATGACATCTCAATCAGATGCTTGTTAAACCATCTAATCAGCTTTACTATTGCCTTTTGAGAACTTAAGGAAAATGGCAGTTTTGCTTTCTGATTAGTTAGAAAAGATCCATTTATTCCTCATTGCTGGAATACAGTAGATGTTTCAGAGTCACTGGCCTGACATGTTACAAAGACACAGGTGCTTCTCCTGGAGCAACATTATCAGTTTCTTCTGAGGCATACTTAACGTTATCCACTGAAAACATTCTTCCCAATATTTCAGCATTTCTTGAGAGCAATATGATAGTTTTTGATAATAAGAGGTAAGTAACCCAGGGGGGTTTCCATTGTTTCTGAGCTACTAGGATCCTCAAAGAGCCATAACTATCAATATCTGGGTGTCACCAAAATCTATGTTGAAGAAAATTTTTCGACTTCTGTTGACTTTCTTCTTTTTCTTTTTTGACATAAGATTAGTTTACAACAATGTAACTGATTCAGAGGTATAGGATCACACCCCTTAAGATGTATGTTACTATAACACACCCCCCATCAAGGCATTCAGAGTCCCCCACCATAGTCCCTGGGACACCTCCCACTTTGCACTTCTTCTGGATAGCCTCAACTCTACAGTAAGATTTCTAGTGTTTGTTTTAGCCTGGTTTGGTCTAACCCCTTCTTTTGCTTATATTCCACATGTAAGCCAAACCATCTGGCATTTGTCTTTCTCCATCTGATTTAATTGACTTAGTATTATCCTCTATTTCATCCATGTTAACAAAAATAGTGAGGGGTCAACTATTTTTCATAGCTGAATAGTATTCTGTTGTGTATGTATATCTAATCTCACCAATCTCCTCATCTGGCCCTGGGCACTTAGGCTATCTCCATAAATTGGCTATTGTAAATAATGCTGCAATGAACATAAACTCCCTTACTTCTAATAGTTTGCAAATATGTTGCACTTCAATCAATGGTGACCCAGCTTGGTGATTCATCAAAGGTTCTACTTGGCTGTATAGTCAGCGCAGTTGCCTCAACATACATATTACCATCAGGAACTGAATAACCTAAGAAAGCTTAAACTCCAATACCTCAGCCTTTACCCATAAGCTTTAATATCCCCATCTCTTTCCCTCCCTGTATTCCACAACTTCTGATCTCAGGCATCTGGACCCTCCCTATTCTTCTGAGAACATCACCTCATGATTTCCTCTCCTTTCTTCTCATTTGGTGCTGACCCTAAATATTCTGACCCCATTTTTCCCCATTACACACAATATACCTTTTATCAAATCTTAGGCCAATCACATCATGTCTATTCTAGTCTTGGAAACCACAGACCACCAGAGAAAAAGCACATAATTCAAATCGGCTGGTGCTAGTGCAAGTTGACTCCAACCTTGGCTTGGCTTCAGCACTGCTTGGTAATGTGTTTTGTGCTTGGCTATCTCTCTCATTTTTCCATAGCAGCTAGTTCAAACCTTTACTACTTCCGTGTTTGTGTAACCAACTTATCTATGATCTTCCCAAACTAATATAATGTTTTGAATATCAACATTGTCATTGTATTTATTTCTTCAATCACATTTTAAGCCCCTTTGCTTTGTTTACTTTGAAAGTGCTTTAGTCAAAAATTTTAATGTCTTCTTTGTTGCTAAAAATAACACCCCTCTTACTTAACCTGTTTGTGTCTTTTCTTTAGTAAGCTCTCCTCCTTAACTCTTTGCTATATCTTTTTTCTATCCAACAATTGCTTCTCAAATGTGTACACCCATTCTTCTTTTGACTGCCTTTTGTTATTATTTCTGAGACTTTACCACCTTCCTCATCTTCATTAAATCCCACAGTGCACAAAACCTATAGCAATAAAAACAACTCTGTTTCGCCAACTCACCTTTCTTTCCTAGGTTGCAGATCTGTATATCTAACTACCCCTTGAGGGTTGGGAATGGTCTTTGTTGCTAGTAGAAGTAGTTAGTTTAAATTTGAGAACTCATGCATAAGCCTCATCTTGTCTACGATGGCCACTCTATTCACATGTCCCTCGTGACATTCCACTGTGACAACATTGGGGTGGTCAATGACAAAAGGTTGACCTCTGGTGCCAAGCCATTTTTCTTACCCAATGATTACCTATTTCCTTAGGTCCACTTGTCTCTAACGTAACATTTTTTCAATTTTTCAGATTCCTGAAAATCCAGACAAACCTTTTAACACTGCCAGTAAGCCCATGCACATCATTCCTGTTCTAACCTCAGGCAAATTTTCTTTCTACATATCCTGAAGTTTTGTCCATCATGGTGATTTTTCTTTACTGTAGTCTTTCAGAACAACACCTGAATGAAGGTGGAGAGCAGCACCAATTTTGGTTTATGCTCACATTCTTAACCTCATCTATCTATGAACTAAGTTTGGGCTTTTTCCTCCTTTTGTATTTCCTGGTTATATGGGATCCTTCCATAGGTGTAAACTGAAGAAAGAATATATAACAATGACAAATGACTTGGGCTACCAGTTCGCATATCTGCATCTCTCTACTGGACCTACTTGTGCTTCATCTTAAAAATAACACTGCATCGGGCCCTCCCTGGTGGCACAGCGGGTTAAGGCACAGCACTGCAAGCCAGCTGCAACTTGTTTCATCATGAGTTCTATCCCCAGCCCTGAGGTAACCCACATGGCGCAGCAAACCTCCTCTTGTCTTGCCTGCTACTTCTCTCAGCAGTGTACTTCACTGATCTGCCTGTTCTGCTCCCTACTCTGTCTCTGGTGAATCCTCTCACTGCCCCTACACCTCTGGCCTATACCACAGTTCAACCTCTGGCCTATACCACAGTTCTGTATGCATAAATAAATAAATCTTTAAAAAAATAAAATACTGACTAATGTTGGGTCCATTCGACTTTAGTTTTGATAGATTTGTGGTAACATTTGTGGATAGAGTTGTGGTAACATATTCTTTCATGTCCCATAGTCACATGTTCTGATTCTGTTAGGGCTTAATAACACCCTTGAAGCTATGTTTAAATACAGAAATTTACACTGTTTACAGCATAATAATACCCCATACCTGAAGACTACTACATTATGATAACTTCCCCCTATTGCAATTTTCCATAAACTTCATGAAGTGTCTTTTCTAATAACAGAGAATCCTACAGATTATCTGATTAGAGCAGTAGATCTGTTTGTACTAGAACTTGAAATTGATGTAGTAAATTTCTGTACTTTGAACCGCTTTCAAATCTGACAGTATTTGATATCACCTACTCTATTAGTTGGGACGGTATTAATAGGAGTAAAATTGCTAGCTGCAAGTGCAAAAAAGGTACTAGACACTGTACTTCCTTTCATGTGTGTATATATCAGATCTTCTCTTTCCACTCATTTGATGTTGGGCCCTTACATTTTTTTTTTTCATCTTGCCTATATTAAGTAAAACTGCAATAAACACAGGAGTTCATATGTCACTTTGAATGAATGTCTTTGCATTTTTCAGGTAGAGATCTAGGCGTGGGATTGCTGGATCATATAAGGCTCTATTTTTAATACTTTTCAAACCATTCTGTTTTTCATAGGATTAAGAGCAGTCTACATTCCTACCAACAATGAGTGAGGGTCTCTTTTTCTGTACACCTTCATCAATACTTTAGTCTTCCTTTTTTTTTGTTTGTTTGTCTTAGAGGTATTTGCACAGGTGTGAAGTGGTATCTCATTGTAGTTTTAATTTGTATTTTTTGGTGATAAGTGATGATGAACATTTTTTTATGTGCCTGTTGACCATCTCTGTTTTCTTTGGCAAAGTGTCTATTTGGTTCTTCTGCCTATTTTTTAATTGGGTCATTTGTTTTCTTTTTGATGAGTTGTATGAGCTCCTCATACATGTTGGATATTTGCCCCTACTAGATGTGTCATGTACAATTTTTTTCCCATTAAGAAGGATGTCTTTTCATTGATATGATAAACAATGATAGTTTCTTTTGCTGTAAAGAAGCTTTTTAGTTTGATGTAGTGCCCATTTGTTTACCCACTTTTGTTTCCCTTACCTGTGGAAGCAAGTCTCCAAAGACATCAATGAAACAAAGTCAAAGAATATTATGGCTACGCTTTTATCTATATATTTAAATGGTTTGCAGGTCGTACATCCATATTTTTTATCAACTTTTTAGTTAGTTTTTGTATATGGCACAAGAGTCATCTAGTTACAGTCTGTGCAAAACTATTTGTTGAAGACTTTCTTTTTCCATTGTTTATTTTTGGCTTGTTGTTATAGATGAACTGTTCATGTAAGTGTGGGTTCATTTCTGGGCTCTCAATTCTGTGGTCTATATGTTTATTTTTATTCTGATACCCCACTGTTCTGATTATTAAAGCTGTATAGTATAGCTTGAAGACCAGGCGTGTGAGACTGCTATTCTTTATGTTGGGGGTAGGAGGGAGTGAGCTGTTAGGATTGCTCTGGCTATTCAGGATAGTGTTTGTTTCCACAAAATTTCAGAAATGTTTGCTCTTTTTCCTTGAAGAATGCCATCATAAGTTTGATGAGGTTTGTACAAAATGCATTTTAACAATAATGATAATTCGTCCAGCCTACAAGAAGGAAAATATTTCCATTCTTTGTGTCATCTTTTATTTCTTTTTACAATGTTTCATTGTACAGATCTTTCAGTTTCTTTGTTAAGAGATTCCTAGTTACTCAATTCTTTATGATGTATTGCAAGTGGTATTTCTTTCTCTTCCAGTTCATTGTCTTCACATAGAGATGGAACAGGTAATTTTTTGTATATTGACTGTCACCTGCCATTTTACTGATTTTTTTGTTTCATCTTTAGGATTTTCTATGTATATTCTTATATCAATTGCAAATTTTCATACCTTTACCTCTCATCCAATTTGGATTCCCTTTATATTTTTTCTTGCCTAATTACTGTAGCTAGAAGTTCAACTGTTCAACTATGTTGAATAGTAGTTGTGAAATGGGCATCCTTGTTTTGTACCAAATCTTAGAAGAAAAGCTTTCATTCAGGACATTAGCTATGGATTTGTCATATGTAGCCTTTATTAAACTGAGACTTGTTCCTTCTATCCCCATTTTATAGGGAGTTTTTTTTTTTTTATCATAGGTGGATGTTGAATTTTGTCAAATGCTTTCTTTGTATCTATTCTTATGCTCATATGATTTTTTTACCTTTCTTTTGTTGATGTGGTAGACTACATTAACTAATTTGATATGTTGAACAATCCTTGTCATCCCTGGAATAAACACCACTGGTCATGATATATAATATTTTTAATGTATTGTTGAATTTTGCTTGCCAAGATTTTGTTGAGAATATTTACATCTGTAGTCATCAGATACATTGATCTTTGGTCTTCTTTACATGTGATGTCCTCTACTTTTAGTACAGAATAAGGTTGGCCTAATAAAATATATTTAGAAGAATTCTTTCTACTTCAACTTTTTGAAAGAGTTGAGATGTTAGTTTTATTTCATGATTGAAGTTTTGGTAGAACTCACTAGTGAAACTATCTGATCCTGAGCTTTTGTATGTTGGGACACTTTTTATTACTGTTTCAATTCCCCTGCTCATAACTGGTCTGTTCAAATTTCCTATTTCTTCCAGATTCAATTTTGGAAGATTGTATGCTTTCAAGACTTTGTCCATTTCTAATAGATTTTCTACTTTACTGGCATAAAAAATTCACAGTAGCCTTTTATGATCCTGTTTTTCTGAGAGGTCACAACTTCTTTTATATTTCTGAATCTATTAGCATTTTCTCATTTGTTTCCCTTAGAGATCCTCAGTAGATATTTGTCCATATTGTTTATCTTTAAAAGAATAAATAAACAGGCCCTCCCTGGTGGTGCAGCAGGTTAAAGTACACTACTAAGAAGCGAAGTCACTTCAGCATGAGTTAGATCCCCACCCCAGAGGTGATCCACATGGTGCAGCAGACCTCTCCTGACCCACCCGCTGCTCCTCTCAGCAGTGTACTTCATCAGTTGGCCTGTTCTGCTCCCCACTCTGTCTCTGGTGAGTCCTCTCATCACCTACACCTTTGGCCTTTGCCCCAGTTCTGTATGCATAAATAAATAAATCTATATTTAAAAAAAAAAAAGCAGCTCTTTGGTTTCACTGACCTTTTCTGACAATTATAGACAGTTTATTTCTATTTCCTTTGTTTCCATTCTAATTATTATTTCCTTCCTTCTAGCTGCTTTTTTCTTTTTCTAAATTCTTAAAGAGTAAACTTGAATTATTTGAGCTCTTTCTTATTTCTTGATTTGGATCTAGCTTGCTATAAACTTCCTTCTCAGTATTGCATTTGCTAAATCCCATAGATTTTGACTATTTTCCATAGCATACCTTGTAGCCAAGGTAATAAATCTTTCATTCCTAAGGGGGAAACTGTGGGACATTACAGTCTATACCACAAATAGTGTTAGAGTACACTCATACTCAATTAGGAGTGTCTTCCATGTATTACCTTTCTAAAATTAGAAGAGATTGAAAAATCTCTGGAGGCCATCCCAAAATCTGATCCAAGAGCTTAGAAACCAGGAAAATTGATACCAGTTAAAAGAGTATGATGATGCTAAAGCCATGGTCTGTTTCCAGAAGCAGACTCCATAAATTTTTTTCCACATAGAATACTATATTTCTCACAATCATAGTTGGGATACCAATGAAACTGTCTTAAATTTTTGCCAATGCACTTGCAAAGACTAAAAGAGGTTGATGAACAGAGGCTTTCTTGCCTTGAAAGTGGATCATAGGTCAATCATAGTTTTACTCATGATGGAACTAGGGCAAAAAGACCAGTTTTGGAAAGCATTTCTTTTTTTTTTTTTTTTTTTTAAGATTTATTTATTTGTGCATACAGAACTGGGGTACAGGCCAGAGGCTCAGGGGCAGTGAGAGGCTTCACCAGAGACAGAGTGGGGAACAGAACAGGCAGATCGACGAAGTACACTGCTGAGGAGAGCAGCGGGCGGGTCAGGAGAGGTCTGCCGCACCATGTGATCACCTCCGGGGCAGGCAGGAATCGAACTCATGCTGAAGCGGCTTTAGATTCTCAGTGCTGTGCTTTAACCCGCTGCACCACCATGGAAGGCCAGAAACCATTTCTTTTTAAGTGACATTTTTATTTAGAAACTATGGAACAGGGGTTATATGGGGCTTTGTAGAAGAACCACATCAATTATTGCAGAAGTCTGAAGGAAAAGTAGAAGATAAAACACCACTATTAGGAAGGTAAAGACTAATGTATAAAGTGGAGTACATATGATTAAAAAATCTTATCAAGATTTTTCCCACAACACTCTCAATAGATGCTATCTTCTATGTCACTAACTTAACAATTGTGAAGACAGTCTTGTAAACTTCAAATATAAGAGCCTTGAAGTAGTAGGCCTGGTCTTCTAATAAGTACAGCCCAAACCAATGAATTAATCATTCTCATGACCTGGAGCAAATCCCCTGGAAATTCCCTTGAATTATAACTGCCCCTTCAGGAAGCTGAGGCCTCATGTGCACAAAATTCACCCCAGCTGCAAAATATGGGAGAGAATGAGAGTGGTTTACCAGAATAGCAATGACATACTTTTCCTCTTGGTAAGGATGGGTGAGGTGGTGAATGAATCATTATCCTTCCATCAGTCTCATATCTAAAATCAAGGCAAATCCCACCAGTCTAGAGATATATGGTTTTTGGTACTTTAGTATGGATTTACTACGTGTGCTGGCGCAAAACTTTCCTACAATAGCAATCACAGAACTAGGTTTGGGAAAAGGAGCTCAGTTATGCCTTATAGTTGTAAGCTGACTTCCACAAGATGCTCAGGCAGCGTTGGTATCTAATTCACAGATCAGTTGGTCATGTTACTTAGTGTGGATGAACAACACCATGATCATTTTGTTAGCTTTGCCAGGCACAAATTCAAGATGTCTGTATTGTTTCTGGCTCCTATGATCCCAAAAGCTGTTTCATCATAAAATAAGTTTATCCTAAAGTGGAGCAACAGGAAGTTCTTCAGATACCTTGACCCCTCTGAGACTGACAGTAACATGAACAGGGCTTTGATGAAGTTGCCTAATGAGGTACTGATATTGGTGGTGGTCTTTACCTAGGTTTGGTCTCTCTCACTATCAGTCAAGATCAAGACTTTAATACAGTGACTTTCAAAACAGAAACTTAGAAAGATTTGCCACAACAATAACATGCAGCCATAGGAGGGAGATAGGGCAGGGGGCTTTTGTGTCCTGTCTGCCTCTAAACTCTTAGGGAGAGAGGGAAAAAATTAAAGGTTCCAGATTGATTTAGATAAATATTTGTCTTAAAGTTTGTTACATTATCCCATCCTCTATAGCAAAACTTCTTAATTCTCCTATATGTATAGCAAAGTATATTTTGCAATGTCCTTCATTACCTTAAAATAAAATGTATGGCTAAGCATAACCTTCTTATATAAGTTTAGAAGAAATAAAGGCAAAAAAAAAAAGAATTTTTTTCTAGCAGAATTGTGAAAGAAAAACAAAGAAACTTGTAATAAAATACTCTCAGTAGTGAATGCCTAGTCACAACACACCAATGCTTATAATAAAGGAGATAGATGCTTACACTTAAATGCTGAGTCACCACTGATGTGCATATGACACAGCATATTATCTATCCTAACTGATACAGGTGTGCACATTGGAAACAAGTTCTTAGAGGCACCTTATTGTGGTGATACAATTTTCTGAAATTGCAAATAATGTTTGGCATTGTAAATTTATTTTTCTCGATTTTTAAAACAATGACATTCCTGAAACGTTCAGCATATGCTGAATTGTATCAAAGGTGTTTGGTATTTTTCTGTAAGATGGAGACTGATTCTGAACCCAGAAAATGATAAACATGTTTTCCACATACCTATGTCTGGTTACTGCATGGGAATGCTCCAGGAGACAGACATCTAGCACCCGTGGCCCCCTCCCAGAGAATAGCGATAGCACCTGGCAATCATGTGACAGCCAAAAATTCCCCTTGCTCAAATTTCCAAAATGCCCCTGGCAACAGTCCTTCCCTGTGAAAAATTCTGGGTCTGCAGGATCAAGTGCAGACGCCCCATGGGCCCTACTCAGGATGCCACAGCAAAACATCAGTGTGGGGTGACTTAGACAACAGAATTTTATTCTCACACTTCTAGAGACCGGAAGACTGAGGTCAGGGCGTCAGGGCATCCATTCGGGAGAATTCCCCCTCTTGCTCAGCAGACAACTGCCTTCTCACTATGTCCTCTCATGATGTGGAGAGTGTGAATCCTCTGGTGTCTCTTTGTATGAGGACATGAATCCTATTGGATCAAGGTCTTTTCCTTATGAACTCGACTTTGTTTATTTTTTAATAACTAGTGTTGTTTTTTTTTTTTAAGATTTACTTATGCATTTAAGAACTGGGGTACAGGCCAGAGGTGCTGGGGGGGGTGAGACGATTCACCAGAGCCAGAGTAGGGAACAGAACAGGCATATGGATCAAAATATGCTGCGGAGGGGAGCAAAGAGCGAGGCAGAAGAGGTCTGCTGTGCCATGTGGCTCACCTCTCTGCCTGGGGATCAAACTGTGCTGCAGTGGCTGTGGATAGTTTCATAGTGTTGAGACATAAACCCTTGCACCACCATGGAGGACTGAACTCATTTAACTTTAATTATTCCTATCAGGGCCTGTCTCCAAATACAGTCACTGTGGGGTTTAGGAATTCAACAAACACATGTGAGGAGGCACAGATCGGCCCGCAGCTCCTGCACACAGCACAGGCCTGAGTGGGTAACCCTGACTCTCAGGCTTTCAATGCCTCCCTGTGCACACTAAGTCGTGATTTGTACTTTGGCTGATGCTGTGTGGAAACGACTGACCATCTCTTTAAGGAAGCCTTTCTTCATTTTTCTGACTATATTGCACTTGCTTGGATTTCTTGATTTAACTAACCCCACCTTTTAAAAGGTAGCAATATACATAATTCATAGTTCCCCTTTTGGTGGTTCTCTTGAGAATGCTGTGTCTGGTCTGTGATTAAATCCCCATCAACAAGGCCAGTGCCTACACCAGTGGCTCTTAATTTCCAAGTGATGGAATCCTAAGTGGTTAGAATAATGATGGCTGATGAATTTACCAAAGCAGTGAATGAAGAAAGAGTCACTGTCCAGTTATAGCACAGAGAAAGAATGTTTACATCATCAGGAGAGGGTGGAGGAGGACAAATATTCAGCATCATTCAAAATTACGGGAAGAGATAATCAAATAGCACACAGGCAGCTATTTTCTGGTCTACAGAAAATTCAAGCAATTAATATACATAAAATAGCATCATTTTTAAAAAGGCAAGTTTTTAGTAGCATGGAAAGAGATCTATCAGAGTGCACTTGAAGAGAAAGATCATGGAGAGTTAAGAAGAGAAAGAATTGATATGAAATGAAAGTACTTATGAGCCATATGCTTTATAGATAACTGAAATCTAATTCTGTTAATAGACAAACTTTGTCTTTGTAGATTCTGAAGATAATTTTTATTTAGACTGTTTAAACCATTCAAAGAGAAAATAAATATTTAAGAGAAAATAAATATTGACCAAAATTTTACAACCTTGAAATACTCTCTATTTTGGTAAGTCACCTTTCTAAGCAATTAAATATTTTTATGAAAATGACAGACTATTTCTCTTTTTTATTTAGTGCTTTTGAGAGTTTATGGAACTGTTTTAGTATCCAGTGATTGCAAAGTATTTGTATAACTTTTGAAACATTCAGCATCTCATGTATTGCAGATGATTTAATTAAAGGATAGAAATATTTCACTAGTAATAGAAATGGACATAATTTACTCTAGGAAACTTGGCTTTCAAGTGACATGCATTTGATTAAATAAAGTGCAGGCTTTTCTTTGGTTTTAGTGCTTTTGGAAAAAAAAAAAAACAACTCTGCAACCCTCTTGGGCTTCATATGTCCTCTAAGTATTTGCCTCACCTTTGTTTTCACGCAATTCTAAACTCTGAAAGAAATACCAAGCTGGAAGGTCATGGCCATTTATCTGGACTTAAAATTATGGATTTAAGACCTGATGAAATCCTAGCACAAAGTCTTCTGGTTTGGAATGGAGTGGGGAGAGAAGTTTCATTCCTTCCTCTTCCCCAGAGGTGCTGAGGGTATCTAAGTCATCTCTTTGTGCATCTTGCTTATCCGGCTGTGGGAGGCAGGTCCTCGGCTCCTGCCGGAAGTGAAATATGAAGGTAGAACACTCTTTGCTGGGAACTATTGACTGTCCCACCCTTGCTTGTAAAGGGAAGAGTCCTATACTTAGATTGGGTCTCCTAAAATGAAGAACTGGCTAGTTGACCTTCAAGTATTCTCCCAGATTCGTAGTGGCAACAAGAAAGTTTCCATTTTATTCCCAGAAATCTTTAGGAACAAACTTACAGGTGAATCAGAAATATGTGATGTTGCAAAACAGCTTCTCTGTTTTGCTAATAAAGATTTTGGCAACCACTCCTCCTTCTTCCCACTCTATACTTTGGTTCCAGAATCAAGTATTTTCTTCTTATGTACTATAAGAAGACTGAAACCCCTCACCCAGTGCTGAAAAATAAGTCTGAGTCAGATGTAACATGAGTTTGCCTAACTTTTCTCAAAGGAATATGATTTTTTTCTGATATAAAAAGTTGAAGATTAAAAGAAAACAGATATGCCAGCATACACGTAGTTGTCATATTAGAAATAATTTTGACCCACCCAATGTACATGTGAAGAAACTGAGACTTTACATGTTCAATTGTCTTAAGCTGAATGCAATGACTGTACAGAGTAGGAGTCCAGAGCAGAAGAGAGAGCTCTCGATAACCCTTCTCTGCCACTGTTCTGCTTCACATACCACCATATGCTCCCTCATACCTTATATATAAGTGTACGTGTGTAGATTCCTCTAATATGTATTAATATGCAGATGTATGTTCATAGTCACAAACCACTTCCAACATCACTTCATCTAATAGGGTACCTAGGAATATATGACTTTCCTCCTCCAAATGCCCACAGTTGCTTATTCAGAACATCTGGAATAATGGAGCTCTAAACAAAAATAAAGTGTGCATGATGCCAGGCACACTTAATCCCTCCTTTGAATGAATTACCAAAATTAGTGTGAAGGAAAGAATTCAGTAGACCTAATAGAACCAATCTTTAATATCAGAGCTAATATATTGCAACACAAAAATCTCCCTTGAAGTAGATTTATTTGTAGGGAAGCCCTGTCACATGGGTGGAAAAGAAGCCAGAATACCATATCCAAAAACAGTGGGAAGGTGTCCAGTAAGGTCTCTATGGTATTGAGTGGAACCAAGCTAATTTAATATCTTTATTCGTGGTCTAGCAGTGGGTCGGGAGCAAGTAGTATCTCCTGCTAGCTTGACAAATGTGTTAAGTTGGCAACCATTTAAAATTATAATGATAGACGAGATAATGCACCATGGAAAAGAGAGGCTAGAAATATGGCAAAAAAATATGAAATGAGATTCAACTTGGAAATACGAATGCTGATACAATTGGGAATTATAATATGAAACAGGAAAATCTGTCCAAAATCTGGCCTGAAGGGAGAAAAAAAAGAGCAAGTAACAAAACTCACAGTACTTTTTATTCCCAAATAGAATCTGCCACTTCCAAGAGTAGAGATTAAAACTTTACATACTTGCAGACATTATACAAATCAGAGTGTATCCCAGAAAGACTGTCTCCAGACCACAGAGGGGCACATGAGGTCAATAAACACGTGAGGCTACTCGAATAGCATCACCGAATGAACTGGTGGCACTTCCAGAGAAGCCAGGGGAATTGCATGAGCAGATCTATTACTGACTGGAAGCCACTCACAGTAGAAAGGTTTTTGGACTCCGAAAAGATGGAGTAGGTGACAGATAACAAGCATTTTAATGGCCTGCCTATGATAGTCAACCAGTGGTAATTAAGAGTCAAAGGGATACTATAATCCCTCAAATAGAAGGTAAAAATAAAATGCTAACGCCATGACTATTTCAGTAAGACCAACAGACAGAACCTAGTCCAAGGAACATTTTTTTCCTGATTCAGACACTTCCAAGTGGTGTTGCTCATGAAGCAGAAGTGATGGGGAGGCCTCATGTGAAACCCAAGATGAACAGACTTGCCAGGAGAACAAAGGAATTTTTCATCTTCTTTTCCAAAAATTTAAGTTATTTTGGGGACGTTATTTATTTTTCAGATTATTTCCCATAATCATCAACTTTGAATCAATCATATCTAGGTTAGGTTTAAATTGTAGTTCTATTACTTCCTATCAAGACATCACAGAGTTTCTTGTCCTTGATTTTGTTCAGCTGTAAAAAGTGAATAGTACCTACCTTTCCAGGTTGACAGGAAAATTCAGTGGAGCATAAATAAATAAATCACACAATAACTATTCCTAGGATTACCTTACCATGAAAAGTGTCAAATTCTATCAGGAACAATAAAATACAGCGATTAATAAATACTTAATAACTGTTCCATTCTTCCCAGCTCCCTGATTTTGGGCAAGTCAGTTAAGTATGCCATGTCTTGTTTTCAATGCAAAGAATAATAGTACCTGCCTTTTAATGGTGGTTGTGAGACTTGGGAAAATACATGTGTTGCAATGGTGTCCAGAACATAATAACAACTCAAAAAATATTAACAATTAGAGATCCCCAGACTCTAAACTTTAAATACATTAAAGAAACATAATTGACTAAGTCATTTAGATTACATTTCATGTGTCTCAACTGTAAACTTGAAAGGCATAGGTGCTATTTACACCTTACGGTGTCTGGGACATAATGACCAGAAGTGACTGAAGAACATGATCCCTGCAGTCAGGTGCACATGGGTGCAAATGCTGGCTTTGACCTCAACTAGTGTGCCATTGTGAACATGTAATTTAACCGTTTGAAACCTGTTTCCTTAGTTGAAAGGATCGTGTACTTTAAGGGGTTGTTGTGAAGTTTCAAGGGATTATAGTGAAAGAGGACATTCCTGGAGCTGGTGTTTTGCCACTACCTACCAAGATAGTCCCATGGGTCCAAAGAGTTGGAGAGAGCCTAGGAAATCTCTCTTCTATTCCTCTTGTCTGTGGGTCAACTTCTCCTGGCTAATTCCTAAAACTGGGAATAGTTCCAGGGACAAGCTGCAGCTGAGGACACAGAGAACAGAACTGAGAACAGAAATCAGGGACAGTTCAGAGACATAGCTGTGGGCAAACTCAGATCCTTGTGGATGGAAGTTGGCTGGACCTGGTGTCATTGGGCAATGGTCATGGGAAGGAACAGACAAACAGGAAACATTGCATAGTCTTAAAGACACAGAAAAATTCTCCAAATCAAAAGAAAAGACAAGGTGATTTCCATGAGTGGATAGCGAGTAGAGTGTGAGCGTGGATCTGGAGAAATCTCACATACTCCAAGATTTCCCTTACCTACTAAGAATATATAGGAGGGACTACATGCATTTTAAAACCACTGCTATTTCTTCATTAACTAGTTTTCATTTTTGCCCATTCATAAAACACTGATTAATCATAAATGAAATCAATCCAAATACATTTTTTTTTATCATCCAAAGTAATCAAGTTTTGTTGTATACTGTCCAAATTAGAAAGTCCAGATGGGGTCACATAATAGAAATTTTTTCACATTAAATATTTCTCCCTCACAGAACACTTTGTTTTCTCAGTCCATTGGAAGGAAGAAGGATGATATAAATATTGTCAAAAGAAAACAAAACATCCCCCTCAAAGGGAGTTAGAAAATTACAAATAGGGGCTGTGTAGTTGATGTTATTGATGATAAAGGGATAAATGACAAAGTTAGAGACAACAGTAGAATAAAATTAGGCAAACTGAAGCTAACTCTACCCCTATAACCTAAGACTCAACAGATGAATTGTTGATAGAGAGATTTATTCATCCACTTGCCAAATACATTAAAACCAAGGCCTTCCTGCCATAAATTACTCCTAAGGAGTCAGTTGGACAATTTTAAAAGCAAATTCAACTCTGAGGTCTTTTGATACTTATTAATACAAGAGTCAGTTTGCTAACTGGTACCTATAACAGCCTGTCCGATTAAGATAGAAATGACTTCTCCACTTGGAGAACTTGGCCAAGAGCAAGACAAACAGGTGTAGGACAGACCCTTTTGTGATGCAGGCAAGTTAAAAGCAGGGTCAAGATTTACAGACACTTCTCCAGTGATTTTCAACTCAGGGAACTGCAAGTGAGACAAACAGTAGAACCTTTATCTTGCCTAGGCTTCTAGACTTTTCTGTAGCCTTTAGTCATGTCCTCTGAGCCATTTCTTAATAAGACCTGGCACAGCAATTGCATTAGCATATGCTTAGCTTGTCACTATAGAATCACTATAATATAGCTTACATGCATACAACACATAACTTTTTTCATTTAAGTAACATAGTTTTATCATGGAAATTATTCTGGTTGAAAGTTGCTATCTTTGGCACAAGTTTTAAATTTTTAATAGTTATTTTTAAATTAAATAAAGCAGTTTCAAATTATAGCAACAATGTATTAGTTCACTCGATCAATTGATGTTCCATCATTCTTGCATCCAATGGATGTGATTTATATTTTGATGTGACACTGTCTGATAGGGTTGGTGAGTACATGCTGTCCTGACCATGGTAGTGTTCCTCTAGAACTGGGCAGAGATTCTGTCTTGTTACTCATCTTTATATCCATAGGCCCAGCAAGATAAGAATATAGAGCACATAGTAAGTGAGCAACAGATGTTTGTTGAATGACTCCATGATGTTTATCACTCACTTTGACACTTCAATAAATGGAGAAACCCTGCAAAGTCTACACCAAGCACAGATTTAATGGCTCAAGAACAAGAAACCATACAAGAAGTTTCCCAAACATGCATATTAAACAAATTTAATATTTTTGTTACATTGAATAAGATAAATTGAATTACCAAATGATACATTGTTAGGTAATTATTCCTTTTGGAGACTGGAGTATTAAGATAATAAAGTGATAAATTTAATAAGGCAGTTGCTGCCTTGGAAAATTTTTCCGCGATCCCAGGAGAGTATTAGTAAGTTCAGGCCTTCTTTACAGTTGAAGTTAAGAACTCTGTTACATGCTGTGGTCCCTCCAATACCCCCGCCCCTCCGTTAATTCTGCTCTGTGAAAGTGGAAGTGGCACTTGGCACAGTCTCTATGGCAGCATGCTTACTGCACTGAAGATGATTTTTATCTTTTCCACAATAAAGGAATTGTGGAAAACAAACAAAGCAAGCCATTGACATCAAAATACTTATTTGTTGATTTAAAAAACTTGTCCTGGGACAATATGCTAGTTATCCCAAGTTCTCAGTCAATAAAACTGTGAAAACATCTGTTCAGTATCTTTTATTTATTTTTTATTTTTAATCAAATTTTGCTAACACCATTTACTTACCAATGTCTGTGCTGTGGGGAATACGTCTCCACACGTCAGCATGTGCACAAATGGCCCTCACCCTCCACCAAATTTCCAAGGTTACCCCCCTATCAACTTTTCCCCCAATATCCCCTCGTCCCTCTGTCTCTCTTTCCCCTATTCATAACCTCCATAATTTTCAGTTTAAGAGTTATTTTTATTGTTTTTGACCAGTTTGTCTTGCTTGGTCATTTATATTTCACAAATTAGTGAACTTATCCAGAAATTATCTTTCATATTATGATTTATAAAGATGTCAAACTGAATAAAGAAATTATTCATCATCTGTTAAACAAACACATGATTTTAAGAACTTTTGAGGTGAGTTATAAACCCCCCTACCCTTTTAATAAAGTAATTACGTGGTGGAAGAGGCTGAGGAACATTCTAATCCTTTCTTCCTCTTCAGCATTCATGGCTCTTCACAAAATTAGTGTGTAAGAGTCAGCCTGATTCTATCAGAAAAGAAGAAAAACAAAATAGGAGGCCCAAAATTTAGAGACCAACAGATCAAAAGATCTGTGATCTAGTCCATCACTGGGTTATTTTCCACCCTCAATTCATCATGATATAACTTCTATGTAACATAGAAAGGCTACATTTTGTATATTGGTCATTTTTGCTATGCCTTGGTGCCACGCAAAATATTTGTACACAATTTTATTATTTCACTATAACCATCTCAGATTAAATTTTTGAATATAGCTTTTTTCCCTGGGTTTAGAGAAGAAAACATTTTTAGCTAAAGCTGCCCTCCTTACCAGGGTCAACCTAGTTCATTCTGAACAAAAAAAAACAAAAACCCCCCTGCTGCACAGAATGATTTGCACAATGGGGTGACTTCCTCTAAGGACATGTGGTCTCCAAACTAAGATGAATGCCATTGGGGCACGTCTCCATTGGGTGGCAGTACATGTTCAGAACAACCTCATAGTGCTAATTTAACACATACTTTTTGAGATGGAATTTGTCTTTCATTTTCTTAAATTTTAATAATAGGGTTTCTTAAAGGCAACTAATTGGCCATTTGATTGAAAAAAAAAAATGAGGATCCAAAATAAAACCACCTCTCAGATATTTATATATTTTAATGAATAATTGCAGAGGCCACATATATTTTGTTCACTACGACATGACTAATAAAGTTCAGTGCCTGACAAATATAGTAGGCATTCAGGACATTTTAAGGAATATACATAACTATGCCAATATAAAAACCTAAAGACAAATGCTAAACTCAGAAAATTTCATTTTCCTGTTTATTCAGCCAACTGTCTAGGTTTTCAGCCTAAACAATCCCAAACTTGGTAATCTAAACTCTGTTAAATCCAGTGATCATTTTTATCTGGCACAATTTAGAGAGATGAGCACGAGCCTGTTTTTAACACAGCACAGGTGGCAACTGTTCAAGTGTGTATGTCCCATTAAATCATGAACATAGTACTGCAATCTATTTTCTATTTTTTATACATTTGTATTTTAGATTAAAAAAAAATTAGGACAAGTGAGGTGAAAACAGCCAATGATGATGCTCTTAAGGGCTGTGATTCTTGATGATCTCTGTTTTGACTGTTTATTTTTATTAAAGATGTTTTTTAAACTAGTTTATTGAGCTAGGGTGCATTTTGGAAAGTGTTTTTGGCTATAGACAAATACCATCTGTATTAAAGTAAACTTGGAATTATTTGTAAGAAAAAAAGATTATTAGCACAAACCAAAACCAGAAAAAGATCCCAAAATTGATCCTTGGAGAAAACCAAAAATACTATACAGATTTAGATTAAAATGCTTATAACAAATGGAGTGTTCAACTAAATAATCATCATTAAAAGCTGATCAATTCATAGCAGTCCCCTTAAGGTCCCTATCTCTAGAAATAATTGCTTAAATAATTCTTTTTTTATTATAACCAAAAAAATTACATTTTATTTAAAAGTGAGTTGAAATAAACATTATTTCACAATACATATTCAATTTTTAAGATTTCATTTTATATGTAGTAGATATTTTTACATCTCACATGATGAAAATGTTATAATTCTTCTTGATTGTAAATATCATAATCAAGCAAATATTCACATATAATTTTAAAATGTTCCTTCCAGTTATTCCCATTTAAGTTCAATTTAAACCACAAATATAAGTTAAACTACAACAACAACAAAAAACTGAATAAGTAGCAGAGTCCTATTCTACTTATTATCTACATAAGTACAGTCAAGAGAGAATGATATGTAATGAAAGCTAAATTTTAATCTCTCTTGGTCATTCATTGAGGGAAGCAACGAATGACACTGTATACCTATGGCATATGACATACTATCAAACAAGAATATCACTAATCTGTTGATAATAGATCAAATACTGTGTACTATTTTTGTATGTCTTTTTTTTAGCAAACAACAGAATCTGTAAAGATATTTAAGATAATTTCTTAAAATATGATTCTTGATCAGATAACTGCTGAAAATGAACAGTAGGATGCTTATGAAGCATCCGAGAGAATTAATTAACTTCAGTCTCTATAGTCCTCTCATGAAAGGAAGACTTCCTCGGCCTGACTTCAGCAAGATGCTTGTTTACAGCACCCTCATTCTGGTGATAATCTCTCTAAAGAGGAAAGAGTGAATCAATACAGATCATACCTATTGTTTTATTTAATAGCCCTCCCTGTGCCCCTCCCTGCTCAGAGATAATGAAAATGAGGTGTGGCTGAATAAATATGGAAGGATTTCAGTCTCTCTCACATTCTCCATTCTGTCGGGAGGAGGGCTCTATCCGGCCCTCCAACTCCCTGCTGAGGGTGATGGCAAATGTCTTTCACCTGACTGAGACAGACTGAGACTCTCCTGTGTGTCAGCCAATGAGACCTTGAGAACTTTCTGAAGCATTTTCTTCCTGGTGGCTTGGGTAACGCTTTTAAATCCCCGTCAATCGAGCAGGCATATAGCCACTGATTACTTAATGAGCTGTCTCAAGGAGTCATCCTTCGCAGACACTGCTTTTAAGAGAACCGGTTTCAGTGAGTAGTGTTAGCTTTGGACTGGGAATAAAGCTGCAGTTCCGACCTGTGGGTAATTAGTATCTTTCTTTGTATTCGTTCTGATTGCCTCCAAAGGCCAGTTTCAAATGCTGGTGAAGTGACTTTTGAACAGAAACCTGATTACCAAGCCTCACTTCTGATCAGGCTGGAAATAACTGGATTTATTTTTCTTCTGATAACTCAAACTCCACAACTTGAAGGTGTCCATGGAGACCTCTCTACACATGATACTTTTTTTCCTCATTCTTCACATGGTTGGCTCCACCTCAGGCCTCAGATCCTCAGATGCCATTTCAACAGGGTGACTTTCCCAACTTCCCTGTTATGGACTGAATTGTGTTCCCCACTCCCTGAGTTCATGTTGAAGATTTAACCCCCAATGTGACTGTGCTGGGAAACAGGACTGTTGAGAGCTAATGCAGGCTGAATAGTTACAAGAATGGGGCTGTAGCCCAGAAAGACAGGCATCCTTCTAAAAACAGATAACCATAGCACATGCTGTCCAGAGGACACAAAGGGCAAGAAAATGTCTGTTTTCACACTAATCTGAAAGGAAATCTGCACTCCTATGTTTATTGCAGCACTGTTTACAATGACTAAGATATGGAAACAGCATATTACATTAAGTCATGGAATCAAGTAGGGTTGTTTCTTTCAACTTAGTTCTTTTTCAAAATTGTGTCTTGACTTGCTAACATCATTTATTATTCTAGATTCTTTTTCATAAATTGTCCCCAAAACAAATGACTGAATCAGTAAGATGTTGTATACACACACAATGGAATAATAGTTAGCAATCAAAAAAGATTAAACTGCCATTCACAGCAAGATGGATGGAGCTGAAAGGAATTATGCTAAATAAGTTAGAAGTCAAACAAATTTTGGGTGATTTCAATTATATGTGGAATGTAGAGAAATCAAACAAAGTATTAGAAAAAATATGACAAACATGCAAGCTGATCATAAAGATGAGGCATGCAGCAAGGGAGGGGAAGGAGAGGGGTAAAAAAGGAGAGAGGAGCACAGGGACTATGGTGATGGATCATGGGTGCTGTGGTGGTGGAAGAACAACAGGGACCACACCAAAGGGGAGAAATCAAAAACTATTCAAAACTTGAAAAATATGTAAGGAAAAAAATAAATTACAAAAGAAAATGATTTTTAGAAACCCAAAAGAGAAGTATCACCAAAACCAACCCTCAGGGACTCTAATCTTAGACTTTCAGCCTCAGATCAGTGAGAAAATGAGTTTGGGTATTGAACTCATGCAATCTGTGCCATTCTGCTATGACAGCCCAAGCAGCTGATTCTCTCCCCACCCACAGGAGCCTCATGATCACCCCCTCTGTTTATAAGGTTGTGGTGTTAATTTGCCTTCTTTGTATAATTAATAATGATTGTTTTCATTTATTTACCTATGCATTTATTTTCTCTCTGCACTGGAGTTGGTTATGTATAAATTTTCTGTCGAGGGGAAGGGGAAGAAAAGAAATCAAGAGGTCATCATAGTATATAAAGGTGAAGAAACAATGATTTGGGAGGTGGGTAAGGGATTGCTTGAGACCTCTTTGGAAGATATGAAAAATAATACTTGTTGACATATTTGATGTTGGAAGAGAAAGTGGGTAAAAGAGAAAAATCAAGGCTAATAAGTTGAGGACTTGATGAATTAACAATAAAGGCCATTTTATGAAATATGAACAAACATCTAGATTAACACCCTACATTCCTCTTCTTATAAACTTATGTTCCCAAAAATGAATACACGTATGAATTACCTAGGAATCTTGTTAAAATACAGATTCAGATTTAGCAAATCCAGACTGTCTGTTACATTCAATTTAGTCTGTATTTCTATTGTTATTCTAACATCATATTGTTTTGATTACTAAGGTTTTACATTAAGTCATGGAATCAAGTAGTGTTGTTTCTTTCAACTTAGTTCTTTTTCAAAATTGTGTCTGACTTGCTAACATCATTTATTATTCTAGGTTCTTTTTCATAAATTGTGATTTTTTACACAGTCAAATCCCTTTAGATGACTTTTGTTTTCTTTCTTTCTTTCTGTGCCTGTGGCCTCCCTTCCTTGCTTCCTATCTTAGAGGAAAAGCATTCAATCACAACTTAGTATGATTCGTTTGTCCTACATTGCATAGATACCACCTGGGAAGTTGTGCAAGTTTTCTTGTACAGTCATCCCTCTGTGTCCAGGGGGGATTTGTTCCATGACCTCCTGCACTTCGATGAAGTGGTATAATATTTGCATATAACCTACAAATATCCTCCCTTATATTTTAAATCATCCATAAATTACTAATAATTCCTAATACAATGGAAATGCTATATAAATAGTTTTCTACTATGTTGTTTAGGGAATATAACTGCATATCCAGTATGGAGACAACCACGGTAAGTCTAACCACATAGAAATTGTTTTTGGTCTGTGGTCAGGTGAATCCATGGAAGCTCTGTCACTGTTTCTTACCAGGTAGTAACAGTGGTGCTTTGTTCAAGTACAAGGCCCAGAGATAGAGTTTTCTGACTCTTTAACAGCAGCGGGTGCCTTTCGCTTCTACCTCTTCTCACTGAGACCAGAGATTGAGGGCTGGAGTGTTTCCTGCCTCTTCCCTAGTCCAGGTGGGTTTTATTTCTCTCTTTCCCCCAGAGGGATTAGATCTTTCTCTAGCTTAGGAAGCAGCAGAAGGTTGCCTGCTACTAGACTAATACCTTGCATTTTTTGCTGCATGGAAGAGTAAATTCTGAAAAAGAAGAAGCTGTTTTACGTCTGTGCCTCACCAACAGAATCTTTGAACTCTCCTACTATCCCCAAACCTTTCTCATGAGAACATGGTAGAAACCTGTAGGAAAAATCTAGCAATTGTGTGCCACCCCATTGTTTATGACTCACACAAGGCTCTAGGGAAGAAAAAGCTTTTTCTGTAAAAGTCCAGAGAGAAAATACTTTAGGCTTTGCAGACCACATAGTCTGTGTCCATTACGTTGCCATTGAAGTGCAAAGTCAGACATAGATAGATCATAAAAAATGAGTGGCCATCAACCAAAAATTTTATTTGTAGACATTGAAATTTTAATTTAATATAATTTTCATGTGTCACAAAATATTCAGGTTTTTTGCTCATGATTTAAAAATGTAAAAAAATAGACAGAACACTGGATTTGGCTCCTGGGCTGAGTGTTGTGGACCTGCCCCGCTGTCAAGCTAACCTGAACTCTGCCATTGACAGTGTGTTGAGTTTTCCACTATTTTCCCCTTTTATGTTGTTTTTTTCAAGGCCTGTGGAAGGTGATTAGTTCCTCTGTCCATCCTTCATAGATTGTTATCCTATTGTAGAATTCAGTCCACCTGGTGGCTTTGCAAACCCACTCTAAGTGGCTCAAGAGAAGCAGTGCGCTTAGAGTCTACAGGTTTATCTTGTGGCTGTGGGGTCAGTGCTCCTTCTCATCCTCCCACATCTTAAGTAGGAGACTCATATATGTTTGCAAACTTTCAGAAATGGGATATTTTAATCAAAATTAATTAAGATCACTGACTACTTTACTCTGTCTTACTTTACTAGGGCTACTCTAACAAATGCCACTAAGTGGCTTAAATACTAAAACCATATTTCTCTGTTTTGGAGGCTGAAAGTCTATTCTGAGTGTTGACAGGCTTGGTGCTACCGACACCTCTCTGTTATGGCTTGCCAATGACTATTTCTCATGAAGTACTCACATGATCTTTTCTCTGTGGGCAAATACATTTTCCTGGTGTCTTTCTATCAAAAGGACAATAGTTCTGCAGGATTAAGCTCCTACCCAGAAGACCTCATTTAACCTTAATTACTTCTTTACACACCTTATCTTCAAATACTGTCACACTGGGGATTAGGGCTAACATATGTGAATCCTGGGGAGAGGCCCTCTAAGGTCCTCTGTGACATTTTATCTTATATAGAGCTGAACTGATCTGGGGCATAGTTTAGATCTAGCCACAGGAACCCCAATCTGAAACTTTAGTTCACTCCAATGTAGTGGTGTATTGTTACGTAGTCTCCTGTCACTTCTGAGTATAAATTATTTCTACATATCTTGGTATGAGAGTGGATTACAGGACTATTCCCACGACCTCACATAGAGGAAAACCTGATCAGAGGCTCTATCGTTTGCATGTATGGGCTGTAATTACTTAACAGAGGTCTGCATGCTAACTCTGGTACTAACTATTGGTACTAGCTCTAAGAAGTTCACAATTTTTTGAGAAACCAAAATATAACTACCCCCCAAAAGGTGAGTTTTTTTAACCATCTAACAGAATTTAAGTCCTGCATTTACCCTTCCACTTATTTACCAGTCACTCAGTATATCATTTCTGGCTTAGAAATAAAATATTGATAAAAGATGCTTCTGTCTACTTTGTTTTCTACATAAATGTGTTTGCAAACCCATGTGTAACTACTGTCCATAACTGTACTCACACCCTGTCATGTGACTCCTGTTTACACTTGCTGCCATGGGTCTATGGTAAATTGCAACCTGTCTTTTTCATAAGCAAAAAGAAATAATTTCACTTAAACCATTCCCATAAAGTTAATTGTTATATACCTGCTATGGTCTGCAGTAATGTGCTGAAAGTAAAAGTGATATTGTCATGTTTTGATAATCTTTTTTAAAAGGTAATTTTTAAAAGGAGAAATAGTTCCTAAAGCAGACAATATATGTACCAGTTTTAAAAAGACTGTATGTTAACTATCATAAGCAAAAAGAATTTTAAACAGCTATTTACTTGATAACAAGGGTAGCTAATGAAGCTATTATCAACAAACATTGGATAGCATTCCCCTAAAAACCATGCTGATATTATCTAAAGCAATATTTCTAAACTTCTTCAATGTATTTCTTTCAAATCCAGAATCTCCTATTTAAGAAGAAATACTCTATTTCTGACTGTGAAGAAGGGGGGGAAGGAAGTTTGCAAAGATGTAGCTTTTTGAAGAAAAAAGTACTTCAAATTTTAATCAGTAAATTTTAACTACTCTAGCCAGACAACTTGCTTTATTAGAAAGATAAACTTTATTTCAGCCAAAAACAAATAGTCCTACTTGAGATCTGAGAGTCAAATTGTACTGTAGTATTTGTTTTTCCTACCGCCACAAGTAAAGCTGGAAGAACTAGGGTGGAAGTTAATTTGATGATGTACAGAGATGAATACAGAGGATCCAGGTCATCTTCATATTGACTTCAAGACTAACAGTAACACAACTTGAGTTGGGGGCCAACTTCTACTGTCAGAAGATACACACAGCCCTCAGTGATACTGCGTGTGAGAGAGTGAGGACATCGGTTGATCTTTGTCAGGAAACAGATGTGGTCCAAAGACACATAGGAGCTATAGATATGGTTCAATAGGAAGGTGACATCTTTTACCCAGTCACTTTTAACTCCAATCATGCTCTCAGGTTAATGTGGCCAAACATAGGACTTAAGAGTTTAACAAAATCAAGCTTTTCTCAGATGTAGTGAAATCTCCCATCAGAAGGGATTAAAGTCATTCAGTGAGCAATTTTAAATACCCAAAACATCTTCAAAATGACTCCCTTTGTTAATGTGGTATTTCTCAGAATCTAAACCAAGCCCAAATATTTTTGTTTAACCAAGCCACCCCCTCATTAGTTCAATCAATGATTCTTTGCACTGTTAGAGGGAAGTATGTGATTTGCTTTTGTGACCTTCAACTTTAATCCTGAATATTGCATGCTATTCCTGTTTCCAGAGTGAAATTTTACTGGTTCAACAATCACTCTTAAGACTACTGCTTTATGTTAGAATCATTAGAACTAGATGACTCTACCTCAAGTTTAAGGATTAAAATAATTTTCTCTACAATATATTATTTGCATCCAATTTTAAGATATAACAGAAACAAAATATTAAGTGTATCACTCAGGCCACAATGTCATTTCTACTACTGAAAGAAGATTCACATTTTCTGTCATTAATTTACTTGGGAAATATCTATTGAACTCTAAGTATGAATAATGATAGATAAGGAAAGGCTAGGTAGGAATTGATTTGGACAGTTGAAACTTTCAAACCGCATTGTTGCAAGATTGTAATCCAAGATAATAGCCCCAATCTTCTCATTTAATATTTACTCTTTATATGGATAAATGTAATATTCCTGCATTTAGCATAACTCAGACAAAAATAATGACCATTCAATATGTGTTTGCCATAAGACAGAGGCTATTGAAGTGATCAGCACTAATGACTGTGTTCATGTGGTTTCCATCATTCACAACTTAGTAAGAGCAAAGACTATTATAGAAGCCAAAGGCTGGGGAGGGTAGACTGCCCGTGGCTTATTAAGTGTTTAGACAACTCTGATGGAAAGAAATGATGTCTGCATACAAAAGTAGCTCAATTTCCAGTTCATATTTAGAACCTGAAATTACTGCAAAGGTGAGGCGGATGGAGCTGACTTCCACTCACATCCTAAATCAGCATCACCATTACCAATTTTCTTCCTGAGACCCCTGACTCTCTTTGGCTATTTGAAATGCTGTTTGCATCTTTAGTTTTTTCTTTTTATGCTTACTATAGACTGTGAGCCATAATGGCAGACATGGTCATTCAGCCTTTGATTTCTGATGCATAACTGTGCCTAGATGCTAATGTAGGAGGGGCAAATCTGATAAACATGGGAAATAAGTAAGAAACCATCTCATTGTCTAGAATATTTTCCTGGCATCCAGGCTAAATTTTCTTTTCTGCAAGTTCATCTTACTTTTCTTGTATCCTGTTTGGAAGTGTAGCTGGCTCAGAAACAGTCATGTTTAGATTTTTTTTTTTTTAAGATTTATTTATTTATTCATCTAGAACTGGGGTACAGGCCAGAGATGCGGAGGGTGAGAGACAGAGACAGAGCGGGGAACAGAACAGGCAGATGGACGAAGTACACTGCTGAGGGGAGCAGCGGGCGGGTCAGGAGAGGTCTGCCGCGCCATGTGGTCACCTCCAGGGCAGGTGGGGATCGAACTCATGGGGAAGCGGCTTTAGCTTCTTAGTGCTGTGCTTTAACCCGCTGCGCCACTAGGGAGGGCCCATGTTTAGATTTTTGATCAATATTATAACCCTATTGTAAAGCCAACAACACATTGATTAGATCCATCAGGCCATTTGGAGAAAGATGGTGTATTCCTACTATATTTTCTTCATATACATGATAGAGTCACAAGATATTCTTATATATATGCTATCATATCATATCACAAAGATCTAACCACCACATGATCACATTCCCAAGAAGCACTTTTAGAACCTGAATGACCTGCCCCAAGGCTTCCTTCTCTATCAACATCTTTTGAAATCCATGTAGCAGGAACCCTCTCAGTCACTTTAGTGCATGGATAAGCCTGCAAGTGCAAAGAATCCTTGGCCTATGCTGAGTCCAAAATTCAAAGGTACATTTTGCATGAATGCCCAACTGGTCCACAGGAGGACTGAGTCCCAATTGCCTACAACCATAACCAGCTTGATCTCAATTCTTAGACTGGATTTCCCTCAGTTCTGTTTTAACTTCCTAGTGTCCTGCTCCTGGTCTTTTTGGTCAAATGCCCAAGTAAACCAGCTGTCCTCAAATTTTTGTCTTTTTTCTGCCTTCTGGAGGATTTCAGGTTAAGATCAACTAAAAGTTTTGGAGGCAAGCTTAATGTCTCTAATATGTGCAGCTACCCAAGAGAAATTTATTGATATAATTTGAGTTAAAAAGGGGGGGGGTGTAATAAAGACAATTACCACAGTGGTTATGCATACTAGTGGACAAATATGTACTAGATGACATAATTTTGAGTAGACAGGGGACTATTAAATAAACTTACGTGGAAAGTTAGGCTCTGGGGCCAAAGTAAAAGAAATTCAAGTTAGTCAACTCCTAGAAGCCAGATTGGGCTAAATCCTTTATATCATAGATCCCTATAGTTATTATTCATTCCAGATACGTAAATGCTTAGTATTCCATTCACAGTAATTTTGTAAGTGAATGCAAATTTTTACTTTGTCAGGTCAATATATATTTTAACTCAGATTCTTCTGATTTACCCTCTTGACTTAGGATTGGTAAGTTTCAAAAATATTTGTCTTTTTGTCAAAATAACTGTAAGGGTTTATGAGTCTAGAATGTTGAGCAATATCTCAAAACTTGCAGTAAAGTACTTTGACTTTTAAATTGCTCCTAAGTGCTACTTGACCTTTTCAGTGATTATTCTTCCCATATACTGATGAACAAAGGGAAATGAGTAACACTTAGGGGGGAAAAATCAATATACAAATACTCTAAATCATATACAAAACCCATTGCCATCCATAGTAAAGTGAAACGTGGAAGAGAGACTACTCTGAAATGTAACACTGGATCCTCAACATAATAATCTTAATGATTTAGACTGCATTAGCAAAATAAACAAAACTTATTTCCTATAATAATGAAAAAGTGGCCCTCCCTGGTGGCGCAGCGGGTTAAAGCACAGCACTAAGAAGCTAAAGCCGCTTCCGCATGAGTTCGATTCCTGCCTGCCCCAGAGGTGACCACATGGCGTGGCAGACCTCTCGTGACCCACCCGTTGCTCCCCTCAGCTGTGTACTTCATCCATCTGCCTGTTCTGCTCCCCACTGTCTCTGGTGAAGCCTCTCACCGCCCCTGAGCCTCTGGCCTGTACCCCAGTTCTATATGCACAAATAAATCTTTAAAAAAAGAAAAAAAGAATGAAAAATTATTTATCTTTATGTCTATTTTTATAGTTACTATTTGTCTATTTTGGTCTATAAGACCAAAACTGTCTAGCCCTTGTCAGAAATGGGAAGGCCAGCAGTAGAAAATCTATCCTTTGAGATGAAGGTCTATCAATGGCTTACCTAAAGCATAATAATGTATGGAAAGGAGAAATGCCCATGTATTGAGGACCTTTGATGTGCTACTATCCTTTACTGTCATAGAGGCTGAATAAAAGCTTCTTAAATATTACCTTCTAATTCTTAGAATCTGTAAATGTTCCCCTATGTGGTAAAAGGGTTTTTGCAGATGGAATGAAGTCAACGATCTTAAGAAAGGGAGATTATCCTAAATTAACTAGGTGGGCCCCAAATGCAATTACAAATTTCTTTAAACTGAACAGACAAATGATGATACAGAAAGAGATGAGAAGAACATGTGTCATGGAAGTAGAGACAACAGTGATGCTGCCACAAGCTGAGAAATGTGAGCAGCCCAAGAGCTAGTAAAGATGAGGAATGGATTCCTCAGCTTTACTCCAGCCCAGCCCCACTCACATAGATTTTAGATCAGCATATAGATATCAGACTGCTGGCTTTCAGAGAAAAACAGTCTGCTGTTTTAAACCAATGAGTGTGGCTGTATTTTACAATGGCCACAGAAAACAAATACACATATATTATCTCATTTAACCCTCACTGCTTTTTTTTTTCCAGAGATGAAGAAAAAGAGGATCAGAATAAATGTTCTCATTTGACAAATAAGCAGCATAAAAAGTCAAGTCCAGTTGAATCTCAAAATCTAATTTTTCTCACACCGTCTCCCTGCCATGAAGACCTATTTAAAAGCCTTTCCCTACGGTGATGGCACATGGATGATTTGGTGATGGGAATCCCATGGGGATTACAACTGAGATGGAAAAATGCACAAAATGATGTAAAAACTATTTTATTTAAAAAAAAAAAAAAAGGCGTTCCCTCTCCCTACTGACAATATTCTGCTACCTATCCCAGATATCCTCTCATACTTGACCTCCAGAACACAGGTCACTTAATCTTCTTTTCCTGACATCATTTAAGAGTCCATTTACATGTTCTTTTACTCTGGTCTTGCTCATGAAGTTGTCCTTTGGCTGGTGTCTCTCCTCACTAGACTCTAAGTTCTCCTATGGCAGGGTCTCTGCCTTTTTCTTGGTCTTACCTAGTGTCATGCAGTTTGTGTTCAAAAAAATCTGTGAATTATGTCATATTAACTAACTTCTAAGTAAACACAATAATAAATAAATTAACATGAGTGAGAGAGCATCTTAGAGTTTCATATTTGAACAAAATGAGATGTAGGAGCCAAAGGCCTTATTTTTATATCTCTTGATGCTGCCTCAGTTTCCTCCGAGGTAAATGGGTTTAATAATAGTATCTACTATGTAGAGCTAGTGTGAGTATAAAGTCAGCTAACATATGTGAAGGGCTTAGACAATAAGCCCTTTAAGACAGAGTCAGAACTTTGTACTTATTCTCTATTTTTAACTTTTATCATGTCTCTTTTGCTTTTAAAGGGGAAAGACTTTTCTGGAGATTAAATAACCTAAAAAATTTTAAAACTAACTGTTTAAAGCTGTAAAGCTCTTATAGTTTTGTAATTTGGTAAAATACAGAATCATTTCAAGATTTAACTTTGAAATGAATTCTTAGCTCAATATCAGGAGTAAGATCAAACTGGAAAAATCAAGAAGTAAAACAGAAACACTCATACCATTGTGGAAAATACTGAGGAAGATTCCCAAGAAAGAAATCTTACTGACTTTGAGTCTTAATGTTGTATTAATCTTTCAGTATTTTGATATTTCTAGATTAGCCTTTGCCAGGAACTCAGTCTACCACTTTAGTTTTCACTGATGAATAAAGCAAACTAATCTGAAACATGTGGAAAAGAAAGAGCAAGCCTTTGTTTGCATGTGTGAGAACCTGACATTATTTTTAATTGATTCGCACATTTTTTTATTCACAAGTTTTTATATAATAAATGAAAACTGAGGCTTTTCAGGAGATTCGCAGATGAAAGAATAAACAGTAAAATATTTTGAGACTAGTTTTTGTTTTATTTTTATTTGTCTCTGGTTTCACAGAGTAAACACAAGATTTTTTTGCAATGAACACATACTACAGGGGACAAAGATGCATGACTTGAGATGCAGGATGCAGAGACCTCTGACTGAACTTGAGCAATAAAAGGCCCCATGTAATTTAGGAACATGTAACTGCTTACATCCGATAATTGTTGCCCTAAGTTGCAGCTCAGGTAGTGGAGGCACAAAGGAGAATGTGGCTAATCTACTTCTTCCCTCATTAGGTCTACTTTTTACAAGACCCCCTGGACCAAGGCCTGCATATTTTATTCAAGAGGGTATTCATTGATTAGCATAATCCGTCATCATTGAAGACACTGAGATACATGTTCACATCAGAAAAGGTTAAAAATCCCGATATTATATAACTCAAAGGTGATGCCCAGAGTACCGTGGGGATGGACCTTGGGACATCCAATGATTCTCCCCCAGAGTGATTCTTACCCACTATACTTGGTGTAGAATTAATTCACTATTGATAAATTAATAAAAAAAAAAAACTAGAAAAAAATCATCAAGACACAAAAAGAGCAGGTTCTAGCAGCAGTCTAGATGGAATGGTGAATGGATTCAAGAGGTATTTTACAGGAAGAGTCAACAAGGTATCTGAGCCCAGGATGCAGGAGGCATGAAGTTTCTGTGGAGAGATGGGTTAGAGAGAACCTGATAGTCTCAGATGAGAAAAATGAGGGGGTCGTGATGCCATGAACTAGGAGGGAAAATTCAGAAGGCAAAGGACAAAAGGAATGGGACTACAGGGAAAGAGGGAAAAGATTGTGCTGAAAATGTTGAATTTGAGATGCCATGAAGCGAGCAGTGTGGAGATAAATGTCCAGCATGTAGATGGAAATTCAGATTTATTTTGAAAAAATTGGTAGAATTGTTGCTTGAGATTTTACTTGGAAACACATAGATATTTTTGATAGTGCTGTCTGTTAAACAATGTATGTTTTCATGATTTTTATATTTTACCTGCATTACAACTCTGTAAGAGCAAGCCAAGCAAATTTTATTTCCATTTTACGTAAGGGAAAATTAAAACTCAAGAGAAGTTAAATAATTTGCTCTGAGGCCACACTGGAAGATAATGCCAAGCCCAGGGCCAGATTTATACTTTCTGAAATGTATGCTGACATTTCCTAGACACTGAGCAGTGGGAAACTGAAATATCATATTTATTGTTTGTAAATCTAGATCGGAGCTATTGCAAAAAAGACCCATAAAACTATGCAAGCTGATAAATTTCTCGTGGGGACTCTAATCTATGGGCTTTTAGAGTCCAAAGGAGGAAAGAGTGGGAAAGTGATTAGTGGGGTAAAAGGAGAAGCATGAAGCAGGAGGCTGACAGAGGAAACAAAGAGGAAGAAATTCAAAGGGCTATCAACAACAATAAAAACAGTAATTCTTTCTTCTCCAGTTCCCTTCTACTTTTTGTGCCAGTCTTATTCAGGATGGGTATAGATGAATTCTTCTCAGTTAGATGCAACAGAAATCCTGCCCACTTACACAAAAGAGATGTTTCTGTCTTCCAGCTCTTTGGCCACAATTGCAAAGATTCCACTTGAGGATTATTTGAATGGATTTTACATGATACTCTCCAGATTGAAAGCTGTCAGTGAATCTGACAAGATTCCATGAGTAACTTTTGACAAGATTCCACACATAATCTTTAGTCATAGTTCAACATGAACTATGAACTATACTTCTACATGTAGCTTACATTGGAGAGGCCATGTCTACACAAAAGCAAGCAGATGTTTTCGCACAGAGAAGGGTCTCCCCATGTTGAGTAGCAACTGCTGGTGTAAACCAAGTCCCACTATTTCCTCGAGTGGTTTTTTTTGTTTGTTTGTTTGTTTGTTTGTTTTTTGTTTTTGGTTTTTTGTCGGTTTTATTTCAAAAGCATTTGTTTCTGGAATACAGGAGTAAGTTTTTCAGACAGAGACCTGATTTTCAAAGTCAGACTTCTTGCTGAAGTAGGCAACCAATTATAGAAAAGAAAGCAAAATGGGTCAAGTGAAGTCAATCAAGCATTTTATTACAAGTGTTTTCTGCATATAGAACACTGTGTTTGGCACTGTGGGGATATAAATACATAACAGCACAGTCCTCAAGTAGCTTTTCTTTAATAGAAATAATGGGTGCCCACCAAACATTTGATTTGCTCTGCTGCATTTCTCAGCCCTCTTCGAGTTAGGCAAGACCATATGGCTACTAACTCTGCCAATGATCTGGGGATGGAAGGAAGGCCAAAACATACAAGAGCTGGCTCGTTCTTTCCTTGTTTCTCTTCCCCTTCCTTGACAACCAAGAAGACTGTACTAGCTGGTGCAGAGCCAAATGGGAGAGCCACCACTTGTTGGAATTCTGAGCAACTGTTTGGATCTGATCTTCTTGCTACCTCACATTGGATATTTAGTGTGATAATTTTTTTTTCTAATTAAGCCACTGAAATTTTTATTTATTTCTCTATATTTTACATCATCAAAAATGTTCAACATTACATGTAAGCTGTTGGAATTTTGAAGTTGTTACTGAAGCAGAAACCTGACCTATCCTGACTAAGCCCTGACCCTTATGGAGCTCACTGACTAGGGCAAGTAAAAAAGCACACAGCTTTAAAAAAAAAAGAAAAAATTCCAATTGGGTGATGATGCATCACAAATTATACAGACAATCTTGTTGAATGCTTGTTATATATCAATTAACACCTGTTAATTACTTTTATCATATCCTTTCACTTTCAAAAGTAGCCGGGTTTAGATGATAAATTATATGATCACCCCATCGAGAGGAGCTAACCTATAATATATAGTATAGGAGACACATAAATATAACATGAGGAAGAGAAAAGCTAATCTTGCAACTGCAACTTAAAGAAAAACAGTCCTCTACTAAGCAGAAGCTGGGTAGGTGAGCTTTAGAATAAAGTTCATTCCAACAGCTCTCACTATAATCAGAGGTCCAAGGCAAATGGACTAGGATATTTTGGACAATGGTAGGCAGATTAAGTTGAGTATGATAGGGATGGGCGCTGAGAGGTGGAGAGAAGAGAGAAACAGGAAGATTGACTGGTAATATTACTGAGGGTTTTGAAGACCCAACTGAGGATATATATTAAGACAGTAAGTAATGAAGAGTTCATTGAGGGAGCTTCACATTGCCTTTGACTTCCCAATTAACTCTTCTTCTCACCTTTAACTTTCTGACCCAGAAAGTTAACATGGTTCATAAAATAGACAAAAGTATATATTACTGAGAGACTCAGGATAAACATAAACATATTTTTTTTAAAGAATGATCCAGCAAAAATGAGACTGCTGTTGGATCAAGTTTATGGTGGTTGATGCTTAGGGAATTAATTTTAAACATTATCCAAGTCAATATAGTGAGGGCAGCATTCTGTGTATGAAAATGGATATCCTGCCAAACTCCAAAATATTGTACAAAAAAAATAATTACAAATAAGAAAGAAAATGTGTTGTGTTTCAGTTTACCTAGGACAAATACAGTTCAAGCCTATGGCACTAGAGTCCCTTTTTCCCTCAAAAGCATCTCAGGTTGGCTGGGTGACATCTGTGGGCACTACCTCATTTGAATTCTGTCTCTGCCTTTTTCTAGTTGGTGACCTTGGACAAGCTAGTGAATGCTTTGAAATTTCGGTTTTCTCACTTGCAGCATGAAGATTACATGTGAAACTCTTTTGCTCATAGGATGTTTTGAGGATCATTTGAGTGAGTGCATGTTAAGCATCTAGGATAATGCCTGGCACATTTCTTGATTTTGTCACATTTAATTAGACCTGGTTTGATCCTCCATCTGTTAAAACATGGTGGAAATTCCAACATCAGTAACTTGGAAATTCCTCTTCCTCCTCCCTTTAAGAGTACGCGAACCTCACAAATATTACATTTTAGGAAGGGGTGGGCCTTGACTTCTTAACTAATGGCTAGGAATTATCATGACCAAGCCACATGAACTTACATGTTTTGAAATAACATAAAATGTCCTTAAAGAAGAAATCCATGGGCCCTCCCTGGTGGCGCAGCGGGTTAAAGCACAGCACCGAGAATCTAAAGCCGCCTCCGCATGAGTTCGATTCCCGCCTGCCCCGGAGGTGACCACATGGTGTGGCAGACCTCTCCTGACCCGCCCGCTGCTCCCCTCAGCAGTGTACTTCATCGATCTGCCTGTTCTGCTCCCCATTCTGTCTCTGGTGAAGCCTCTCACCGCCCCTGAGCCTCTGGCCTGTACCCCAGTTCTGTATGCACAAATAAATAAATCTTAAAAAAAAAAAAAAAAAGAAATCCATTCTTCCTCTTCATTTCGATGATATATTCTGTGTTTCTACTCCACAATTATCCCACCGTCAGTTATATACAATGCAGTTAGTGTTTTAGTTGTTATCTTATCTATCATCATAGTGAAAATTCCTCTAAGGAAGATAGAAACTAAAGTGCTATGTGATCTTGGTCAGGTCATACTATACAGGGGTAAGAGGGACAGTCTGATTTGTTCTCTGTTCTGAAACTCTGGTCTTTAATGTAGATTGGGGTCTGCCAGAGAAGCACTTTTTTCAAATCTGCATAGATTCTACCCACAAATGTAGACAAAATCCACAAAATTAAATGAGTGAATATTAAGATGCTGATTTATATCTCAACTCTAAAATTCACTGTTTCAAATTACTGAACACCTTGGACTTAGTTTAGTTAAGAGTGATGAATTATTTTTAATGAATTTTTAGAGATAATGTTAAAACTAGAACTAGAGGAGAGAAATGTTCTGCATGACATGAATCCTTTGGTTTGCTAAACAGCCCCTCACTCTATTATCTTCCCAAACAACATAGATTTTGTATTAAATGTTTATCTCATGTTATTGTAGTTGTTTTTCCAAATTGGTCTACCCTAGTAATCAACTATAATGAGATACTCTCCTTTTCCAAAAACTTACAGAATGGGTAAACCTTTAAGATTACTTATCATCGTTCATTTGTCATATTGTTGCCATTAAATAGTGAGAGTCCTATGATTTAAAACATGGTGGCATTCACCAAAATTGATTTGGATTTTTTTAATATGAAACCAAAAAATGGCTGCTAATCAGTCTTTTGAAAGGAGTGGCAAACTGACAACTACAGAGTATCATCTAGCCTGAAAAGGTGCTGCCTCTAGAATTGTAGAATAATTTGTAAATTAAAAAAAGGTATAAGAATTTTGATTCTCTGACTTCTAGAAAAAAAGTTGAAATGTATAGAAGTACAAATTTTATTCCCTACAAGAAGATAATAAGCTAGAAGTACAAAGCAGTTGCTCCCTTTGGATGGGACATTCATTCTCTACTTGGCCATAGTCCCTGCTATTCCTTATTGCATCTCACACTCAACTCCATGTCATACATCTACATCAACTCCCTGATTCTATAGGAATTTGAGTTTATGGCATCTTTTTAAATTTTGAGTTTATCAGAATTTTTAAATATTTCTTTTCTTCTGTTCTCTTCCATTTAGTTTATTCATTTCTACCTTTTTCTTCCTTTCTCTCTTCCTCTCTCTCTTCTTTCTCCTCTGTATTTATGCATACAAACTTGTGTTCATTGCATAATGACCTCAAATGCAGAGGCTGGATTTAGGTGTATGAATCCCTTTATTTTTTGGTCAGTAAAGCTACATACATACAGAAACTTCCCAATATAACTCTCTGAAGAATGGAGAGACTCATCCCTCTCTGTATTATATAAAAATACTTGAACTTTTATAATCATGGTAATGATAAAAGTGTCTCTATTTCCTCTATCACTATAACCAAATCAACCAAAAGAATGATTTTCTCTGTTACATTATTCAAGAAGAAGCACAAAGCAAAGGAATTGAGAATGGATAAACCTTTAAGATTACTTATCATCATTCATTTGTCATATTGTTGCCATTAAATCGTGGTACCAATGGGAAGGGAAAAGGTGTGTTATTTTTTACTAAAAGGTAAGTAAGAGGTATATTTTACATGCTGTATTTTTAATATGTATTTCTCAATGTAAAATACTTCATATGTGGTATATCAAGTTTTGTCTCTTGGGGATAGAAATTCTCTCAATTTTTATGACTGTATTCTTACTAAAGACTACCTAAATATAATATTCATCATTGTTTTTCCAGCTTTACAGAAATACTATGTAAATTTCTGTGTACAATGTGATGATTTGATACACCTACATACTGAAATGTAATTAACACAGTGAGGTTAACTCCATCACCTTATAAATTTCTTTATATTTTATGGTGAGAACATTTAGAACATTTAGGGTCTATTTTCATAGCAACTCTCAAGTGTTATCTGCTATGGTCATTATGCAATACATTGTTCCTCTGAACTTATTCATCTGAAAGTTTGTATTCTTTGTGCAACATCTTCCCTTCCCCCTAACACCATACTTCCAAGCCCTGGCAACCACCACTCTGTTTCTATAGTTTGGCTCTTTGAGATTCCACATATACGTGAGCTCATAGAGCACCATCTTCCTCTGACTTATTTCACTTAGCATAATGTCTTCAAGTTCCATCCATTTTGTTCCAAGACAGAATTTCCTTCTTTTCTATGGATGAATATTTCTATGTATATGATATGCCTGTTTATGTCATGTTGTATCAATGGACACTCAGATGATTATTATTGTGATATATTATCTAAAAGGAAATATTTCCCACATTAAATTACAATCTACAATTTTTTTTCCAGAAATGTCACCTATAGCTCTGAAATTCAGAAATTATGTAAGGATAACATAATTGACAATGAATTCTTAATTCAGCTTACATTGCTCTAAATTTTAAGAATTTTAAGTTTATGCTTGAATTTGCTTGATTTTGGTATCATGACTATTCATTTTATCAAAACAATCATATAAAGCAATTTACATAATTTGTGAGATTTGTTCTCAACCATTCTGCTTTCCTTTTTAAATATGGCATTTAAATAAACAAATGAAGGTACTCATAAGCTCTACATCCTGTGAAGGAAATACTACCATTATTTACATTTGCCTATCTTTTGATTACAATCTCTATTATGGGAAAAGTACTGCCACAGCCAAGCACCAATCATCCCAATTTCATCAAGCATGACACATAGATTACACTGATCCCTCTATGTTAGGAAACCTGTACCTTGTCTACAGCCCTTCACACTTTACTGGTAACTATCTTAGATATACAGATAAAGAGAATAGAAAGCAAGATGAGACACCTCCAGTGCCAGATTGCCAAGGCTGATTTGTGCTTTAACCAAAGCAAAACTCCCCTGAAGTACTAAGACATGGTTTGGGGAAGAACTTTTATAAAGATCATTTCAATTTGCCTGTCACTCATTACCAATCATTTCTATTAGCCCCCTAAGTGCACCTTTCTTGCTGAAGTTGATTTTGGATATCCATTTGCTGCCAACACTGAGAGGTTTATTGGATATAACCTAGGTCATGTATTCCATGGACTAGAAGACATCAAATAGGCAAAGATTTTAGGAAATCAGCAAACATTCTCCACTTTGGTTAAATTCAGGTATGTCAGCACCTGTCTAAGAAACTCCAGAACAATAATTTTCTGAACATTTGGTTGAACATTTCATATCTCAAAAATATACCACAAGTAGGAACAGTGCATAAGTAGGATTAATCTGAAAAGTGTCCTTTAGTTCACTGAAGTAGCCTACACATGACGGTTTTGGCAAAACATCCTGCTACACAGAAGTCCACTCATGGAGATCATCCCAGTGCAAATAAAACCACAGTTCTCTGTCAAACTTGGTGAGTGGGTACACCAGTGAACTCTCACTGCTTTAGGAATCAGCTGACTCTTATTGACACAGTGACCATGCCTGTGATCTTCTAGCAGTAGTCTGGGGATGTAAAATACCACAAAGTTCAGGGAAGGGTCATAATTGGTTGTTTTAGGTTTGAAGATCAATAAAGGATTGGCACTACCTGTTGGCAACAGAGTGTGACACTCCCAGTGTCACCAATGGAACATATAATGCCCTTGTTTTGAACTGTCTGGCCTGTGTCCAAGTGGTGGGCATTGATCCCATGGATGGTTAGGTGCAAGCAGTAGCACGTAGCTCAAACCAGCTCTGCTTTACTTTCTTCAGGATGCACCAAATTTCCCCACTTTGTTGTTTTGTTTTATTGCATTGGGGGATGGAAGGAAGAGGATCATTCATAACTGTTCATCTTTTGTCTACCTTTGTGCACTTTATTGCTCTATTACACAAATGAGCCTGTGCGCATTGTTTTGACAACATACTCAGCTCCCTTCGCATTTTTTTTAAGATTTTTTTATGTGTGCATACAGAACTGGGGTACAGGCCAGAGGTGCAGGGGCAGCGAGAGGCTTCACCAGAGACAGAATGGGGAGCAGAACAGGCAGATTGACGAAGTACACTGCTGAGGGGAGCAGCGGAAGGGCCAGGAGGGGTCTGCCACGCCATGTGGTCACCTCCAGGGCAGGCGGGGATTGAACACATGGGGAAGTGGCTTTAGCTTCTCAGTGCTGTGCTTTAACGCGCTGCGCCACCAGGGAGGATCGCATTTATTTTTCACAACATATTAATTTATAAAATAACATGGACCTTGAAGTTTTGCTCACTAGCAACATTGTTCCCAACAGTGTGCTTTCTACAGGCAATCCCATTTGTTTACATTTGTGCTGCGTTTACAGACTTTTCTCAGATGTGCACATTTCCCTTGTATTAGAGCTAGCACTCCATCTCACAGGTGCTTTGCTCTTTCTGGATTTGTTGTTTTGAAAGGCAAACCTGGTAGTTGGGATCAATGGTGTCACTTTCTAATATTACTGTTTAGTAGTGATCCTTGGTAAACCATATTCAGAAGATTCTCACCTTGAAGAGACTGAGCAGATACATGGCCCAGACCTCCCAACATATTTTCTTGAGGCTGTTTAGCACTCCCATGTGAAGTGATATGACACACACTTATGATGTAAAGCATAAGTATAATGTGAATCACATCACGCTTATGATGTTACTGTCATAAAGGATACTGTCCTTGGAATACTGTGAGTGGAAATTCAGATATGATATATATGGTTACTAGTTCAGTGTCTACCATAATAAAATGAATCTGGTAACTACCCATAGTTTCTTTTTTTTTTTTTTAAGATATATGTATTTATGTATACAGAACTGGGGTACAAGCCAGAGGTGCAGGGGAGGTGAGAGGATTCACCAGAGACAGACTGGGGGGCAGAACAGGCAGACAGACAAAGTACACTGCTGAGGGGAGCAGCAGGCGGGTCAGGAGAGGTCTGCCACGCCATGTGGTCACCTCCAGGGCGGGGGATCCAACTCCCACTGAAGCAGCTGTGCTGCGCTTGCAGTGCTGCGTCCTAAACCATTGCACCACCAGGAAGGGCCTAGCAACTACCCATAGTTTCAATTCCATCTCCTTCCTCTACAAGGAAGCATTAACTGTTTTAATTTGTCCTCTCTATTTAACCTGGACTATCGAGATCAATAGTAGTTGCTTCTACTTTTACTTAAATCTCTGAACAAATCATTTTTCTATATTGCAGTTTCCTTACACAAAAAATAAAGGTTATAAGAGTTGTTACTGCATAGGATTGCTGTAAGCACCAAATGAATTAATATTTGTAAAATACTTAGAGTAGTGCTGATATATTCTAAGATGTGACGACTTTCATCGCCATTATGCTTAATGTGACTTTGTCTAATAGTTGATTTTCCATCAGTTTTTCTCTCTAGTAAATAATGCTATGCTAAGTGTCCTAGAAGTTAAATCTTCTGTACATCTTTACATCCTTAGAATCGATTCTACTTTTAAACTGCTGTTCTAAAGCTACGCACATTTTGAATGCTTTGAACGATAATAGTAAAACACCTTCCAATGAGTTATTGTCACTTTGTTTCCACCAGTGGTATACGATTTTTTTTTAAATTATAATTTAAAAGTCTTCTGTGCTAATCAGACACTATAAAGTTGTACCTTATTGTGAATTTTAATATTTATTTCTCTTATCAGTTTTTCTATTACTCACTATTCTCTTGGCACATAGCCTGGTGGAAAGTAGATGGCTGATAAGTCACAAAAAGGTATGTATGAACTTAATAAGCATATATGTGTGTCTGTGCATTTAAGCATGTCTACACATATTCACACACACAGCGAACATGAATTTTCTGTTCCTGTTTTTATGCCTCTTTTTAGTAATTGAAACACTGAGATTTGGGAGCACGAACTGAGAATGAATTGTCTGTTCCTGTTTTTAATGCTTCTTTTTAGCAACTGAAGCACTGGAATTTGGGTGCACGTTTGAGAAGCTCCAGCTTTAGGAGCAGGAACTTTTTCAGGATGTTTTATAAATATTCACATTTACCTCTCCACTTTTTTTTTTAAGATTTATTTATTTATGCTTACAGAACTGGGGTACAGGTCATACATGTGGTGGGTGAGAAGATTCACCTGAGACAGAGTGGAGAGCAGAACAGGCAGATTGACAAAGTACACTGCTGAGGGGAGCAGCGGGCAGACCAGGAGAGGTCTGCCACACTATGTGGGTCAGCTCCCTGGCAGGGATCGAACTGGTGCTGCAGTGACTTCAGAGTACTTCATAATGCTTCAACCCATTGTGCCACCAGGAAGAGCCCTACCTCTCCACTTTTTAATGTAGCTTTGTCTAAGTGGCCATGCCCTGTCCTGTGGCTCATTACCATTGGTATTCCCACACTGATAATATGGTGCTTTATCTATATTGAATTGCTAACATGCCATTTACTTCTTAGACAAGTCAACTCTTCCTTTGAAATTTCAGTTTTCCAAGTTATGAGAAAAGTAGTTGATCCAGTTATGTCATAGGGTTGTCATGAAATAAGAGTTTTGGGAGAATGTAAAATGCTTTGGAAATGTAGAAGGGCATCCTATTTGTCTAGTAAAGGTCACTAATATTCTTCTCTGTGTCGCTTGATTAAAAGGCAGTGGAGGGTCCTCCCTGGTGGTGAAGCAGGCTAAAGCACAGGCAGCACTGTAAACCTTACCCCCTCTGCTTTGGTGCAAGTTCGATCCCCTCCCCAGAAGGTGACCCACATGGCACAGCAGACCTCTCCTGTCCCACCCACTGCTCCCCTCAGCAATATACTTCGTTGATCAGCCTGTTTTGCTCCCCACTCTATCTCTGGTGAATCCTCTCACGGCCCCTGAGCCTCTGGCCTGTACCCCAGTTCTATATGTATAAATCTTTTTTTAAAAAAGGCAATGGCAACACTGAATACATATAATGCCTTCTTTTATAGGTTGTCCATTGCTGCCAGGTATCAAGCATTAAAGTAAAATAATCATTACATAATCACTTATAAGTCATATAAAACCATTATAATTCATGTGAAGTTGAGATAAATTATTCCAAACATTTAGAACTTAATATAAAAACACTAAGACTCTGACCTAAGCTATCTTTTGGGCTTAATTTGTGTCAAAGACTAAATTAGCAAACGACAGCCAGATATTCATAATTCACTCTTTTCCTTCACCTGTGTTCATTTTGACTATTTCCATGTTCTAATACTTCTAAATGAATGGAAACAAAGTAAAAAAAAAACTTCAAATAAGCAATGTAATTCTGGGAGAGAAGGAGAGGAAATTACAGAAAGAGTAATACATTATCTGAAGCTTTTCTATGAACTATTTTTTGTTGTTCATGCTGTAGCTTGTCCAATCACCACAGAATTCTGGGAATTAATTTCATCTCTCTTCTAATATGTATTGAAAACATTTGCTATAAACTTTAAAAAACTCTCAAATCTGGAGCCATGAAAGAATAAGATGAGGGCTAGTTTTCCATGTGGGGCAGCAGCCAGATGCCCTGATGGTGTCCAGCTGCACTCAACGCTGGGTGGTGCCACTTTTCTCCACAATACCCCCCAAGAAATACACTCAGGCCAAAGGCAGTAGAAAGGCAAAGAAAAAGAAGATTATTTAAGACAAAATTTCTTGTTTGAAGAATAAGAAAAGAGCAAACAACAGAAGTTTGTTAAGATTGTCACTCATCAAGTTAAATTTGGTCAACAAAAGTCATGCCAGAAAGCACAAAGGGAAGCTGAAAGAAACTGAAGAAAATGACAAAAAGAACTATTAAGGAAAAAATGAGATGGTCACACCTGTAATTGTTGCTCAAAATATAGGTAGAAGTGCAGATTCCACATCTGTGTGCATTCTTTAAGCAAAAAAATGTACTAAAGCAGATAAGCATTATGTTTTCCCATGAATTAACTCCTAAGAGAAAGTGTGAAAAGCAAGGTGTTTATATTGATAAAAGAGATGAATTTGAAAAATATGCTGTGGATAACTGAGATGAGGAAAAAATGGAAAATGTAAAGAACGAGAAGTATAGTTTAGTGGAAAAGAAAAAATAAGAGAAGTAAATAATGCAGGAGCTTTACCTGATGCCTTTGAAAACAAGAAATATGGCTGGTTTGGGGCTTAACCTGAAGGGGAGGATATTTGCAAGTACCATCATGCACTGCCTCCTGGATTTATATTAAAAAATGATAAAAGGAAAGAAGTTGCATTTCATTAGATGATCTAATTGAAAAAGAGTATTCTGGTTAGGTCCAAATGTTATCAAACTCACTCTAGAATTTTTTCTTGCATGGGAAGAAAAAAAGAGAGAGACTGATAAATTTGAACAAGATATATAAAGAAGGAAATCAGACTTCAAAGCAGGGAAACACTAGAGATAAATGGTTGTGAGGCATTTGAATTTCATCCTGAACTGGTTGAGGAGGAAGAAAAAAAGGAGGAAGCAGATTTTAACTATTACACCAGAAAACAGATGGTGATAAGACTGGTGATTCAGTCATATAAATGACATAAATTTAAGCCTGTAAATACTAAGAAATGTAGATAAGACAGGTGTTACTGTAGTCCAGCTTAGAAGATCCAGCACATATTCTTCAGAAAAAGATGAATAATAAATGAATTATGGAGATAGGGCTGAAAATGGTGAAAGACATGTTTTGGAAGAAGATCACAAAGGGGAAGAACAGAAAAATGGAGCCACCCACATTGTTTCTACTGAGGAATGTCTGTCTTTTTACCGGGAAAGATTTAGACTCACTAGAAGAAAAAGTAAACACACTAGATTTACAAGAAAGGCATCAAGCCAGTCAACAAGAAAATTTTCACCTCATCATGATTTGAAATTGGCATTTAGAATTATTTAATAGGATGTATATTTTCCATGCTGATTCTGGGGAGCTTACGCACTTTCAAAAAGAGAACATTCTACCTACATATTGTCTTCTCATATTGAGTTCAGAGTAGTTCATGAAAAATTGAAAATAGATTAGTCACTGCAGAAAATGACTGATTGTTTTAACTGCTTACTCAAGTCGGAAATGTAAAGGCTTTCTCAGCTTTAGATCTTCACCAGGCATGTTATCACAAGGACACCATAAATTAATTTTGAGCTCTCTTTATTTAATGCAGATTGAATGAGAGATTTTATCATATTTCTTTTGTATTTATCTGTTTAATAGACTGCCTAAAAATATGAGCATGATATTTCATAAAGGAAACTGAATATGCAGATTCAGTATTATAGCTGAATAATTAGATGCACATTTAAAGTGAAACTTCTTTAATCTGACAGGCTCAGCTGCACTGCTCTGTGTTGAGTTGTTTTAAAATTTTCCCTCTTCTATTTTGCCATAAATCAGAAATAAAGAACACTAGACATTAAAATCATCCCCCCAAAAAAAGATAAAAAATTTTTAAATCCAAGCCAACTTCAAACTTATCTAGCTTGCCCATGCCCATGTAATTTTATTTTGAACTTCTACTGAATTGTAGTTAGTGAATGTTAGCCAGCTACATAGTGACTTACTAATAAAGTTAATAAATAAAAAAGAGCAAAACCAGAAAGACTGGTAATTGTAAAAGGTGCACACCAAGTAAATGAGATATCCAAGGTATCCAAAGTCATCCTGTGTGGGGATTTCCTCCATCAAGCCTGCGACTTGCACATGTGTGAAAAGAACAGCCAAGAGTTTTCAAAAAGTGAGTGTATCTGTTTTGTTTACACACTGGCTGCTTACTTGGAGAACAAAACAAAACATTCTTGTACATTCTTCTCCACCTGGAAGGATTGTTGTGTGGTGGAGCCTGGTAGCAGAGGTCCACTGTTAATGGTGCCATGATGGCTGTTCCCTAAAATGGAAACTTCAGTGCATAGAATTATGGTAAATGCCTTGTTCTCTCCTTCCCCTTGTCTCTTCCTCTCTACACTCAATTTTCCCACCCCTGGGCTTTTCTTTAAAGCCTATCTACACTGAGAGAAAAAAATACCAAAACACTGTGTTCTAGGATCATATTTCTTTTATTTTGGCTGTCGTCCTAACACCTCAAGCCATGGGCTGTTGAGAGCAGATCAACCACCAAAGGTCAGTTCTGGCCAGCACTGAAATGGGTCTCATCCAGCAACAATAGAAACATGGTCAAGTGAAGTCTGGAGAATTGCGTGCTTCCCTGGATCTATTTCACCCAGCAGTTTCGGGTGAGAGGGAGGTACTGATCATAGGAGGTGCTGAATTTCCAGTGAATATAACAGGCAAACTCATGATGGCTAGAGGGCATTAAACATTGCAAACATCTTTCAAGTGGAGAAAAGTCCTGGATATTTATGATATCCCTTCTTATGCCAGATAAGATTCTTTATCATTGTTTTCTGAATTGAAGACTTTTCATTAGCTATTGTTTGGGGAGAGTTTTCTAATATCTTCTAATAGTTATGGCTTCCTAAGTCAACCCAAGAAAAGAAAATAACATTCACCTATTAATGAGAAGGAAAGGCTGTGTTTAGTTTGTAGTTTTCAGCTTTTTACAGTACCAGAAATTCTTCAAACCCAAGTAAAATTGGTTCTCCCATACCAGATTCATTAATGTGGCTAAAACAATCAGTTAAAGGTCTTTAAAAGTGCCCTGGGTTGAACCTTGAGAAAAAACATCATGTTCAATTCTCTAAATCCAGAAAAGAGAACATCAGGAAAGTCCAATGAAACTTGATGTAGCGGAGATACACATCGAAGAAGGCAGTTGTTTAAAACAGAGAGAGGCAGTTGAGAAAAGACATAAAGGAAGACAAGTCATCACATATTCACCACTTAATGGAACCTAGTCCATGAAAATACTAGTATTGATGGGTAACAATAGCGGTTTGTGCTTTATCCAAACATAAAATCCCATGTTTAGGTGATGAAAAATCTACTTTTTGTGTCTAAGGCCTGACATCTGAATCCCATTAAGTGTGTGGCTGATTCTTTTGAGCCTACACTGATCATTTAAAAGTCCTGAGCAAAGTCAAGTCCCCTTGTGGACGATGCTTATTTTCATAGTTGACATGGACCATTGCTACCTGACTTCAAACAATGGGCTGGGCATTTTAACATATAATGATAAACATCTGGGTAATTGGTTCTATTCAGTTGATAATTTAAATTTTGGGTTTTCAAATTTTAGAAAATCTTATGAATACAGTCTCTAAGGAAGAGCTCTAATCTGTTTTTGTGTATGTGTTTTAAATATGGAATAATGTTTGAAACACGTGAGCAACAGTTTAAGACTTGGTAAAGAGGGCTTTAACTGAGTGCTTTGTAGACCACAACAGTATGGGACTAAATTGCTCTTCAAAGATTTTCATACTTATGGAGAATATGTTCATTAGTATTTGAAAATTAACTGGTCTTTAAAATCAACATGTTATGTGTATCTATATAGCTCTTCTAATGAACAAACACACACATAAAGCATGCATGCTTACATATATACACATACACACATGAACGCATGAAAGGGCCAAACCCCTTCAGAACAAGACATTACTCTACATTTTTAGTAGACACTTTCTGTCTGAATCATGAGGTCAAGCTGCTCTCATACAATGAGGAAAGTCACTCTCCAAAGTAAGGTGCGCCTTCTCTCATTGAGAAAGGTCTAGCAGTTACTTCTACATGAGAGAGTAAATAAAAGCTGCTCTACACTACAAAGTTGAAATATTACAGGGGCACAGATGATCAGAGCCAACTGTCTTGTGGATGTATATACTCAAAGATGTCAAAAGAATGCAGTTGAGTAAAAATAGCTTCTTTGGTAGTAAGAAACTTCCTGCTAGTATTGAGCATGTTTGAATTCAGCACGTAAGTATTGGTGATGAAATTTAAAAGGGCAGTATTCTTTTAAGAATCCAAATTTTTCTCATTATTGGGTTAAAAAAATGATTTGGTTTAAAAACATGGAGCCATCCCTGTACAACGTATTATGGAAACTGATTGCTTTATAAATTGAACAGTTAGTAATCTTATGCTTACCTGGCCAGCATAGTTATTTTAACAATTAGTGACTTCTATATTACCAGGCAAGTAGAGCCTTAATGTTACACAGCTGATTCAGCAGCAATTCTATGTACCGTCTTGCTTTTAGATTTTTCTCCTAGTTGATGTAAGTAAATATGACTGCATATACAGACAACACAATGTGAATTGTGAGCTTAAAAAATACATATATATATATATATAAAGAGTGCTTTTCTAATTTAAATGGCTATGCTTTTTAGACAGTTTGACTTAAAAGGAAAAGAAGACCCTTGACTTCTTTTCTATTTCAAAGCACAATCACTATTTAACATCTGTTTTTCTGGGCAGTTGAAACTGTCTTGCTGACTGTGTGGCTTCGTACAAATGTTTAAAAGACCATCCAGTAATGTGCAATTTCATTTGAGACAGGTACTATCATGTCAGTTTGAAGCAATTGTGAATAGTCCTTCCTAAGTGTTTCTAATGCCATTTGATAGGTGCCATTGACTTTTATGAAAACTACCGAGCCACTTCCTTTTCTGACAGTGTTGGGAATTACTGTACAGATCTCTTTCCTGGCCTCTGGCAGAGGCTTGTGATGTAAATAAGTTCATATGGCTGGCTGGAAAGGAAGAAGGTGTGTATTACCAGCCCCAAAACATCAAAGGGTGTGCATGGTTTCAACAAAAATTAAGAACAGGAGTGCCTCACAGACACCACTGAGATATTTCTGCAGACCATGGCCCGCCATGAAGAATGCTTTCTCTCTGTCTGTTAATACTCCTCCTTCCTGTCTCTATCTCCACCCCCATTCCAAGAATGTAGTAAAACCAATGTTAACTATGAAAATAGTTATGAGAAAATTGGGACAACCAGGAAAGGAGATTAGAGTTAACGGGCTATGTCTACATCACAAATGTAACCCCAACAAATTTTTACTTATTTTTTTAGAAGCCACTTTCTAAATTCTGTCATCACTTTCTAAATTCTCTCATAAGGACAATATTATGCCTTAGAATCTTGCCGGTGCTATTTCCTTAGCTTGGAGTGAAACGATCAATGGCTTGCAGAGCTGACATGGTGTGTGGTCTGATTCAGGTCTCTATGCCTAAATTCAGTTTAGAGAAGCAGTTATTAATTCTCAAAATTCTACTATTACAGAAATGCTTAACCCAGAAGTTGAAAAGCTCCTAAACTTTCCTCCCAAAAGGAAAACAGCTCTCAGTATTCACTGACAATCACTATTTCCCACCCCAATTGTTTTCTGTATTACATTCTTTCTCTGCAAAATTATTCTTTGGGCAAGATTTTTACCAAAAAACTTGAAACACAGATTATTTCCACCCTTCGCCATTCACTTTTCAGAGATTACACAATCTTCTCTCAAGGTATTTTTCTTTCTTGATCTGATTCTTTTGTTTAATGGAAGTGGGTCTTTGGTGATGGAGTTCATAGAAATCTCTTGACATTCTTCCAAAATGCCATTCAGTTTTAAACTATAGCATTCATAATTGACATTTTGTTTTCCATTTGGGAATCTTTAATGAATATGTTCTAACAAAATTTGCTATGAAGAAAATTGCTACTGAATGAATCAAGCTCTCTCCAAATTTTCATTGAAAGTTGTACATGCATCACCAAAGGTTAAAACTTCAGGGCAACTTTTAAATTTTAATTAAAAGAAAGGCTGATTTTTTGATTAATAAAATTGAGTAATCCTCAATAAATATTAAGGAAAATTATAGATTGACTAGTTTAGTTGTATTAGGATTTTTAAGTAAGAAACACTCATTTCAATCCTCTACCTAATAAGCTTCCAAAAGCATAGTAGAGATATTTCCTATTTGCCCTTTATAATTTTTCACCAGTCAAATAGAAAACAAACCAAACTTGAAAACAGTAACTCTGGTAACTGTCTCTGGTCCTCATACCAGCTATTTACATTTACATGAGAAAGTATCTTTACTTTCTTTATCTGTAAATTTAAGTGAATGGAGTCAATGACTTTAAAGATACTTAAAACTCAAATCAGTCAGTTATGGATTTTGGTGAAAGCTGTTCGGGCTAGTCAATTGGTATAACAGTGAAATCTCCCAAATTCAAAGTTTTTACACAAAAGAGTCTTTTTTGTGGTCATCACATGGCCAAGTTCAATAAGCATATTGGAAGCAGCTTTCCTCCGACTGTCACTTGGGGAACTGAGTTATCTTGTACCTCTGCCTTTTCCTTTAATTCCTTTGTACCAAATCAACAGTCCAGGAGAAAGAAAGAAAGGATGCCACTTCACTTTGTCTCATTTAGTTTCTGCATCAATACAAAGGCTGTGTCCCCTATTGCTCTATAACACCTGGCCCTAATATTTGCTACCAGGCCTAATCCCCAGATGCCTGACCCCAACCAACCTCCCTCTCCACCCATATCAATTTTTCTACTGGACTTCACTAAAAAACACTAAGTTGAAGATAAAATTATCAAGAATATCTGCACTGGCCACATGACTATGAATGAGTCTTCATCCTCCAACGATGCTACAAATAAACACCAAGTTGTCTCACTCAGTGAAACACAGTCCAGTAAAATAACCAGGAAATACTCCAAGAAAACCCTTTTCTCTGCTTACGTTATGCAGCGGCTAAGAGAATCTAATTCATAACTCAAAGCAACAATTGCCCCTCATTTCCAATATAGAATCTTCTACTTTTATTCTCACTTGCCATTTTGCAGAGAAAAAAAAAAGTTTCTTCTTGACATGGACTCCATAAAAGAACTTGCTGCTTTCCCCTACACCTCACTTGTGGGTAGCTATTCTTTCATTGCCCAAAAGTTAGAAAGAGCTTTCTGCTAGCCTAAAGGCTTTATACATTTTAAAGGTTAAAATATATACAGCTTTTATATAAATTCTTTGCCCATTACTAAGTTTCTCTATCCCAAAGAGGAACCCAGAAGCTGATGCAGTGGAAACTTCCTCTCGGAAGAGAGTAGTAGGAGGGCACAAGTATAAGTATACCTTTAGCAACGTTTTATATCCCAATGACACATTAATAATTTTATCCCTCTCAAAAGTCAAGGCCCTACTTATGTTCATTTCACTTAACCTCTGGGGTAGCTCTGGGTGCTGCAGCCATAGTTAACTAGACAGTAGTTCTCCCTCTGTTGTATGGAAGCAAAAGTCATTAGATGAGTCATTTTACTAGTCTTCAGCTTCCTCTGGGTGGCATATAAACTATGAATTTGAAGTAAAGCTGAAGTTTAAGGAATGGACTCTTGCTCAGTTCCATAAATTAATGAGTGTATTATATACTGACCAGCAACATTAGCTGATCTTAAGAAAATGTGCATCAAATAAAGAGGATGGCCTGCACTGCAAAGTGTATCTTTAGAAATGATGCTTGGTAGCAATCGTTCAAGATTTTCTGAATTAAGATACACACGTTCGGCCCTCCCTGGTGGTGCAGTGGGTTAAAGCACAGCACTAAGAAGAAAAAGCCACTTCCGCATGGGTTCAATTCCCGCCTGCCCCAGAGGAGATCCACATGGTGTGACAGACCTCTCCTGACCCACCCGCTGCTCCCTCGTCTCCCCTCAGCAGTGTACTTCGTCGATCTGCCTGTTCTACTTCCCGCTTTGTCTCTGGTGAATTCTCTCACCCTCTGCATCTCTGGCCTATACCCCAGTTCTGTATGCATAAATAAATAAATCTTTAAAAAAAAAAAAGATACATACGTTCTTCTGTTTTATAATTACATATGTTTGATCAATAGCTTAACTCCCAAGTACACTGACTCCAGGAAAGAGGAAATAGTTGTATTTCCAGGGATGAAATACAAAAAGTTACAGTCATTTGGAATTAGATGTGTCCTATTAGAAATTAAAGTAAGTTTGGCATTCTGGGTTATATATCAGTCTAATGTGGATAAGGTGAAGTCAGTATGTTATAGAAATACTGATTGTCTCAAAGTATGTGAAGTTGCATAGGTTATTAACTTGTTAAACTGAGTATACAACTTGAAACTGTTCTCCACTGTCCAACCTCTCCGTCTGAATGTTCATTCAAAGCTATTGAAGCTTTGTAGCATGTGAAATTAAGTGCCTAAAAGCTGCCTACCAGTTTGTTAGAAAAATTAAAGAGATAGTCTATGTGAAAGTCTCAAGCACAAAATATGACTCGATAGTTGCTTAATTAAACTTTTTTGGTATTCATAGTCTTCTATTTATTTATCCAATTTACACTGAATTGTTTCAGCTTCTTATCATTAAGATAATGAGGATATTTGCTTCTAAAGGAAAAAAAAGATCCTATGTCCTGTGCTCAAGTGAGTTTGAGGGAATTTTGTCTAAGGTTTTGATCATACTGAAAGAAAAATTATATTTCAATACTTCAGTTAGTATTTTATTTTGTTGCTAAAATATAGACTTCCATGGTGGAAAGCCTTTAGGTCAGAGAGTTCCAAACTTCTGTGTTGCAAAATAGTAGCCACCACATTACAAAGTCTTTTCCATCAATATAAACTCCATCCACACCTACTTCAGAGAAGGGGGCAGAAAATTAAATCATACTGCATAAAAATTTAATGGGAATTTTGGTGTATGAGATAACAGAAAACACATAGACTGATCTCGGCACCTAGTACCTGCCACAGAGTTCCTAAAACCTTTGTAATTTTCTAAATGATATCACCAGGAACATCTTTTGTTCCAATGAAGCAACTCTGGGTAGGCTTCTGGATGGGAGCTGGTCACCAGAAACCAAGCCATAATTAGAAGTTTGGAATCATCAGTCCCTCTCTCCCACTCCTTTGGAGATGGGAGAAGAACTAGAAATAGAGTTAATTACTCATCATGCCTACCTGAAGAAGCTTCCATAAAATCCAAAGGTAAGAGAGTAGAAGAGCTTCCAAGTTGGCAAACACATCCATGTCACGAGGGTGACACACCCCAACTCCTGGACAAGGATAAAAGCTCATGTGCTCAGAATCTTCCTGGATCTCAGCCTCTATCTCTCATCTGGTTGTTTATCAGTATCATTCACTGTATCCACTAATAAACTGGGAAACATAAGTGTTTCCTTGAGTTGTGCTCTCTTCTAGCAAATTAGTTGAACTCAAGATGAGAGTCATTGAAACTGCGCGTCTCTAGCCAGTTTATCAGAAGCGCGGGTGACCACTTGGCATCTGAAATGTGTGTGGTTGGGTGGCTGGAGTAGGCGGGTTAATCTTTAACCTGTGGGATCTGATGATATCATCATCAGATCATCAGTTTTGTTAGAATTGAGTTAAATTATCAGCAGCTGGTGTTGCAGAGAACTGCTTAGTATGGGCAAAAGATCCACACATGTGGTGACCAGAAGTGATATGTTTTGTGTGAGCAGTAAAGGAGAGTAAAGGTAGAACAACAGGGAAGAACTGAATCTTTTCCAGCACAGAAGAAGGAATAAGCTGAGATTTTTCCTATACAGGGCCCTGATGGCTTGCAAGTAGAGTGGGGCCCGTGAGAAAAAAAATTAAAAAAAAAAAAAAAAAAAAGGTGAAGTAAAAAAAGTAGGAAGTAAGAAGCAAGTACTTCTTGTCCAAAGTAAGAAGGATAAGAAGAATAAAAAAAAGTAAATGTATAAGGAAATGAATGCTAGAGTAGTGATGATTAACATTCTATTTTTTGTTTTATCTCCAGTCATACCTTGTAATCATGTCATTATTGCCTAAGCTGGACTGTTTGGCTTAAACAAACATTCCCTTCTCATGACTGAAAATCCCGCATCAGAGTGCCAGCAAGGCCAGGTTCTTGGAGAGGGAGCTCTTCCTGGTTATATCTTCACCTGGTTTTTCCTGATGTATGCATACAGAGAAGATGCAAACAAGCTCATGTCTCTTATAGGTCACTAACCCCAGCACATACATTCCATTCTCATGACCCTTCACCCTCCTGAACTCCCTTTAGGGCCCCACGTCCATGTGCCACCATCATTGGAATTATGGTTTCCAGATATAAATGGGGTGGGGATGCAAATATTCAAACCAGAGCAGATACCCTCAGTATGCAAGCTGGCCACACATACTCAATCTTTTGTTTACTGAAACTTGGAAATAATCAAAGCAACATGCAGAATGGGGCAAAGTGGTGTGGAGACGAGAAAAAGCAGGAATCACATACGGCAAGACTCAGAGCACAGACTAGGAGTAAAGAAAGAAATAACAACCTCAAGAATCCTTTGAGATTTTGGAGATAAGGAATGTGGTCCATGATGCTGGCTTCCCAGCTGGCCTTGAGGCTGGCCAGGGTGGGTGCCTGAGTATTATGAGGGAAGTGGAAACATTCAGGAAGCTGATATTTGGATCAACTCTATCCTCATGGTGTTGCCAAAGGATGATGATGGTGATAATGATGAGGGTCCCAGCTGTGTGCTCCCTCCTCTGGGCATCTTGGTTCTAAAACCACTAGCCACAAACATGCACATGCTTATCTCTAAAACTATAAAGATACTGCCGGCATATTCAAATAAACACATACCAAATCTGAACAGTCCCATGTGCCTGACATAATCTCTTTTCGCCTGTTTGAGCCTCTAGATTTATATCTCCTCTTCATTTTCATCATATTAAATTATTATCAGGGCCACTGTCTTTCCTTCTCAGTTTCCTTCCTCCTCTTTCAAAATCCAATTTCTCTTCCTTTACCAAGCACTCTATTAATAGATATATAGACTACAGCACAGATGAAAAACCAATCCTCTTTAAAAATTCATGAAAACAGGGCTCTCCCTGGTGGTGCAAGAGGTTAGAGCACAGCACTGCAGAGGTCTCAAGCAGACCTGGCAGTTCAAAGTTCAATCACCCATCAGGGGGCTGACCTCTCCAGTCCCCCCTGCTACTCCTCTCAGCAGTATATTTTAGTTGATTTGCCTGTTCTGCTCCCCACTCTGGCCTGTGCTCCAGTTTTTGTATGCAAAAATAAATAAATCTTTTTTAAAAAATCATAAAAGCAATGTTATTCTTTTTTGAATGGCATGGAAAGTCTTCCATTTGGCTTTGGGTTCACTGCCATTTTTATTTGTTTATTTTGAGAAGATGAAAATAGGGCAGCTCAGTTTTTAAACGGATGACGGTGGATGAAAAAGAAACACTTATGATGACAAAAAAAAAAGAAAAGAAAAGAAATGACTTTCCAATGTAAGAAAAGCATCTTTAAAAGCCTACAGGTTCAACACAAAAATTTAGAAAAGAACGGAAATTTCTGGAAAGCCGATGCCCAACTCAGACATTTAAACTATTTCCTTAAAAAAAAAAAAAAAAAAAAATCCGGCCCTCCCTAGTGGTGCAGCGGGTTAAAGCACAGCACTGGGAAGCTAAAGCCACTTCCGCATGGGCTCGATTCCCGCCTGCCCCAAAGGAGCTCCACATGGTGAGGCAGACCTCTCCTGGCCCACCTGCTGCTCTCCTCAGCAGTGTACTTCATCGATCTGCCTGTTCTGTTCCCTTCTCTGTCTCTGGTGAACCCTCTCACCCTCCACATCTCTGGCCTGTACCCCAGTTCCATATGAATAAATAAATAAATCTTTTAAAAAAAATCCATTTGATGAAGAGACAAAGGACTACTGTTATTAACTTGTCAGAAATATAATTGGAATACAAAACATGGAATTACTATATTATATATATATATATGGTGATAATATTTTTAGTTTCCTTGTCATCTTTATCCTCATCTATTCTAAACTTGTCTCTAAATATAGATCTTTATCAACACCAGATCTCTACCTTTACTTTACTTAGCAGTTCCTCCTAACAATTCTGTCACTTGATTTTATTAAAATGTAGTTATTACAAACTTAAAACTGGGGCCCTCCCTGGTGGCACAACGGGTTAAAGTGCAGGACTATGAAGCTCTCTGCCGCCACTGCAGCACAAATTCGTTCCCTGGCCATTGGGGTGACCCACATGGCATGGCAGACCTCTCCTATTCCTCCCACTATTCTCCTCAGCAGTATATTTCAGTTGATCTGCCTGTTCTGCTCCTTACTATGTCCCTAGTGAGTCCTCTCACCCCCACACCTCTGGCCTGTACCCCAGTTCTTGTGTACATAAATAAATGTCTTTTTAAAAAATCTTAAAGCAATTTTTTTAATTTACTTTTTAAATTTTTTAAAATTTTTTTAATTTTTCTTGAGGTAATATGGGTATACCCTCATCAGGTATCACTACCATAGTGCACACATGAGCTCACCTATAGTCCACCAACATAGTCCATTGTGTCAAATAATTAGTAACCAAACATTGACCTGTCCCCAGTAATGCTGTGTAGTCACACACTTACCTTCATTTTCCTTTTCAATATATTCTCTGACCCCTCTCATCAAGGTTTGTTCCACATGATAATCACTAGTAAGAACAAATAGTCTGTGACAAGTCGAAGTAAAGGTAGCTAACAAATTTTAATCTCTGGCTCTCTACAGTATGGGTTTTTCCAGACAAATCAGTGCAAATTAATACAACTTTGTAGATAATTGGCAAAAGGAAAAGCTACAAGGTATAAATCTGTGTTAAAATGCTCACTAAAATAACACACCCTAATTAAGACAGCTGATCTTCCACTGGCAGAACTAAGTAGCTCTTCTTTGGGGAATCACTACATAACATCTGATCTATGTTTTCTTTTCTTTTTTTTTTTTTAAAGATTTATTTATTTGTGCATACAGAACTGGGGTACAGGCCAGAGATTCAGGGGTGGCGAGAGGCTTCACCAGAGACAGAGTGGGGAGCAGAACAGACAGATCAACGAAGTACACTGCTGAAGGGAGCAGCAGGCGGGTCAGGAGAGGTCTGCCGTGCCATGTGGTCACCTCCGGGGCAGGCGGAGATTGAACTCATGAGGAAATGGCTTTAGCTTCTTAGTGTTGTGCTTTAACCTGCTGCGCCACCAGGGAGGGCCCATATGTTTTCTTTTTTAAAATTATCACATTGGATGAGAGATCACTGCATTGCATTTAGTTAAATGCCTTCTTTTTCCCCTCCAACAACCCTCTAAGGCAAGACCCAGAGTAAATGAAACTGCAGGGCCACTTGTCAAAAAGCCTTCAAGAATTTCAAGCCTGTGACATCTGAGCATTAGGCCAAGTGTCAGGCCCTCTAAAAGCGGAGTCCTCTGTCACTGCAAAGTTGTATGCCCAAGAAGCTAGCCCTTAGCCCTATTCCAAGGGGAACAATCAATTTCTTAATCATATTTTGAACCCTGGTTCTTATCACAGCATCTGAGAGAAAACACTCAGTGAATGAATGTTGAAAGACTCTCCCAATAAACATTCAGGCCCCAGAATTTTACAATATTGTACAAAGAAAACAGAATATATTGGCAATGATGGAAAAAAATGGACCCACTGTGTAGTCATTTACTTGGAATTTCTGGTAGATGAAATGAGGGGTTAATTAAAACAAGCAAAGGGTACTGGTTACCTTCAACATTTCCAGAACTTCTTTCTATTTCATCATCTCAATAGATGACATCCTCTAAGAGGCTGGAGTCTGGTTATTTTGACAGGGAATTAGGCACCTTATAGCCAGGATGTAATTCTTCCCACTTCTCACCATCATGACCTCCCATTCCCAGAGCCATCACCCCCTTTGCATTGCAACCTCCTACCTGCAAAATCTTGCCTTGTTCTTTCATTCTTATATGTTCCACGTGGCAAGCAGAGTAGTTTCTCACATTCCAGAAGACAACTTAAATCACAACTGGATTGTGTCTTGGGGGCTATCTGTTTGCATATGACTAAAGACTTACAAATCTAACCTGCACACCCCAATTGAGATTCTTCTAATATGTTCCAACATTGCTCACTTGAGTCACTTCTCTGCAGTGAGTGACTCAAGTAGAGACCATCTACCAGATGCCCAGCAGAACTGCCACCTGTAAATACTCCAGCATTGTCTAGAAGAACAAGGAAACCAATTTGCAAAAGACCATACCCTTCCCACCCCCAGCATGTCCTAGTTCAGAATCTGCACATAAGTCTGGGCTCTTCCAATACAACTAATTACTTTCAATATCTTCCCCCTTCTGAGTTTTTGGCTCCAAGCCAAGATCCAAACTGGCACCAAACAAATGTAAAATAGCAAGAAAAACTGTTCTCATGATAGTAATGATCTGATGGGAAACATAAAGTAACATAATTTCGTGGGAAATCATCTTATTGCAAGATCTCTAGTCCAGATTTACTCTCAAAGAACATTCGATTTAGGAGTAGGGTCCATCCTCTTAGGTTCTTCCATAAACCTGGGTGCCTGGTCTTTGGATGTCAGCTTATCATTTGCATATATCAGCTCCTGTCCAGGTTCCAAACCTCCAGTTCATACTGATGACTCAGAGGACAGGGGCTATTATTGGAGTTCCCCGGCAATAGAAAGGGATAGCCTGCCACAGCAATCTTTGATGTTATTTTCTTGGTCAAGTCTTAAGATCCAGACAAGCAGGAAGAAACAAACAGGCGATCATTAAAGCTGATTTTGGAGGGAAAACTATTGGAAACATGATTCAAAGACCAGAAAAAAAGTCTATAGGCCCTTAGCAAGTGGAACTTGTAAACGCTGCAATTCACAATTCCTTATTTGTACTGTAAATTTTTACCCTTCTAAAGCAAATGTTCGAACATAGCTCCTTGGCCTCTTTTTCTGCTCCTGTGGAGGATTTTTTTTGCTTCTTATCAGTGCTTCTTTGACATTCTTTTCATCTGTTCTACTCATACTCAGTAGTTTGATGGGTAAATCCCCCCAGGGATGAAGCATCACTGCCTTAATAGAAAAGAGTCTGAGCAACTTTTATTTATTATTAGATAAAATCAATTTTCTAAGTTTTCTTTTGGTTTTCTTGGCATATGAAAGATTGCTGACAAGGCCAACTTCAAAATTAAATAGTTAATGAAACTAAACCAACTGTACTAAAATGTTGGGCCAGATTCACTTTGACATTTGTCAAATATTTCAATAACCACACATGTGGCTTCAGTAAAGCTTCTAGCATGCAAATGCAGTGGTTTATTTTGGATCATTTTCAGATTCAGATCTTCTGATCTATCTTGTTTATTCCTACTGAGATGTTGATTTTTGCAAGTCACTGGGTATCTCCTCTCATCATCATAACTTTTTTATATAATAGTTTATTTTTACATCATTTTGTGCATTTTTTCATCTCAGTTGTAATATCCATGGGCTTCCCATCACCAAATCACCCATGTGCCATCACCATAGTCCCGTGCACTCCCCTCCCCACCCCCGTTTTTGATCCCATTCCCTACTCTACCCCCATAAAATGTCTCTGATATATAGCTGCTCATTATTATTATTTTCTCGTCATCATCGTAACTTTAAAAGTACTATACATGCATCAGTGTCTCCAGGGTAGATGTCTTAACATTCCTTTCAGTTCAGCTATTTAAAAATGATTGTATTAACCTAATATCTCTAATTTCAAAAGTAAACTTATATCCAAGTCCAAAGAATTAGATACAGGCCTAGGTCTAAGGTTATGACTATTGCTTAATAAAAAATCTTCCCAGAGTACATTTGTAAATCAAAATTGCTTCACCTGTGCTCTATGAAGCAGACTATGTGCCTCCTGATTCTTTTCCAAGACATGCAATTGAGTCATGAATTCATCCCGGACACTCCCATGCAGGCATACAGCCTACATTCCATTCCAAGGAAGATACATGTGCCCACAAGTAACTGAAACAGGCATGCCCACTACTCATGATTTGAACTTTGGCTTTTCTGACTGCTGAAAGATAAAAGTTTCCCAGGCCATATTGGGAGTTGGAAACCACTTATTCACCCAGGGAAAAGTACAAAATATTTGTGATTTATACACAAAACACACATGTATCTACACTATATATACATATGCATATATATTCATGCATGTGTATACATACATATTTTGGAGATAGTTTTTGGATCCAATCTTCCCTTACTGAGATCCAAGATTCTTGGAAATTTGTTGTATGCTTTATCCTAGGTCAGATTCCTTAGAAAGAGAGCATGTAACATGAATTCCTGCCAATAATTTTAACAAGAAAGCTATTATTTACAGAGAAAATGGTATCAGGAGGGGAAAGAGATGTGTGAGGCAAGGCAAATAATCTTATATCTTCTTTCCATTTCAACAACTTATAGTTCATCAATGTAGTAACTCTGATTACAAAATTCAAGGGTGGAAGAGGTGAAGCTCAAAAAAAAAAAAAATCATTTTAACAGATGACTAACTTCAGCCAGCTCCCCTGGGATGCTCTGAAGGAAAAATCATCCCATAGATTTGGTCCCATCATAAGGCCATATTTCTATCCTCTGTCAATCTATGTGGAGGGAAATCATCTTCTAAGACGAGGGTTCTTATTTGAGCAAAAGCAATCTCCAGAGAAGGACACAGCTATGAATCATTATCAGCCACATTCACGGCAGCAAGGAGTTAAGTACACCTTCATTTAAAGAGGGTCTGACCAGGACACCAGCAACATCCAATGAATGGTCTACTCCCCTCCCACTGCCCAGACCCCACCTGATTCTCACAGTGAGTACAGTTATTCCAGGCATAACTTTTCCAAGGTTGATATCACTCACATTCTGGGAGGACTCAAAAATGGAGTTCAATAGACCAGAGGATGTTGTGTCAGATTGAGAAATAGCATGACCATAAAAGTAGAGGAAAAACATAGAACATGTCTAATGTTCAAAAAAATCTCTGTAACCCAGGTGGCATACAGATCTTCCCACCCATTTTAACATATGTATGTGTATGTGTATATAGCACATTTCTTTTGTGGAAAATTCTATGACTAATTTTTTTTTTGAGGTAGCTAGTTTACTTCATTGTTTATAGTTTGAAACTATAGGACCCCCTTCAAGTGTCATTTCTATAGTGAACCCACCACCAAAGCATCCATAGCCAACTACCTTTGTTCACTATGCTCCCCCCTCCCCATTTTGTTCTCCCCCCTTTTCTTCCCCTCCCCCTCTGGATTCTTCAGTTCATAATCAGTTTTCAAGGGTTATTTTACAATTTAGACGTTATCTGATTCTTTGCCTAGGGTCAACTATATCCCATTTATAGTTGACACCATACAGTGTTTATCCTTTTGCTTTTGACTTAATTTGTTTTTCATAATCCCTTCCAGCTCCATCCATCTTGCCATGAATGGCAGGAGTTGTCTTTTTTCCATCTCTGAGTAGTACTGCATTGTGCATAAATATCATAAGTCTCATTCAAGTGGGATTTATACTAGAGAAGCAAGGATGGTTCAACATCTGAAAAAATCAATCATCATAATTTGCCACATCAACAAAAAAGAGAAAAACCATATGGTTGTATCAATAGATGCCAAGAAAGCACTTGAGAAGTCAATATCCATTCATGATTTTAAAAAAATACTCTTGAAAAACTGGGAATAAATAGAACTTATCTAACATAATAAAAACCATATATAGCAAACCGTCAGCTCCCATCATTCTCAGTGGTGAATATCTAAAAATTTTTCTACTAAGATCTGGTAGGAGACAACAACAGCCCTTCTTACCACCACTGTTGAATCTAGTATTGGAAGTCCTAACTAGAACAACTAGGCAAGAGGAATATATACATATAACTCACTTCTTGCCATAATTTACCCTTAGAACAAATCCAATTCTAATTTTATAGGCTTGAGTTGGGGCATGAGATACTCTACCTCTGATAAACTCCAAGGCAATGCTGATTTTACTCTGTGCATAACACTTTGTATAACTAGGATTCATACATATTTCTACACAGATTTTGAATGCGAGTGTCTGCTTGCTGTGGGTTATTTTTTGTAGAATTGCTGAGACAGAGCTATACACCATTTTTGGATGATGTAGGGTGGACTATGAAATTACCTACGCAGGTTGGGGAAAAAAATCCCTAAATGCAGCTAGTTTAAAAGATATTTGAGCACAGACTCAGAGCACCCATGATATTGTAATTCCCCCAAGAAGTTCAAAGTATTTATTGCAATACAACACTGAAGGTCTAACTACGAGGCTAAATCTACTTTCTCAAAAAAGATGGAAATATCTATATGACATCTGGGTTACGAGTTCTTTTTCCACATTATACAATGTTTCTAGTCTATTTTTATAATCTGCTATTTTCTCAATCTGGCACACCATCCTTAACCCTTTCTCTGACTCCTGGAACTGCCCAAATATTTGGATACTCAAGTCAAATGTTCACTTTGCTTTCTAACAACTTACAGCATAAAAACAGAACCCAGAATCCCAATTCTTCCTCATTTCTGTAAATCACTACATTTAATGGACGTAGAAGTAGCAAGTAAAAATACCCTTTCAGTCACAAGTAGTTTAGGAAGTGTTTTGCATTAGCACACCAGTGAGTACCAGTTCCACTAGAAAGATAGGCTAAACATACATAACTCAAAAACATAGACAATAGTAAAATGTAGTAATTAGGAAATGATAATTCTTAAGTATTTTTTACCTTTGTTTATTATATAATTTGTTTAATTATAGGTTTGCATAAATTATTAATGACTTTTTAACAGGCAGTTTGCAGAATTCCCAAAATTTGAATGATTATATCACTGCCTCATTTCTAATCAAATCAATTTTTCTGTTACCACTGGTTAAGCTAATTTTTCCTAGTGTCTCAATGTCCTCATTCAAGCCTAAAGTTACAAGACTCCCCCTACATTTCCATGTTTCCATTTCAATAACTTGATGAATTCTATAGCCACTCTAAACCTACCATAGGTAATAAAATGAAAAACCTCAGTTCCAAGGACAATTTAAAAAGAAAACCAAATAAATATAACTCCCTTCCAGCCTTCAAAAGGAACACTTGCTAGAGGTATTGATGAGTTTTCCAGCCACGATCTGAGATTGTTTTCACTCATGGTGTTTATCCCTATTGTGTCTGGCACCTGGATTCTCTACAGATTAAATAGTCTGGCTGTCAGCTTTCATTCTACCTGAGCCACTCACTAAACTAGAGGATGCTGAGACAAGTCCTGTGACCTCTTGGTGTTTCCTGAAGTGTAAAATAAGATAAACAGTGTTGAGTAAAACTCATAAGATCACAGTACGATTTTGTAATATTTGCCTAGAATTTTACAATAAGACCCATATCACTTGCATGTGGAGATCATAAAAACACATTATCATGTAGGTTTTTCCCCCTTATATAAATACATGTAACAACATACTCTTACATGCAGAATAGTACTTTCCAATGGAGACCTCCCTAGGATGATTAAAATGTTCTGTAGCTGCACTGTCAATAGTTATCTGGAATTAGACGGTGCTTGCAAGGTGATGAATGTGACCAACAAACTAAATTTTTATTTTATTTAATTTTAATTACTTAATATCGAATAAGCCACATGTAACTAGTGGCTATATTGGATGGTGCATTTCTGCAGAGCAATAGATACAGGCACCATCCTTAACTGCCTGATATTTATATACAAAATCGATTTCATTAATATAAATATGTATAAGGAAAGTTGTTTTTAATCAGTTTTGGAATACAGCCACCCCTAAGCAATCCTTAGATGAGTGAATAACTAAACTGACATTTAGGACATGACTTACTGCCCTTGGCCTGTGAAACATTGCATGAAAACCATTTTCAGTGAGTTTCTGGACATATATACAGAATGGCCTAATGCCCTCACATTTAGTGGGAACCGGAAGTTTTGAAAGCACAAACAAGAAAAATTAAAATAGAGCAGCTGCCCAAAGATATCATGGTGTTAAGTGCTACTGAAAGAAGAAATTTCTAATTTCAACTGAACAGATCTATAGAGTGATGTGTGCTCACAGCATCTCCTGGTAAGATTTCTGTTGCAAGTAGTAGAAACCTCTGATGATGGAAGTTTTTGTTTTTCTGCAGTCTTTTAAAGCTTTCAAGGGTCAATTAAAAAAGCAAACTCTGGGACAAAATTAAAGGAGTGTGGGTGTTAGATTTGCATCCTTAACTTTCAGGTTCATGGAGAGTATTTGATTAACAAGGTGAATTGTAACTTCCCAGGGTCTCTATTATATCAGGAGTGTGCCAGAAGTTATGACTACTATGCTGGTTATCAAAGGAACTAAATCATTCTATGATCAACTAAGGGAAAATCCTTGGGAAACCACAAAGAATAGAACCATTCTTATAGTTTCCCTCATCAATTTTCTTCTCAAACATTAAAGAATTGAACTACAGCACTATTCTACCTACCCAGGAAAAACTATTCACACAGCTTCATCATGATATGATAGAAGATTCATAAACAAAGGCACCTTTTTTTTAAAGAATTTTTTTATGTTTATTTTTACATCATTTTGTACATTTTTTTTTCATCTCAATTGTATTCTCCGTGGGTTTCCCATCACCAAGTCACCGTGGCACCTTTTTTTTTTTTTTTCAATAAAGACTTCTCTTTATAATATCTCTGAACTTTCTACACATCTACAAAAAGAGTCTTAAGACATATCAGTTCAATGTTCTGTTGAGAATGACACAATGGAGTAATAATTCTAAATCAAGATTTCATCTATACTTTTGATTTTTCTGGGGTGCTGTCACTTTACAATATTCTACATCCAAGGGAGTTTCTGTAGTTAGCATTGCCAAGGGCAAGTCCCTTGCTGCTGTGGCTGTATTCGTGCCTCACCAAATCTTTTAAACCATGCCTCTCAGATGTCATTCAAGTATTTTCTTACTTATATCTATCCAAATGCCAAGAAGTACTTTTTTCTTTGAGATCTAGTTCATATCCCAGTTGTGACTCGTTCCAAATTAGTTCAAATCTTAAAATCAGTAGATTTCATAAGGAAGTTTAAGGTCTCAGAAATTATTTAGATACTACTTACATTGGGAATTTGTTCAATGGGACCTTTGTTTGATATCTTCCTCCATTTTATTCACAAAGATGCTGAAATTGTTATTAAAATTGGTCTGATTCAGCATCAGGACCATTGCCATCTAATCCAGTTCTCTGAATTCGAAGAGCAAAGTGCTTGTGCGACCGCATTCCTTAGATACCAACAGATTATAGCACCCAATCCTGACATGTATTGGGAGGTAATGCTTTATCATCTGGAATAATTAGATCTCAGCAAAGCTTTTAGAGAATTCCTAGCTTGCTTTAAATACTTTTCACCCATTTTGAATGCTTTGATAGAAGCAAAATCTATGGTTTATTTCAAGAGTCTAGCACGAATGTGGAGAGGGAATTCAAGGAAATGTGCAAAGGGATCAGGAAGAATGCAATGCTAGGATCAATGCACAGGAAAATGTGCACTCGATGTGAATCCTTTGGCAGGAGGTATATGACAATAAAGCCAAATTTTCTTAGTGAATCCCAAAGACAGTGGAAATGTCTCTGTTTTGTATTGAATGTTGCTTGAAATAAATAGGCCATTGGCCAGGGGTGTGGACATGTTTTTTGCTGTGAACCTTTCCATTCTAATGACATATTTCGTAATAGGATTTGACAGGTAATACAAACATAGTTCCCAACACATGAAATATCCATCTCAATTACTAACAATACTAAAATTGGTTTCACTGTTTTCCCCATTTTAAATTTATGTACTGTTTTACTGATAGCCACCCACTGATCTTCTCATGTTAATAATCATTTCTGTGGAGTGATTGAATAAGAATACCAATCTTCATTTTTAGCACCTGGGGACATTTTTGTTGGCAGTTAGTTTACTAGAAAAAAAAAACATAATGGGCTAATAAAACTAGATGCTTATTTATAAGGTTTGGCAAGCTTTTCTTGAAGGCACAAAATAATACAGATGGAAGAAAATTCCTATCCACTGGAGAAAAACCAAGCAGTTGAATAGGTTAAGCATGAATTTAGGACTTTCATATGCTGAGCATGATTTTGAATGGAATGCTTTGATTAGACTGACATCCTTATATGTAAATTGATAAATTCATATTCTGACGAGTTTATTCAGATGCAATATTCTTGAATAAGTTTGTCCCAAGCTGTACATTCTTCTTAGCAAAAAAAATTACAATTTTATAGGCAAAATGGGAAGAAAATGTTCTTCCATGTAAGTATATAGCTTTTCTTTCTCTATAATCAAGTGCTACCCACAACAAAATGAACATAGGGCTAGAGAAATTACCCTGATGTTTGAAAATCTGTTCTTAGATATAAAAAGAAAGCCCTAAGGGAGCTACCCATTTACAGGTACAAGCATTTACACAGACACTCAAAGGAAGGGTGGTGGTGTATTATGATTCTCATTTGTTTCTTATCTGGAACAGAGAATAAAAGGGCTGAGACCAAGATTATTTTAAAGGAAGATTCTTTCATGTGAAAAGAACAGGAATGATAAATAATTGTTTCCTCCTAATAAAATTCCATGCATGCTCTCAGTTACTTTTACTGGAGGATTATGTATAAATCAATGGACTAACTAATTGTAAGAGGGAGTTAGAGCAGCTGAGGTACAATATAAGCAAACAGGATTACTGAAATCCAATTAATCTAAGTGATTCATACATAATTTTCACCTTAAAACTAGAGCCTGGTTTTATAAATTGTGGTTTTTTTGGCCTACTTAATGCCACACTTAAACAGATTCAATTGGGAAGATGGAGAAGTTCTGTCAATGGATGGTGGTGATGGCTACATAATAATGTAAGTATATGGATGGAGCTGGAAAAGATCATGCTTAGTGAGATAAGCCAGAAAGAGAAAGAAAAATACCGATGGTTTCACTCATAGCAGTATAATGGACCAGGCGAGAAAATAACAAGAATAATGAACAACCATATACCAGAGACATTTTGTGGGGGTGGAGTGGGGAATGGGATCAAAAGACGGGGGGAAGGAAGGGCACAGGATTATGGTGATGGCACATGGGTGACTTGGTGATGGGAAACCCGCGGGGATTACAATTGAGATGGAAAAAAAATGTACAAAATGATGTAAACATAAACTGTTATAAAATAAAAAAAAATGTAAGTGTAGTTAAAGCTGTTTTGATTTCGGTGGTAATTATAGTGCTATGCTCTTAACTTTTGTGTCTTACCTCCTTTTTCTTGATCATAATGTGGGGCCCTCCCTGGTGGTGCAAGGGGTTAAATCACAGCACTGTGAAGCTAGCAGCAGCTGCTTCAGTGCAGTTCAATTCCCAGTCCTGCAGGTGACCCACAAGGCACCGCAGACCTCTCCTGACCCGCCTGCCTGCTGCTCCCCTCAGCAGTGGACTTCGTCCATCTGCTCCCCATTCTGTCTCTGGTGAATCTTCTCACTGCCCCTGCAACTCTGGCCTGTGCCCCAGTTTTGTGTGCACAAATAATAAATAAATCTTTAAAAATATATACTGTAGGGCCCTGTCTGGAGGCGCAGTGGGTTAAAGCACAACACTAAGAAGCTAAAGACACTTCCGTGAACTCGATCCCTGCCTGCCCCGAAGGTGACCCACATGGCGTGGCAGACCTCTCCTGATTTGGCCCCGCTGCTCCCCTCAGCAGTGTGCTTCATCATTCGGCCTGTTCTGCTCCCCACGCTATCTCTGGTGAATCCTCTCACCACCCCTGCACCTCTGGCTTATACCCCAGTTCTGTATACACAAATAAATAAATCTTTAAAAAAAAATACTGCATAATGCAATGTTGGAAGCCACAGTATATGAAAGTATATTAGATAGATATGAAACTAGGTATCAATGACACAGGAAAGTTGAGATTCACAAATATGTGATAATTAGACAATACACTACTAGATAATAAAAGTGTCACGGATGAAATAAAAGAGGAAATCAAAAGATACTCAGAAACAAATGGAAATATACTATGCCAAAATTTCTGAGATGTAGAAAAATCAATCCTACATGAAAAATTTAGTCATTAAATACTATCAACATATTGAGGGGGAAAATCTCAAATAAACAACTTATCTTTACATATTAACATGTGGAAAAAATAAACTACTTCCAAAGTTAGCAGAGAGAAGGAAATACTAGAAACTAAAGCAAAAATAAATGAAATATTGGCTAACAGGACACTAAAAAAGATCAGCAGGAGTTTCGTTTTTCAAAAAAGATAAAGTTGACAAATTTTTGTTAGATGCATTAAGGAAAAAGTATACACTCAAATAAATAAAATTATAAATAAAGAAGAAATATTGTATCTGATACCTCAGGATATAAAGGTTCATAAGGAATTACTACAATAAATTATAAATTAAATGGACAGAATATCTTAGGAGAAATGCATAAATTCCTAAAAACATATAGCCTTTCAAGATTAAATCATGAAATAGAATATATGAACAGACCAATAATAAGAAGGGGGTGATTGTAATAGTGATTAAAATCCTGAAAACTAAGGACGTTGTGGGACCTGATGATTTCATTGTAAATTCTACCAAACATTTAGAATCAGTGCCAAAGAATTATCCAAAGGAAATGAATAATTGATCTTAAAGCAATATTTGTACCCCCACTGTTCATTTCAGCATTATTACAATAGCAAAGTTATGGAAACAACTTTAATGTCCAAGAGTGGATAAATGGATAAACAAAATGCAGTCATACATCAATGAACAACAGGGACACAGATTCTGAAATGTACCATTAGGTGACTTCATCATTGTACAGACTTCATGGAGTGTAATCACACAAATCCAGTCGTTTAACCTACCACCAACAATATATACTAAAGCTTATTAAGGTGCTACCACCAAATAAACCATTCTTAATGTAAACATCATCAAGCAATGAGTGAATCTCTCTCTATCTCTCTATCTATCTATATACATCTATCTATCTATCTATATATATATATATATATATATATATATATATAGTTCACCCATTTTAAAAAATATGAAAACCCTGTCATTTGCAACAACATGGATGAAGTTAGAAGGCAGTATGCTATGTTAAATAAGACACAGAAGGATACTGTATGAAATCACTTACATGCAGAACCTAAAAAAGTGAAGTTCCCAGGAAGCTAGAACAATGGTTGCCAGTAGGTGAGAGGTAGTAGGAGTAAGCAGGTGTTGGTCAGATGCTACAAAGTTTCAGCTATAAGATGAATAAATTCTGGAGAACTAGCATGCAGCTTGGTGATTATAGGTAATACTATATGATATACTTAATATTTGCTATGAAAATGTATCTTAACGGTTCCCATGACAAGGAAAAAAAAGGTAATTATGTGAAGTTGTGAAGTGCTGGATATATTAATTACTGATTTTAATATAACCATTTCACAATATATACATGTATTAAATAATACATTTATAACTGTGGTATATGAAATTTTGATTTGTCATAATAATTTAATAAAATGGGAAAATGTTTTAAGTCTATTACATGTATTTGGCTAATAGTACTGTTAAAATCTTAGATATTTCCTACTTGCTTTACACTACTTTTTATTTTTCTTCTTATCAGTCAATTTTTACTTTATGTATTCTACAGCTTTTAAATTAAATAAAAGAATATTCAGAACTCTATCTGCTTGATAGATTTATATTTTATTACTAGTGTGAAATTCCTCCTTTATACTTGGCAATCATTCTTGTTCTGAAGTCAACTGTACTATTATATCAGTAGCTCATGACTAATGTTTGCAATGCTACATCTCTTTCCATCTCTATCTTTATACTTAAAGCATCTCTTGAAAATATTATAAGTGAATCTTGCTTTTCTATCATTTGACAGTCTCTGTATTTGAATAGGAGTGGTTAAACCATTTGCATTTGATGCTCTCATCAGTGTTATTTGTCTTACATCTCTTCTTGTTGGCATTCATTCCTGCACAGTGTTCACTTTGCTACTTTGCTGTTTATCAGATCAACAGCTTCCAGTCTGACTACTAGAAGTTTACTCTTATTCCAGACAGTGAAACTTAACTCTGATTTGCCTGAATGGGATTTTTATCTAGACCTGAAGAGAACAAACTCTTGAAGGTCCTGGCTCATTTGTAGTCTTTACATAATATTAAAACAATACAAAGCCTAACAGGAATAAGTAACCATTTACGAAGTTGAAGATTCTGAAGTAAACATATGCAGAACTCTCCATCACAAATCTAATAGTCCCCAAATTTTCTAATGGGATGAGTTGATTGTTTAAAAAGATACAAGGTGTCAGTGGACTCTGTAAGCTCAACATTCTGAAGTAAATATGCTCAGATAGCCGCACTCGAAGCTACATGGTCCTCGTCTTCCCTTCTTAGTGCTCTGTATTAATAAAGAATATCTGCTGGAGGTTAAGAGTACAAATTTCTTCAATCCTTGATACTCCCATGAGTAAATGTGAAAATGGGCCTCCATTCTGTCCACTAGCTGCAGGAGATTAGTTTATTTGAATGTTCATGAGATAATTTTACATTTTGCCTTAACTTAGTAAATTAACACATTATGTCTATCAACATCTCTTTGATAGTTCAGCAATTCTCAGAAAACCATTCAATTCCAAATTGTTACCATTATCCTCATATCCCTTAAGTACCAAAAATATTTCATCATCCAGTGTTTTCCTTTTACCTATATACCATCTTAGGTCATCATTGGGGGAACATTTTTAAAAGTCTATGTTATTTGCATGGCAAGGATCATCTACGTTCTATTTAAAACATTGGTAAGGATTCAACTTCAACCTATCAGTGAGTGGGCCATACACCCAATTCCATTTTAGAGACTACTTTCAAATTCATTCCGACTTTTGATTCCATTTCTTGGAAACAGATGGACAGTTGCACGTAGGTGATAAGGAGTGCTCTTTTGTGGGATAAAAGGAAGGCAAGAGTGTCAGGTAGAGGAAAGAGTTCCCCTCAGACTTTCCCACAAAAAGCTCTGAAGCTGGGAATGATCTTTACACTTGAGACAGAAGTTTTGGAGCTTTGAATGCCCACATATTGACTACAGGTCACTCCATGGAAAGAGCAAAACCTTGGATAGGACAGTTTCCTTCACTCAAAGGTAATTCCCACTCATTATTCAACTGTTACCTTCAAAAGCTGAAATGTCAAACAGCTGATGAATGGGTCTTTGACCTTGAAGAGGGAATGTGAATGGAATATCACAGAATGTTCTTGCCTCTCTGCTACTCAGTTATGCAGTGCGATATAAGATCATGTCTGCTTCTTCATTTCTTTTCCTTTTTTTAGATCTCAGACTCAGACAGTACAAATGGTAGACTATTTGGCTATTGTCTTTCCAACTACTTACTCTGGGCTGTGTTAAATGGTGCTGACTCTGAGACTATAAATTTATAAGATCAGTAGTCTAATTGTTTTTCCTTTTGTTTCTCTGACCTTACGACATGATAGCTATTTCTTGCAGTGATTCTATCTTTGATTTTCCAAATTTCCATTCTGCTTTTCCAGCATTTCAATTCTTCTATAACCAACTCCTATACTTAGTTTCCTTTATCAAAAGACCTACTGTGCTCTCTGTTTACATGACAGATTCTGGCTGATTCAATCATTGGCTTTTTATATATAAAGAAGGTAGTTGTACTCTTGTGTTTGAGAAGAATAGAACTTGGAGTGACTTCTTTGGAGTCTAAGTGCAAAAACTGACAAAAGATGTAAATGAACTTGTTACATTGACCGTTGCACAAATTTTCATTAGCACCATTTCATACAATTGCTTGAAATTTCTGGCAGCCAAATTGGAAGAAAAGCAAAGGCTAACATGTGAGTTGATTAAAAGTTTGCTGATAGGACTATGGTGGTGGCACAGGGGTGATTTGGTGATGGGAAACCCATGGGGATTACAATTGAGATGAAAAAAAAAATGTGAAAAATGATGTTAAAATAAACTTTTTAATAAAAAAGCGAAAAAAAAAAAAAAAGTTTGCTGATAGGTGGGTGTCCTCAGTGTAAGGGGGAATGCTAATGAAGACATGGCCAAGAGAGGGCTTTAAGTAAAAAATAATCCTTAATCAAGTCCAGTACATAATAAAACTCCTTTCCCAGAGAATTTTAACTGCATAAGTCATACAAACAGAACTTAAAATCAAAGTTGTTATACTTGTGCTTGGAAGTGATAAGAAGACTAAACTGTTCTTTCATATTTCCTCAAGTTTCAATGATTTAATGGTTAAGTATTATCATATGATCAAATATTTAATGAAATCTTTGCAAAGTAAAACTAGTTCATTGCTATGCAGTCATTGTTTGGATTCTAAGGTACATTTAGTTAATAGGGAAATAAATAACTGAACTCTGTTTTGCCTTTTACATCCCATTCTCTTTGCCAAATACTCAAGGCTTAGGGAGGGTCACTTTAGCACAAACTGTTGCAAGTTTCCAGAATAAGTGCTGATTCTGTAATCTCTTGTTGTGTAATAAGACTCTGGAGAACTACCTTGTCAGAGTTAAGAAGGCCTTTCTCAGCAAAACTTACCATTTGCAATTGCAAAATATGATTGAAGACAACTCATAATTTGGGGATACATAATCAAGGAAACTTTTCAAAAACATCTTCTGAAAAATATGATAGACACATGATGCATCCTTACCTACATTTCAGCTCCTTTAAGAAAGCTAAAATCACTTTCATATGTAGGAAATTATCTCTTTAAGATACAGCCCAGTTGTTCATCATCCAACAGAAAAACCAGTCCTTGAAAGAGTTGCTCTCCTCTCCATCCGAGCTAAGCTTGGCTCTTCTTTTGGCATCATTTCCACTTATGCCACAGATGGAATTAGAGTTGTTACTAAAGATTGTTCACTCCTGGTCTAATTAATGTCTCTACATTGGGGGGAGGGGTGTGAATATCGTGGTGTTTTTTTGTTCTTTTTTTTTATCCTGTGATAGTATGTCTCCTTGATGGCAATAAACCCCGTTCTTCTCATCATTTAGGGATTTCCCTAATTGTTTTTCCTTTTCCTTTTCATGTTGAAATACAACAAACTAAATTTAAATAAAACTAAGGAAAATTACAACTTGGATTGGTACTTTACACTTCCCTTGAATATCTCTGTGATTCCAGAATATTTCCGGCCAAGGAGTGTTAGTTAAATCTGAGAAAAGTAGGGAACCAAGATGGAACACTAGTGAATGAAAACATCTTTCTTCCAAATCGCCCCCTTCACACTTTCACAAGAGCCAGTGTGAAAATACACCACACCTAAGAGATTTTGCATTTGAGTAGTATGGAATATTGGCTTTATGAAGGAACATGTATGGATAATTAACTCAGGTGTTTGTGTTTTCTATTACTGTGTAGCATAACAAGTCAAAATATATTAACCTAAAACAACAGCCATTTATCTGTTTATGATTCTCAAAACTGGGGCTGAAAACAGCAGTAGTTTTTCAATTGCATTAATCTACAATGTCTCAGTCTCTTTCTTGTGCATCTGTGATTGTCTGGAGAACTGAATGAGATTGGAAAATCTAAGATAGCTTCATTCATACCTCTGGGGTTTCTTTTATCAGTGAATCTCTGTGATGATAAACTAAAATAACAGTTCTCTATAAACTGAAACTAGCTAAGTGCTCACAACAGATGACTGGGTATAGAGAGTGTAATATGTAGAGACAATGGAATATGACTTGGGGGAAAAAGATGAAATTCTGCCATTTGCAATAACAATACCTAGATGGTATTATATTCAATGAGATAATTCAAAGAAAGATGAAGAGCATATGATTTCACTCAAATGTAGTATAAAGAGAAAACAAACAGATGAACTACATTAAAAATGAACTTTTAGCTAATAACAATTAATGGTTACCAGATGGATAGAGGTAATGGTAAAGCAGGTAAAAGCAATCAGTTGTATGGTGAAGAACAAAATTGGACTCAATTAATATACACACATGTTGATTTTAGTATTGTATACCTAAAGCTTTTATAATGTTATAATGTAATGTTGCTTTAATAAAAGTAAATGAGTGAACATTTAAAATAATAAGTGAAATTTCTGGTAAACTTGTCTTTCTTCTGCCCCATCTCCCCTAATTTCATTTATGAAATTATCTCAACTGGGATAGCTTTCTCTCCTATGTAGTCTCGAATTACCTGGGCTAAAAACACCTCCCCATTGCTCGAATCAATATGGCATTGTCTCTATAGCTCTCTGCATCTTCATTTCCTACACAGCCTTCTTCTGCTATAGCCCTCAGCACTGAACACCTGGATTAGACCTTCAGTTGCTTAAAAGTGAGTCCCCATGTCTGGCACAGTGCCCAGAGTAAGTGACCTAACTGTGCCTGATGACTAAATAGCAAAATCATGAATTGACAGAAAATAACAATTGCATTCCACTGGAACTTCCACAAATAAGAAACATAAGTCATCCAAGGTGATGTAAAGTCCAGGGGTTGGGATGATAAGTCACTACAATGAGATAATGGCAGTATTCAATAAATCCATTGCTTCATGATCATGACATTTGACTACAGTAGATTTTTCTCAAGAAAAACAGAATCAATGCAGAATAAATCATTTAATAAAGAGATAAGGAGCAATAATATCAGGGTATAGTTTTTCAACAGTTCTGAGTATATGAAACATTTAATAAAATCATTCAGGTCAAAGAGATTTTTTTTTTCACACCTAGGTTTACTTTAACTATTTATATGAACACCAATAGTCTCTAACTCATATTTTCTGGATATCACAATACATAAAGCAATGACCAGAAAAATATACTTAGTAAAGTAAGAGAAAACAGTGCCCTTTGTTCAATCTTTTAGCTCTTGAAAGTCACAAAATTCTCATAGAACTTCACATTTTGTCTTCATAGCTCTTTAAGTCAAGATCATCTTTGCCCACACCTAGCTAGCTTCTATTATTTCTTCAAAATTTATCTCAATTATTATAAAGAAGCATTCTAGAAATTACTCTGATTTCCAATATGTTCCCCTTTTCCTAACTTTGCCTCCTATTTGGATATACATCATTAAAATCATATGGTCACTTGTCCATTAAACTAAAACTTCCCTGGGTGTAAAGAAAGTAGGTTCACCATGTGCGGAAAATCGGAGTTGGAACTACCTACCGCACACCACGGAGAGACACTGATAATCATCAAACAAAACTGGAAGCATGTCTGAAAATCACTGCTTTTGCTCATCTTACTGAAGGCAGGGCAGGTGTTGTTTGTTCTGAATATTTTTCTGTATCCCTCCATCAGCAACCATGGTCTTATCTCCTTAATGAGTAAACTTGTTGAGGAAGGTACAGGGAATGAGAGGATTGGGGTATATAGAAAGAGCATGGAGAATAGCCTAGGAATCTCCCCTTCCTGTGTGAAATTACTTTCAAATCTTAGAAATAGTAAATATTTAATATGCATTTATATTAATGTATGAGGCCTCCCTTATCACACTGTGCTAAGCATATTGCATCGTCATTTCTTTCATTCTCACATCATGCCTATGTCTATGTCTGCAGGAAGGAAATTATATTTACCCACATCATAGGGGAAGGGCAGAAGTTTGGACCTACTTAAGTTCTGGCCAACTCCATAAGCTCATATTCAACTTCAACCACTATGCTATTTAGCTCCTGTGTCCCAAAACCATCCGACAAGGAATCTTCCTTTTCTTAATACTAAAATCTGTTCTCAGACTCTAGTAATGGCAACTACAAAGCTCATCCACAAGATTAGGGATTTTTTTTTAAGATTTATTTATGCTACAGAACTGGGGTACAGGCCAGAGGTATGGTGGGTGAGATGATTCACCAGAGACAGAGTGGGGAGCAGAACAGGCAAATGTCCTGAAATACACTGCTGATGGGAGCAGTGGACAGGTCAGACAAGGTCTGCCACGCCATATGGGTCAGCTTCCTGGCCCAGGATGAACTCGTGCTGCAGTGGCTTCCTGGAGCTTCATAATGTGGTGTTTTAACCCATTGCGCCACCAGGGAGAGCCCAGATTAATTCCATTTTTCCTGGAAATATATAACAAAATATCCTCTGATTTTTGAGGAGTATTTGAGGGGGTGGGAAAAGGCAAAATATTCTGCAGAAGTTTTACTCTGTTTCCTTTTTAGAAGACAACACCAGATCAGAGGTTCACCAGCCATCACTGCACCATGGGTACAGCTGGACTGGTATACACAGTGAGTACTAAGCTCTCCTCCCTGACCATGGACTGAATTTAGGACCCAGTCCCTAGAGAAACAGCTGGATAGCTATGAACGCCAATCCGTCTGTGTACCTCAGGTCCCCATCTCCCACTACTCCCAGCAAAGGGCCATGGCATGTTTATTTGTTGACTCTTTTTCAAAATAAATGGAGGATCAGTGTCACATAATTTCTTATGCCCAGTGCCAAATACAGAGCTCTTTGCTCAACACCAGAGAAAAGAACCATTAAAGACAAAGCATATATTCTTTTTCTTCATTTGAGACCTCCCTCTTGATTTATAATGTGTTTTTTGCTCTCTAATGCTGTTCTAAATAACAATTAAAATATTAAATAGAGCCTTCCCTCATGGCACATGGGGTTAAAGCACAGCACTAAGAAGCTAAAGCCACTTCAGCATGAGTTCAATTCCCAGCCCTGGAGGTGCAGCAGCCCACATGGTGCAGCAGACCTCTCCTGACCCACCCACTGCTCCCCTCAGCAGTGTACTTCATCAGGCTGATTCTTCTGCTCCCCACTCTGTCTCTGGTGAACCCTCTCACTGCCCCCTGTACTTCTGGCCTGTACCCCAGTTCTTTATGCATAAATAAAAATCTTTTATATATATACATATATATTCAATAATTAGTAATTATAAATAATCAATTGGACCATTAGCAAAAATCATTTGGATCCATCAGCTGACAATCTAATTAAAATATTGTGGTGAAAGCAAAATTTAGAAGTATCTGACTTGCAAATGTACTATATACTTCTAGTCATTCACTTTCTCAAATTCAATATTCATCAACATATTATTAATTGTATCTGTTAACTTTTCTGTTATATAACATGATATGTCTGGAAAGTACTGAAAACCTGTTTTCAATAAAGCTGTAATAAAAACTGTTTTATTATAGTTTTCAATACAATTTTACATAAAATATTTTATTTCATGAGATTTAAATTCATTTTGCTTTATGTTTGGAGCTACAGATTTATATATTTCATCTATAACTTATATAGAAATTCTTCATCATGTAACTTGAGTGGAAAAACCTGTAATTGTTGTCAAGACATTTAGCTAAGTCAGGCTTATATTCTATCAGATAAAAGAAGACACCTAATTTTATTTTTAAATTAAAATAAATGCTAATATGCATTTTACATATTTTATAAAATCATGATTATATACATTTGCAAAGAATATGTTATAAAATATCTTACTAAAAGCAAGTCAAGATTGTTAATGTGTAGACCTAATATAATTTATGTATCCACTTATGATGCGTTATAAAAATAACAATAAGCTTTATCATTGTTTAATTTGTAGTAAAGACAAAACTGTGTGAATAAATCATGAGATATTCATTATTTGAGGATATTATAAAAAGTTGTGGCTCAATTACCTTTTTCACTACTTTTTATATGTTCATTTTTTCTATATATACATATGTAGAGGCTCTGTGCATTTCTAGCAAATTATCTTTCATTCATGTTCTGTTTTATTGTTTTCAGAATCATTCTTGGTATTAAGGTTGTACTACCAATCTTTTTCTTTGTATTTTTTGTCTTTTTTTTTTTAGAATTTATTTTCTGATACATGCTTTAAAAGGCATAAAAGATATTTTCTCCATTCTTCTTTTTTTCTCTCTAAATTCCCTTATATTAGTTTCACAGGACTGATCTTTGATTAAATGGAGATTAGAACCAAAGACTGTACAATACATATTTCATCAAAATGACAAATGACAGACTATTGGGACAGCATCTAGAAGAACAACAATCACATCATGTGGGTTACAGAAGGAAGAGAGAGAGAGAGAGAAAGAAGCAGAAATCCTATTTGGGCAACAACAATTCAAAATTTCAACCAGGAAAACAAATGTATTCTGAATAACGTTTGGATTAAAGAAGAAATCAAGTGGAAGCTAAACCTATTTCAAAAAGAACTAACATAACAAGCCTATGTATCTAAGTGCTGAAAAAGATTCCTAAGTAAATGCAAAGTCCTTTTAGAATGTGAAAAGAGGAAAAAGCAAACCAGAAGAAAATTTGTTGAACATGTCTGATACTCTGGGGTAAAACGTACTTACTAGGAAAAAATTTTCCACTAAACACTGAATAAACTTCTAAAAGTTAAGCAACAGCAAAATTAATCAAAGAAAGAACATGTAATTAATAAAAATTGAAATAAAATGGAATAAAATGACAATAATAAAGGTATCAGAATTATTTAGAAAGTCAATAATTAGTCTTTAAAATGGCTAGTACAGTATGTCAGCAAAATGATTAAAAAAAATTAAAAAACAGTGAAAAGAAATATAAGCAACTAAGCAGAAAGGAAAATACAACTACAGGTAGAGAAAATATTTTTAAACTTTTAAAAAACATTCTGTTCAACTTCATAAACTTGAAATTCTAACAGAAATGCATTTACTTTTATATCACCATGCTAAAATGAAATGATTTCTTTATAATTTTGACACATGCTCCAAAAGGCAGAACCCATATGATCAGGTGCAGACACTCCCAGTCTCCAAAGTGCTAATGACGTGTGCAGATCCTAGACACACTTCTCTTATCTGCCACCTTGGAAATCAAAGGAAGATGACAATCCCTTCGCCTGTCCCCCTGAGAAAAAGCATGTCCCCTACAACTTAAGACACAGAGTAGGATGCTGCCGATGGAAACAGACTCAAGTTGCAAAGTTAATAAGTTACTGCTTCTCACTAAGAGCAGACCTAGAGACCCAAGAGGAAATCTTTCCTGGACATGTCACATGGAGGCATCTCAAAAGGAGTCCCATCTGTATTCATTTCCTAGAGCTGCTATAACAAAATATGACCAACTGCGGGTTTAAGGCAACAATAATTTATCCTCTCTCAGTTCTAGGATCTGGAAGTCTGAAATGAAGATGTCAGCAAGGTCATACTCTCTCTGAGTCTGGGTATAACCCTCCCTTGTCTTTTGCTATTTTCTGGAAGTGCCTGTTAGTCCTTGGCACTGTTACAAGGACTTCGGTCATAGGGTTAGGATTCATGCTAATAAACTCAACTCAAGTGAGTGACATTTTCAAATTCAACTCAGATCACATTCAAAAGGGTTAGGGCTTAGAACTGCAACATATCATTTTAGGGAATACAATTCCACTCATAACACCAACTTACAGCATGTGTCAGGGAAAGAAATGTACAGGATGGTGTAACCAGCTGAAAAGAGACTCTGCCTAAGTCAAGAGACCAGTAGGAAGCCCTGCTGGGACAGCTCTAGAAATTCTATACTGCACCTCAGAGCAGAGTTGAACAACTCCTTCAACCAGAGACTTGGGTCCAGATGGACACTGTGTCCTACAAATGTGTCTCTCCAGCCCCTGCCCTCACCTGGAAGGAGCCAAAAACCATTTGGGAAATTGAAAACAGAGAAAGGAAGGACTAGAACCTTCCCTCACCTGACATGCTGGCTGAAGTAGGCCTAAGTCAGGGAGACACTAAGCTTAAATTTGAACTGAGGTCCAGCACTTGTGTGTCTTTTAATTGTTATAGTAGCAGTGACATATTCATTCTAAAATGAATTTTTTCTTGCCTCTGAAAGAGAAAGGCTTTCTTTCTGAAAGAGAAGGTGGGAAAAATACATGACCACGGTCAGTGAAGAACTAGCCTCACAGAATGGTTTTCTATGGGAATATGAAGAATGACAATGATGGTTTTCAGTATCAGCTATATGTCCCAACTTCTAGTACTCTTACAACCGGTCCTAAATGACTAAATTAACTCAAGAGGCAGTTGTATTCTTATAGTACACTATAGTCCCCACAGAAATAGAACGCTTTGCCAAAGAATTGCTTCATGCAGTACATGTTTTTAAAAGAAAGATTAAAAAATCCTTTCAACTGTGAAAATTGAAAGTTCTGAGATATTAATGGTGAATAACAACCTATAAAGAGGTAGAATGCCTTAAAATTCTGTGTTGACTCAGGGTATAACCTCCCCAGTCTGTAGGCAGTGCATCGTGACATTTAAACATCTGTGGAGATTATGCAGCCTTTGATTTCACAACCAGTAAAACACTGCACAGCCTTCCAATAATCCATTCAGTTATTCAGTCAGCATATTTTTCTCTCACGGAGCCCAAACTGCTCAAATCTTTTACTAGTATGTTTATAATAGCAAACATAACCTATGTTAAGATGGTTAGATAGGAAGATTAAAGACTTCTAGCCTAAGACGTTTTGACAACCAAGTTTTATGCCTAGGAACAAACCACGGAAGTTCAGCTTCTAATGACATGCAAATGAATCAGGAGCAGGAAACAGGAAACCAGTTTGATATCCATTAAAGAGTTGCTGTGTAAAAGCTCATTTTTTCACTTAGATGCTATAACTTTTAGTTATGAAAGCCATAAAGTGGATGAAATCAGTCGAAAGGTAATTGACACTGACACATAGAAGTGGACCCACCAGGGCATGAGGCTGCTCTTTGCACATCTCAGTTCCCTCCAGGATGACCAAAGATGGATTCTCAGTTTCCCCTTTGTAGCCTTGGGTTGGTAGCCTGGAATCTTATCAAAAGAGCCACGTGGCACCAAGATGTTTCCTAGAAGTGCTCTCAATTCCTACTGAATGTATTTCATTGAAACCCAGAACCCAACCATGATTCAGAGTATTGTGGTTTCAAAATGATTAATATGTAAGGGTTGCAACAATATGAGTCATTTGAAGGGGAAAAGGTGTGAGGAAATGAAAACATTATAGGAAAGTATACCACAAATCTGTAAACGTGGTTAGTCATGAGTAAGAGTGCACAGCCTTGGTGGTTCATGTTTTCTCCCCTCTGATAAATGCAGATTACTAATCTCAGAGGAACTATGCAATGAATCACAACATAAAATCAGCATGGAATTTACTTTGCATTATTCTCTCAACAGCCACTTGTTGAACTCCTAACGTGCTAGGAGTTGTGGTAGGAAAGCACAAGGGAATAGATTGATGGATCGATGATGGTAGGAAGGTGTAAGTAGGATGGGTAAATGAGTGATGATAGAGAGACAGATAGACAGATATTCCCAACCCTCAAAAAGCTCCCAACTTTGTGGCCTTCCCTGGTGGCACAACAGGCTATAGCACAGAACTGCAAAGCTAGCCCCAGCCACTTCAGCATAAATTCAATCCCCCGCCAGGGAGGTGAGCCACATGGCATGGCAGACCTCTCCAGTCTCGCTTACTGCTCCCCTCATCAATTTGCCTGTTCTGCTCCCCACTCTGTCTCTGTTGAATCCTCTCACCCCACCACCATTTCATCCAGTCCCTCTGCCCCAGCCCTGTAAAGAAATCTTAAAACAACAACAACAACAACAACAATTTAGGAAAGGCATCACACAAATAAACATTTTCTGCTGACTTAAAGTCCAAAGACATAACTCAGTGTTCAGGGCCAGAACATGGATTTTTAAGGTGCCCCAGGGAATTTACATGCCCATGACATTTAATTGGATAAGATCTTGATATATTTATAGCACTTAGTGTCAATTTTTTCCCCTGAAGCAAAAAATAATACTAAGTTCCTCAGGGACAAATTATTGCAAGTTACTAATGTGAACTTAAAATGTTCTCTTGGAATATGTTTTTTTTTGTCAGTTTATCAATCAAACTGACTTAATGCAAAGTATAAATATCCTTAAACACAAAAAAAAAAACCCAAATTAAAAAATCTGATGTGATCCAAAGGGTTTTTTTTTATGTTTTTATTCTCATATTCACAGTCTGTGTTAAAATCTTTATATGAGACTTCTTACTTCCCATCCCTTTATTGCTTTATAAACAAATAGAAGAAAATAGGAGTTTTCTTGTCATTTAGCATATTCTGTAAAACTTCTTTCTTTCCAACCCCTGAAATCCACGGGTTAATGATTGCTTATTACTTGTCATCTCTCTAAAATGCAAATCTATTGGGCTTATCTGCTGGACAGAAAGATATATATTAGTTGAACAAACCTGGTAAGCACTGGAGCATCTGCTGCTTGCTGCAGTGACTGGCCGGGCTCAGCATGCCAGGCTTGAGGATGCTTTAGAGCTGGGTCAGATGTTCTTGGTTGTGGGTAGATCTTTAATTCACCTCTTTCCCTTAAAAAGAATTCTGTGGCCAGGGCCCTCCCTGGTGGCTCAATGGGTTAGGGCGCAGCACTGCAAGCTAACAGCAGATGCTTCAGTGCAAGTTCAATCCCCAGCCCTGGAGGTGATCCACATGGCACAGCAGACCACTCCTGTCGCACCCACTGCTCCCCTTGTCGATCTGCCTGTTCTGCTCCCCACTGTTCTGCTCCCCACTCTGTCTCTGGTGAATCCTCTCACTGCCCCTGCTCCTCTGGCCTGTGCCCTGGTTCTGTATGCATAAATAAATCTTTAAAAGAAAAAAAGAATTTTATTAAATATTGAGCTTTAAATGAGGGATGATGCTTAGAATAAATTTCACCACATGGATCTAAATTCTTTTTCCTATTGAATGGGTAAAAAATAATAATAATGCTGGCCCTCCCTTGTGGCACAGCGGGTTAAAGCACAGCACTGAGAAGCTAAAGCCACTTGCGCATGAGTTCGATTCCCGCCTGCCCCGGAGGTGACCACATAGTGTGGCAGACCTCTCCTGACCCGCCTGCTGCTCCCCTCAGCAGTGTACTTCGTCTATCTGCCTGTTCTGCTCCCTGTTCTGTCTCTGGTGAAGCCTCTCGCCGCCCCTGAGCCTCTGGCCTGTACCCCAGTTCTGTATGCACAAATAAATAAATCTTTAAAATAATAATAATAATGCAAAATAATCTTTTGGAAACTGGACTTTAAGCATAAACACAGTTCTGTGCCTGCAGTTAGATAACACCCTACCTGCAACACTACTTTAGGCTGACTGTTCAGAGTCTCCTGAAAACTGTTTACTCCAAAGGACCATCTGAGTCCCAGTTCAAGCTATATATTCAGATGTTTATTTAAGATGTGTCACTTTCTCTGAACTGCCTTCTCTATGTGGAGTCGTGGATGTCACTTCTTTAGGGAAGACAAACCTTAATAAAGAAGACCTACTTAGTAAAATTTATTTCTTCACTGTTGTCACTAAAATGACAGGGAAGGGAAAACATCTTTTATGAAAGCTGTCTGGCATAGTTAAAATGGCAAATTTAAAGGCAAATATGTTTAAGTTTTTAGTTGTACAAGAGCCTCCATTACTGAATAGTATGACAAGTTGTAGTTGTAGCTCCCTTTCCAAAACTGGTGTACATAAAACTGCCATCTATCCCTAAATTAGGGGATCATTGCAACTAAGATCACTTAGAACAAGAACTATATCATGATTGATTCAACCTGATGAACTTTGCAGCATGTGGCATGTCTTATTTCTAATAGGTACTTGGTAAATACTGATTGAACAGAGTGCTACAAGCAACAGGAGAAGTACTGGTAAAGGAGGAACAAACTTGAATTTGATGTTACCAATAGCCACATCCAACAACTTGATCAAAAATCAGCTTTCTCCTAGTTAAGGGTTTCCAGGTAGACTAAATCAGATTTACATTCTATCTTCCACCTTTTTCATCATCAAAGTACGTTCATTGTCACATTTTTTACATTTGGTCTACAATATTGCCATAGTCTCGATAGCAGAGATTATTTCCTCCATTTTAAGGATGAATAAACAAAATTTAGATTATCAGTAAAACAGTCAGGTCACAAGGCCAGCAAGGTGTGGAACTAAGATTAGAATGCAACATTTCTGAATGATTTTCCTTAGGCTCTTACTCACGTATCGGATGCTGCCTTTTCATAGGCTCCCACTCTGAATAGTGGTTTTATAACCAATCCAATAGCCCAAGAGTCCCAGGCACATGCTGTGAACCCTGAGATCATGTTAGCTCCTGTAGTGGCACCAGCTACTCTGACACAAACCCAAGATATGGGCCTAACACAAGTATATCCAAGGAGTAAAAGAAAAAAAGTTTGGTGATTGAATACTTACTGTATACCAAACAGCATATTTGGCACATAATATACACTATCTCATTTAAAATTTGCAGCAACCTTTGGGAATAATTTTTAAACAATTTCAGGGTCAGTGATTTCCCACAGCACCTCATAATCTGACATGAGCTGGCCATCCTCCATCCTCAAAGTATCACTATGTTTTCTTGGTCTCATGGACTATTCCTTACAGATAATCTTTAGAATCCCACTAGGATTAATACCTGTGAAATCCGGACCATAATTTCAGTCTGAACTGATTACTGATCTTTCGTTTTTATACATAACAACAGTATCATCTTACAGTTATTGACCATTAACTCTGCACTGAGAAATATAACAAGGATATTCTATGAGCCACACTGTGAGAAAAATGTCATTGCTGTTCACATTTGGATAGATTGAAAAGGTTGTGCTTTACCCAAGATCAGACAGAGGCAAAATAAATTTGGATTCAAATACTTGACCAAATCTCTAAAACCCAAATTCATAGTCATTATATTTCACTGAGCCCCATCATTTCTCAATGTCCTGGGCAAACTGAGAATCACTAAAAGGAGTCATCAGAGCTGTACCAAAAAGGTGACCCTGCCAGGATGCCACTCCATGAGATAAAAAGAGAGTTGGGCATCTCGTTTATCTGAATCACATTTGCTCCCTACTGGAGTAGTTTGTTGATTACAACAGAGGGGTTTGGAATGAGGATCTCCTGTGTGCCCTAGCACTGTTCTGGAGATAAACAGTTCAAATGTATGCTCCTTTATCTGCATATAAAGAAACTAAGTGTCTAGCTGCAGATTACAGCACAAATTAGTGACAAAGAAATGAGAGAATTTTCAGCCTCTTCGTGAGTGGCCTGCTGCCCAGCCTACAGTACAATATTACTTTCCCAGAGATCAGAAGGCAATACCTCTGTGTCTGATCCACCATATGCTAGACAATACTGACAATTTACTGTGGTTTCATGCCCCAACTGTTCTTATATTACCACTGGTCCTGATGATCGCATTGGGAATGAATTTTGTGGTAATGACATGTTCCAGACCTAGAAGAGGATAAGTAATTCACACCACCCCCATATGTGGGTTCTGGCTTCATGGGATAGCAGGGGAGTTATCAGACTTTATATGATTCTACACACATTTGTGCTGACTCAGAGAAGGACATAAAAATATAGAATGGCACGCTGGGACATAGCAAAGTTTTTGAAACTCCCTCAGGGAGTCTTTGTTCCTAAATCAATTACGGATGCTACATGCTCACGTGCGAGTATATGCTTGTGAGTGTGTTCAAAATGCACTGGTTTGGGTTACAGAGTAAGTCATTTGGAAATCACTCTACATAATCCCATGTAATTGCTAATATGATATTAAAATAGTGCTGATTTCATAATGTTCTTCATTTAACTTAGCTTTCTCATACCATTACACTTAAAAAAATAAAATGCAAGTGAAATTTATGACCATATTTGGCTTCTTTCCCTGTATCTGAGAAGCACATTACACTGCAATTTACTTTTACCTGAACTTCCATGGAGCTAGACAGTTAGCAATACCTCACCAGACCTGGCCACTCTCTCAGAAAGTAAATAGGTAATAGATGTTGCTTAAGCCCTTCTTATATCAGAACTACAGTCATCGTTGTCTTAATCATGATAAGGTTTATGCTATTGAGTACTTCCCAAGGCAAGCACTATGAGAGATACTTTATACTCTCCTCCAAGTAATGTTATATTTTAGATGTCATTAGTAAAGGGAAAATGGGGATCTTATAAGTAATAGAGATCCATAAGCTATCTCACTTCACAGAATGTGCTTTAAATCATTATTTAGCCTCTTAGCTAGAGCAATAAGAGGAACTGAATGTCTGGACATAAATGTTTTAAAATATAATTGAAAGAACAAGCCTATTTGGACATGAGTTATACTCTATCTTGAAGAGTCATAATTGAAAATCCAGCTTGAGGTGAGCACAACTGCATGGTTCCAAGACAGGACACACTGAGAGCCATCATGGAGACTGTGGTTGAAGATTCGGGTCTTACATCATATGTTAAAAGGCCACTACTACTCTATGAATCATACCTGAGGAAGTCTATCAGCTACATGTGGCCCAGAAATACATTTAACCGAATCTGACTTGTTTGCACACTGCAGTAAAACATAACAAACCAAGAACACACACCGAAAGTTAGTCACGAAATAAAAATACACACTATCCTGAAAATTTATGAGTTTATAGTTCCAGTTCACGAGTAACTTCCGAATTTCAGTCATTTGTTTAAGGTAAAAATTAGTATGCAAATAATAATGTACAAGGTCTAGCTTGTATGAGGAGAAACACATGAAAATCTAAGACTAGGAAGTGCTACTGTTCAAATGCCAGCTAAATCTCCAGCACAGATGTGACCCAAAAAGTGGGCAGAACAGTGATAATTCTGTTGTTCTCCTTGCATGCTGACTGTTATTTTTCTGAACAGACATTAAGTCTGTGTCCATAGTATGTAGTCCTTGCCAAGCTTCTCTCAGTACAAACAGCTCTCAAACTAAATTACACAAAATTTTGGATATCCCTGTTTACCTCCAATAAATATCCTCTTAGGAATTCAATGGTAAAATGCATAAAATGAAACTGTTTCCTTTTTCTTTTCCAAATAGTTTCACATGCAGGAGTCCTGTTGAGTTGCCTCTGTCGTGTTAATTCTGGAAATCACTGTTAGATATTTGAACAGCTTATAAAATAAACAAATTAAATTTTCTATGGACTGCATCAAGAATCAGTGGGCTACTGTTCATCCCCAAGGGTAACTTTCAATATATTTAGACTGGACAAGCTATTGGTCTCCAGGGTTCTGCTAACGCATTCCACTTGGACTCCAGACGCTATAAAACAGGAGATAGCAGAGACTCTTCTGCCATAACTTCCTGACCCCAATGGCGCCAATCTGGAGAGGTCTAGATGAACAGGCATGAATTCTCAGAGGATCTACAACATTGCCACATTTCCGATCTACTTTTGTACATTTTTAGATCAGGACTTGGTCTCATGTATTACAGGATTCAAACACTTCAAATGAAATAATCTTCTCCAACCAGATCCTACTAGATAATTCATACTTCTTGATAGCACACCTCCTCAAAAAGCAACTACTGAGTTCTGCAAGAATTTTGACTGCATTGACATATTATTAACTCACAGATCACTATTTCACCAAACATGTTCCTTGTAACCTGCTTATCGACTTCACAAAGTAGACTGAGTATGCATATTATAAAATCATTCTGACAATGCTAAATCAAGATGCTTTGAACAATCCTAGCCCTTATCATCCTTGATTAATTTTAAGATTCAGTAAACAGTACCAAAAATAACTACATATATCTTCATACATTAATTCAATCCATAAATATTTCTAAATATTTGTTTAATGCATTATGCAATGTACTAGACACAAAAATAAAATGCAAGTTTTTCTCTACTAAAGATATATAGAATTTAAAATGATCTGTAAATAAACAAATGCAATGAATTATTTCATTATTGATCCCAAAATATAATGGGATCCTAAAGGAGGGAGTAATCAGTCCTACCTATTAGACAAGGATAACATACAAGTGCGACTGAAAGTGAAAAACAAATACACAGTCACATCTCCTCTGATCGGAACAGATTAAGAACTTAATATGGCCTTCCCTGGTGGTGCAACGGGTTAGGACACAGCACTGCAAGCTGACTGCTGCCTCTTCAGTGCGAGTTTGATCCCCACCCCTGAGGTGATCTACATGGCGTGGCAGACCTCTCCTGACTACCTGCTGTTCCCCTCAGCAGTGTACTTCATGGATCTGCCAGCCTGCTCCCCACTCTAGCTCTTACTGCCCCTGCACCTCTCGCCTGTACCCCAGTTCAGTTAATGTGATCCAATATAAGGAAAAACTATCATTTCAAAATTCTTGCCAATTTTTTTTTGTAAGTAAAAGAAGACATTAGCAGTAGTAGCCATGGTAACTCTCCATGCTACCAATCCAATTTCTTATGAAAGGTAAGACATAGTGTTGAGTTCAGAATACCAGAAAGGAAGTATTAAATATTCTCTACAGGATTAAGTAGAGTGCTAGAAGCACATAGCAATCACTTGAGAAGTTTTTTTTCTTTTATTAGGGAACTAGCTATGCTGTCTCCAAAAAGTATTGTTTAATCAAGAAACAGTATCTGTGTGTCTGTGTGTTTGTGTGTGCCCACACATACAAAGTTACCCATGGAAAACTAGAGACTTCAAGAAGCATTGGGAAAAGAGGATATATTTTTATCACACCTTAACAGAGAGGCCCCTAGCTCCTGGTCTGGGACATGTATTGCCACATATGGTGGCACAAGCTGTGTAACACAGCCTTGGCTTTTCGTGATATGTTATCTTTGTACGTGATGAAAGAAAACAAGTGTCAACCTAGACTTCAACATCCAGTGAAAATATTTCATGTAAATGAAGGCAAAATAAAGATTCCGGGGACAAACAAAAACTAGAGAATTCATTACCAGCAAATCTACACTAAGGAATTCTTCAGACAAAAAATGATGCTAGACATAAATTTGAATTTATACAAAGTAATGAAGAACACCAAAGATACAAATGTGGGAGTAAAGAGCTTTTTTTAAAATCTCTTTGAAAAAGAAAATTACTGCCTAAAGTAATAGTAACAGCTTTGTATTGTGAGACATATACAAAATACCATGAAGGACAAAAGGTAAAAATGAAAAATATATTGTTGTAAGATTATTGTTGTAAGTAGGAAGTGTTATAATACTGTAGGTAAGTTGTGGGAAGTGAAATATGTGTAATACATATCCTAATGTGAATGTCAAAACCAAAATAATCAGTACCACTAAATAAATAGCAGAGAAAATATAACCACACAAATACTTCATTCAAATTAAGGAAAAAAGTGGGAGGGTAGAGGATAAATACAAAACAAATGGCAAATTGATAAATCTAGACAGAACTATACAATAATTAACTTAAATGTAAATGGTCCAAACATCCCAATTAAAAGGCAGATCATCACATTAGAGGAAGGCAAAACTCAACAATTGACTGTCGCCAACATTCTCACTTTAAACAAAAGACTAAGATTAAAGTAAAAAGGGTGGGAAAATATATACTATGCAAACATTAATCATTAGAGGACTGAACTGTTCAAATTTATATAAGATAAAGTAAAAGTAAAACTCAGAACAAGAATAACAGAGGTAAAACAGAATATTGAAGGAGTTAAGAGGACATGTCATCAAAAATATATAAGCACCATAAAATTAGTGTTTCAAAATACATGAAGCAAAAAACAATAAAAGTTCAAAGGAGAAAGAGATACATCCACAGTTGTCATCACAGACTTCAACATACCCTCTTTCAATAACTAAGAGAACAAGTAGACAAAAAAATCAATAGTTGTTTTTAAAAAGTAGCAAAATATAAAATTCAAAGTGTGAAATTGTCTTATGAAATAATTGGGAAAAAGAATATTTGTTGAGGACAGCAATAGGTTTTGTTAGGAGACAACAGCAGGTGCAACCCCTGGAGTTTTATACAGAACACAGCCTGCCTTGCTATACAGGACAAATTCATCTCTCAGGCCAGGCACATTTCTGTGTCTCTGTGCTAGAGTGGTAAAGATAAGGATTTTCTTGAATCCTTTAGTTATCCACTGATAATTCTGTATAGGCACACACACACACAGAGATTTTCTTGAGTAAATAATTATTCTTGGAAACTGATCTTTTAGTCATTATTTGATGTAAAGATAAAAGACCCTGCCATTATGTCTTGATTTTGAAAAGTTCTGGAGAGATATCCAAACTGCAAGTCTCTTCCAGGAATCAGTGGTGGCCTCTGTAATAATAGCACATAGCTTCCCTCATTTTCTGTGGTTCCTAAGTGGTTCCCCAGTAAACTTCCTACATGCAAACCTCCATCTTACAATCTGTTTTGGTGGTGGGGTGGGAGGGACCAAAGCCACAAGGAATGATAGTGATAAGTGAGAATATAACCAAAGTCAGAGAGATCAAATATATCAACGTTTAAGGAATAAATAGAGGGAAAAAACACATTGAAAGGAGTAGACCATGAAGTAGTAAAGAATAAAGCATGAAAAGGAAAAGGGAATTCTAAGACTGCTATCTGACTGCTCAGTAGGGAAGGATATTAGGGTCAAGAGAAATTAAGGCTGGAATTCGAATTTCAACATAGAACTGTGACAAGATCCCACACCGCATTAAAGTCAGGAAAAAAGACCATTAAAGAGAAGGCATTGGCCCCTAGTCAGAGATAAGTGTGCTGAAATGCATGGACATGAAGTATATTGTTTGCAACTTACTTTAAGATTGTTGGCAACAACAACAAAATTATATGAAATGATAGGTGGGCAAAGATAAAGAAACTATAGTAAAAATATTCATTGTAGAAATGAGATGGTTAGTTTGAGTATTCATTGATTTTTCAAGTTTTCTGAATGAAAAGTTTTTAATAATATTTTGAGGGATGTGTCCATTGAATTTGACATTGCACAACTTGATGACCTTTCCAGAGAAATTTTAATGCAGTGAGGCACTGAATGTGAGAGATAAATTGCTCTAGGTTTAAGAATGAGTAGGATGCCAAAAAATGAAATTGATAAGTGTTAACATTTTTTACAAAAGGCTGGACTGGTAAGAGAGAGATAAGTGGATTGAAGGTAGATAAAGATGCAGGATTGAACAAGGTGATTTTGTTTGTTTTCTTGGGTTTATTTTATTTTGGTTTGCTTTAGATGAGAGACATGAGCATATGGTTTTGGGGGAAAGAGTCAATAGAGAGACTTATGAATATAATTTTGAATATATTTTTGAATAAAGTTTTCTGTCTAATGCTTCAGTCAGTGACATATGTTATGGAAGCAGATTATTAAGATTAACCACATAGGTATTAAGGAATAGAATTAAATAGTACTGAGAATGGCAGCTGTGGGCTTACCTCTAACAACTCCAGTTATGGGCAAATATCCTTGAGTTAGGTCTGGCTATAAAATCAGAACCAATAATGCCCACCCTCTAACTCACAGAAATGTTAAGAGAAAAAAAAATAATCCTCGATAGAACTTTCTATGAATTTTTGAATCTTTCTGTAAGGTAGACTTGATTTCAAGACCAGCTCCACATTAGTTAGTCACATGGTTTAAGATAAGATATTCTTTAAGTCCCAGTTTTCTCAGCTGCTAACTGGGAGCAATAATAATCCCTCTTTCACAGGGTTGTTATAAAGATTAAATGATATGATACATGTACAGCACTTAATCAGCTCCGGCACATATGAAGTTCTCAGTAAACAGTGACAATTATATAGAAGTTTCTAAACTCAGTGTTGCCATTGTCTGATGTGAAAGCAGGAAGGAACCTTGTGAAGATACATGTGAATGGCTTGATAGAATACTTGGCACTGCAAAATGAGGTACCAAATTGAAAATTGCAGGTGCCCAGACACTATTCTTCTTCTCAGACATAATTAACTTGGGCTGGGTTGTGGCTTCTGCCAAGAAAAATGACTACAAGTTTCTCCCTGTCTGTTCATCCTGAAGGTGTCAAGTAAAGTGCTGCCTGCCCAGACTAGTCACCTGCCCAGACTAGTACCCAGAGGCTGAGATGGGACACCCTGAAGGCAAAAGTATCCTTCTAGCCTCCTTCAGCCCCTCGACTCTGGTGTAGATCTTTGTTTCGAAGAAGAACCACATTCTCTGAACCATCCTCCTCCTCCAGGAATGCCACAGCTGCCCGGCTTCCTTCAAAGCAATTCTACTTCATAGGCAGATTATATGAAGCCCCCAAATCAGACATGCTTTTACAGCCATGAAGTAGCCAGAAAAGATTTTTATTCCCCAAGACTCCCAGAATATGAACTCCAGATGAGATCAAAGGTAGCTCTATGGGTGGGAACTGCAAATACGAGACTGGCATCTTCAGTATGATGTTGTTAATACTCCAGGAGCAATGAAAAGCCACATGTAAAAACAAATACCGCTATGAAAATAAAAGACCCTAATGTGTTGTGCTACTCCTGTTAGTCCACCAATGCCTTTGCCTGATAGAAGCCCTAGGGAAAACAGCACTAGAGGTGTTCATTTTAACTTGACCTTTAGGAGGGAAGCAACTGATTACTGTGCAGAATTAATTGTACAGTCTTTTTCCTGTGATTGGAGCATCTGAAATTGCACACACCTCCCCCACAACCCCTTCTCCCCCACCCACACAGCTTCACAGGATTTGGCATTTTTCTCTCTGCAGTGAGAAAAGGGAGAAAAATGTAAACCGGGGTGAGGAGAAGAGACATGTAACCTATAGACCTTGGCTTACTACAAAAAAAAAAAAAAAAAAAAAAGGCCCACTAGCTTGAAAAATACTGAAGTCCTCCTCCAGTTCCTGGGGAGATTTTTGCACATGCTTGTTCTGCCTTACGTCAAGATTAGAAAGACTTTTGGAAGGAGTGGAACTTATTAGCTCAGGCTCTTACCCAGACTGATCCAGGACAAAGGATAATGATACAAAAGAACAGGTTGCTGTGTTGAGTAAAGAGAGGGTGAGGTTTATGGTTTCATGGTACCAATAAGCTTAGAGCTTTTTTTTTTTTTTTTTCATCTAAATCCTTGAATCTCTGGTTTAGAAGTTCACTGGCGGGTTCCTGGCCAAAGGGAATGTGATCAACAGGATAACATTTGTTCCCCATTCTCTTCAAAAGCAGGTAGTCTTTTTTTGTAACTTCTGATTTTCAAAATTACCCAAGAAAGTTTCAAGCAATGCTGTTGTATCAGTTCTTGCCCCATGTGTTTATGTGTTCTTCATGCCCATATCCCTTTCCTTCTAAATACTTTTGTGTACTTCTTAAGAACAAAAACATTCTTCAAGATAACTACATTATAACTGAAACCAGAAAATTTCTAATTTATTTTCTAATCTGCAGTCAATACCCACTTTTACCATATCTGCCATTGACATTATTTATACAATTGCTTTTAGTCCAATTCCTGCTTTCCAATGACAGTAGGATTATCAAAGTTGGCTTTAATTAAGGTAAAATCAGTCTTTCTTCTTTTCAATTGAGAATCCTTCTTTTCAATATCCCAGTGTAAGAAAAAGCTTTCCAAATGAGACTTGGTTTTGTCAAGCCTGGCCCTCTGTGACTAGAATTAGTCTTGATAGCTGGAGACTCCTGGCAGCTCTCAAAACCCCAGATCATTACCATCTCTAGTCACTTAATGAATGGACCTCTCCTTCCTTCAAGTCATCCAACAACCATTTGTCTTAATCAGTCACGGTCTGTTATAGTCACAAAAGTGTTGACCCATAAAAAACAATCTGCTCAAAAATCAAGAGTTTTCCTTTCAGACACCATCAACACCCTTATATGTAAAACACACTTGCTTCCTTAGCCAGAAAAGAAAGAAGAGGGGAATAAAGACATGATTACAATTCCAACACTAAAATATTGGGAATATTGTTCATTCTTCATTCTTGAATAAAATTAAGGTTACTCCCAGCTTCCCAAAGCCCATGTATTAGTACTCTCTTTGTGCATGTAAAACAGTTTAATAGATGAGTATTACACGATTCCTCATGAAATACTTGGAACATATGTTTTTATCCTTAAATAAAAATGTATATATTAGGTTATAATTCCTTAGTCTTCCCAATGACTAATAAATAGCATAATGCTCTAAAAAACACAATTAACAAGAAACTATTAGTAGTAATAGCATACATGATAAATTACAATTACATGGGGAAACAATTAACTTTGGCAATTTATTTTATTGACAACCAAATGGTAGACCATAAGATCACATAATAATTTAAGACCTGGAGGAGACATAAGCCCTCAAAGATCCATCATTTACAAATTTATTTATGATGACCATAAAATTCAGAAAGGTTGGGTGACTTGTGCATGGACACACAGCTTGCAATGGGAAAGCTGAGATAAAAGCATAAACCTTCTAACAGATTCCACAGGGCCCCTGACACTTTAGGGTGCTGCAGAAGACAGAATAACCCACTAACACTGCAAGAAAACAAAGATGAAAAGGCAACCTACCAAGTAGGAGAAAGTATCTGCTCTTCATGCATCTAATGAGAGGCTAAGATCTACAAAGAACTCATACAACTCAACAAAAAGAAAACAAATAACCCAATTAAAAATGGGCAGACAATGGACTAATGTGGAGGATTATTGGTGCTTTGATGTTGGGCGTGGTGTTGTAATACCCATCTGAAGAGGTGCACACCTGTATCCCCAAATCATGTACAGTGTCGCAAACCAACATTACCTAAGTAAATACTAGTGTGATTTTTTTCACAAAGGCAGAAGAGCTAAATAGACACTTCTTCAAAGAAGTGGCCAACAGATAAATGAAAAATTGTTTCTATCACTTTATTTTTAGGGTAATAAATACAAATCAAAATCATAAGCTACCACCTCACACCTATGAGAAGACACCCTTATCAAAAGAACCAAAGCAGGTATTAGGGTATGAATTAAAAGCAACTCATGATGCTACTGGTGAGGATGCAAATTGACCTGTGTCTTTAGAAAAGATTATAATAACTAAAGAGGGTTCTCAAAGCATTTGTCAAATGATCCAGCAATTTCATTACTACTATTTACCCACAGAATGTAAAAGCACTAATTTAAAGGAATGTATGCACTCCTGTGCTCACTGTAGTAATACTTACAATCATCACATTATGAAAACAATCTAAGTGTCTGATGATAAATGAGTGAATGAAGAAAATATTACACACACACACACACACACACACAGACTGGAATAATACTAAGCTGTGAGGAAAAATGAAATCTTATCATTTGCAATAATATATTTGGAAATAAAGGGAGTTATGCTATGATAAGTTAGCTCAAAAGAAAAAGGCAAATGCTGGATGATTTATTGCATGTGGAATAAAAAGAAATAAAATGAAGTCACACACAAACTGAACCACAACAAATGACAGAATCTGACTGTAGAATTAAGGCTACCAGAGGGGGAGACTAGGTGAGGGGCCCAGTGGACAGGAGTGGAGGATATGGGTGCTTTGGTGGTGGGTTGTGGTACACATATAATGAGGTATGAACTCATTCCTTAAATCATATGCAATAAAAGGAATTTTAAATGACAATTTTTAAAAGCATAACAAAGCAAACTAAAGTTTTAAAAGTTAAATCTTACTTTGTGATTTTAGTTTCTGGTTTTAGTTCATATATTTCTCAAAAGGTGAAATCTTAAAATTTTAGAGCAATTTACACTAGGTTCCAGAACATTTGATGGTTTAGAAAGCCTTAAAAGTGACCCATGGCAGGGCCCTCCCTGGTGGCGCAGCAGATTAAAGCACAGCACTAAGAAGTTAAAGCTGCCCCAGAGGTGATCCACATGGCGCAGCAGACTTCTCCTGACCCACCCACTGCTCCCCTCAACACCTCAGCAGTGTACTTCATCTGTCGGCCTGTTCTGCTCCCCACTCTGTCTCCGGTGAATCCTCTCACTGCCCCTGCACTTCTGGCCTGTACCCCAGTTCTGTATGCACAAATAAATAAATCTTTAAAGAAAATAAACTGATCCATGGCAACCCTAAATTAACCATGGCATTAACTGCTGTTTGACTCCACTGAGGCAGGTTTGGAGACTCTCTAAATATTTTAGAGAGTTAAAATAACCCTCAGGACTACAACCAACCACTAAATATAAATGTTTATGAGAAAAAATGCAAGGGCTTGCTGGGCATTTACCTATTCACTTTGTATCCTGTGTCATTCTCTTAAGTCTCTGTCTTCTGTAAGTAAATATAGTTGCTTTGAGTTTACCTGTATGTCCTTGTGTCTCTCATTGGGGTTGAATGACAGGAGAGGAAGCAGTATGCAGGTGGAGACAGATAACAGCAAAGCATAAAATACCAGTAAGTCCACACACTTGGTTGTGAAGTTAATTGAAAACACTGCAATTTTGATTCTCATGAGTCTCCCTCACTCCCTGTTAGGAGTGGTCTGTTGGACTTCTGATGCTAGGCCAGCACAGAACCAAACTCTGCCTGCTTCTGTTCACTGTCTGATGTTAGAACTGAAGTTCTCGCTCAAGCTGAGTTTTGTGGTAACGGTAGTGAAAACAACTATTCTACAAAGTTGTAATGAGCAATCTAACACTTAAGAAATGTCACTTCAGGGGGCCTCCTGGGTGGCACAGCGGGTTAAAGCATAGCACTGTAAGCAAGCCACAGCTGCTTCAGTTCGAGTTTGATCCCCAGCCCCAGAAGTGACCCACATGGCACAGCAGACCTCTCCTAACCTGCCCACTGCTGCCCTCAGCAGTGTACTTCCTCAATCTGCATGTTCTGTTCCCCACTCTGTCTTTGGTGAATCCTCTCACCCCCCTGCGCCTCTGGTCTGTGTCCCAGTTCTGTATGAATAAATAAATAAAATCTTTAAAAAAAAAAAAAAGAAACGTCATTTCACTGGACTCTATAAAAGGCTTGTCCTAAATTTATCAGAAACTGGTAGTCAAAGAACTTGTACAATATCACAGGATGAATTAAAAAGGATCATTGAGATATAATTCTCTGCTACATACATTTGACTTTCCCTTTGTTTTGAAGACTTTCCTTTTTCCATTTCAGAAAAAAATCTTCAATACTTACTTTTGATTTCTGTTACTGGAGGAAAAACTATAAACTCTCTGGAAAACTAGTTCTCATTTCATCAGCCACAACCTTAATAAGGGGGTTAGTGAGTTCAATCAAAACACTGAGTAAGATTTACATGTGGGGGAAGACTGGAGTTGCGGTGAGAGAGCTCCACGTCTCTGTAGTACTCCACTATGTAAAACATTCCCCATCCCTAGGGTTCAGAGATCCTAAGGTAATCTGCACCCGCTCAGTTTCCCTCTGTACCTTATACTGCCTACAGGGCCCATTGGCTAGAAACCAGCTGAGGGAATTTCAAGTTACTGCAGAGATTGGCAAATACCGGGAACCTGTTAGATAGGTGAATACCTGTGATTCATACCTGTCTTCTCAGAATATGCAAAAGTCAAAACACAACCAAAGAGAAACTTGATGTAATATTATCTGATGCTAGCTGGTATCAGTTACTAACCAACAGCATAGAAATGCATGCCTTGTCAGGAAAAGTCTCAGTGCTTGATAATTGTCTATGGAAATTTATCTTGACTAAAAAGTGTTCCTCCACATATGTGTTCCCAGAAGTGATGGAATGAATAACCTCAGGAATTTTTCTCCTAGAATCTAGGGCTCAATAGGTGGGGGAAAAACAAAAAACCTTTTCAAAAGACAAACTTTCAATTAGCCTTGCCCAGACAACACAGAGATATGTTAAATCACATCCCAGCCAAGTTCACTGATTAGACCTTTGAGGATGTTGCTTATTCCCTCTACAGGATGTGGTCTGGTGACTGGATTTTAGGTCAAAGTTCAGTTTTATCCATGATTATACCAACCAGCCAGTGATCTAGGGGAAATATCTTCAGCATGCCAACCTTCAGTTTCACTACCAGTTGTCATTTCTGACTTGTTGAGTCAGATTCTTCCTGTCCTCTCATCTGAGATCCAGGTCAGTCTGTCACATCCTCCACCATCGACCACATCCTCATTGCCAAGACACTCCTCCCTTGGCCTGCTTCAGCCTTTTTTCACCCCTCCAGCTAAGGTAACACCTAGTTATAAGCTAAGTGTCAAACTATTGCCTGTCTGAAGGGGAGATGCCTTTGCTTGTTGGGGCACACCTTTTTAAGGCACCCTGAGGCCCAGCAGCCAGGTGGGAGAATCATTGCCACTAAATTCTTGGTGGTCCAATCAACTAGAGTCATGTATAAAGCATCCTTAAGACAACATACACACCTACAGAGGGATGAATAGATCGTACTTGCTAAATAATGTCTGAAGAAGGATTTCAGTCCTCAGAAAAAGATATTACACAAACACAAGTTATAATATTATTAATACTGATCTACACCCAGTTTTGCAGACACTGATTTGCTACATAAAGATCCTCTGGCTGAAGGCCAAAAGACACTGAGTAATATCCTGCTTGGTAATTAATTTTCTGCTCAAACTGATGCTATTGATCTAGATGACATGTGGATGTTAAGACATGGTGAGCACAGAGGAGTGTTTATACCATGCAGGAACATCAAGAAATGTAGAGCACAGATAGCAAATGAAGTTGGAATTGTAACAAGAAGAAAGTCCTTCCATAAAAGGCTATTTGTAGAGATGTCTAATATTGTGTTAAAAATGTTTAACAGGGCCCTCTCTGGTGGCACAGCAGGTTAAAGCACAGCACTAAGAAGATGAAGCCACTTCAGCATGAGTTCGATCTCCATCCAGGAGGTGACCCACATGGCACAACAGACCTCTCCTGACCCAACCTGCCTTCGTCGATCTGCCTGTTCTGCTCCCCACGCTGTCTCTGGTGAATCCTCTCATTGCATTTGCACCTCTGGCCTGTACCCCAGTTCTGTATGCATAAATAAATAAATCTTTTTAAAAAATGTTTAACAAACATTTACAATGCACCTCTATTCTAAGTACTAAACACCAAGATAACTTACTCTTATAACACATAGCTTACACTTGCCTAAGTTTCCAAATCACTTGTTCCTTATTAAAACTAGTGATGCCCAACCCCATGGCCCAGCACCCTGAATTAAAGATCCAAGGATGAAGCCTGGAATCTTAGCTTCAGATTCCTCTAACAATTTGAGGATTAGCCAACTTAGGGGAAACGACAGCTTAATAAAACAACTGAACATCTGATAAACAGAAGAACAATTTTCTCTTTCATCATAAATAATGATTTATGCAAGTTTTTAAAGCAAAGTGAAGACCATTCAACTATTCTATTACAATGGCTCAAGGCCCAATTCAGTTTCATACTCTGTGTTCCCCAGTGCTGTACAAAGAAATGAGTCATTAAGCATTTGCTAAATAAGGAGAGATAGAGATAGATGGATAGATAGATACAAACATTTATATACATACACATTGATATTGTCCTTCAAATTAACCATTTAAAAAAGTATATATATATAATTCAGAACCACAATTGCTAAATAATGCAAGCCATGAGCTTTCTATAACAATCTTTATAGCCTTTCAATCATATTCTCTTCGTGACCATAAATCCTTTTTAGGAAAAAAGAAATTGTAAACCAATATATGATAAACAAACAAAAAACTCCTGAGCATTTCTACCATCATCAGCCCCCTACCCACTAATATATACACACACAAATTTTTACTGAATTATTTTTTGGAGGTAGAAGATTCTGTCTGCATTTCAGTAGGAGTTTAATAAGCCTCTCTCTCATGTCTTTCTCTCTCTCTCTCTCTCTCTCTCTCTCTCTCTCTCTCTGACCAAATAAGAGATAATTCTTTCTATTATTTTTTGTCCCTTAAGCTCTAAACCTTGTTTGCATCCAGAATTAAGCAGATATTTTTGCCAGTAATTTTTTAAAAATATTTCCTGATGACTTCTTATTTCCTTCAAAATATCATAATTATATTACAAGGAAATTGTAAGGAAAGCATCCAAATTTTGTTCAGGAGAAAAACTGATAATCTGGCACAGTTAGTGATATAATGCAAGACACATACTTTGTTAACATGGAAACTGGGGGAAGAAAAGAAATGTTTAAAGTGCATACGAGGTCTTTAATGTTTTTATATTTTAGGTACTTACAATATTAAAAAAGTGAATGATGTCTTAAACTCAAATTCAGCTCAGTTAATTGGTTGACTCCATGATAAACATATAAGGCAAAAATAAAGCTCAGAAAGCATTCTTAGCCAGTATCTATTCTTGCATTTATTGCTAAAACAATCATTTATCATTCCTGAGAAATGGGGTCAGTCACATCATTTCATTTTCTTGGGGCAATTAAGAAGCAGATTTTTCAGGAGCCAAGAGAGATAACTGTCTCATGAGTTTCTTTCTTTTTTTTTTTTCAAGTCCCCTGTTGCTACAATTTTAGAAAAGAAAATGTGTTCAAGGTCACATAGTGTTCATGGCAAAATAAGAGCATGTGTCAAAGGAAATGAGGGAGCTGCCCGATAGTGAGCAAAAGTTCCCCCCAAACACAATTCAAGATTTGGTAAAAATAAAACTTAACTAATTCAAGTGAGCAGTAGAACTATCAGCTTCCTTGCAGCATTTTTGTTTGGAGCACCTTCCAACCAAAAGAGCATTTTGCTCATGGTTGTTTTGTTATTGACATTACAATGTTCCTCCTGAAACACTAAACTTATTTCTGGATGTTGTCCAGAATCATCTCAAGAGACCAAATAGCTGCCAATGGAGAACCAACAAGCTTATATATATATTTGAGAAAAAAATTAGAAATAAGTTTATTTCTTTATTGTTCGTGTGTATTCTCATGTATGTATGTGTGCAGGTTTAAGAATTAGAGACAACCAAGAAATGCCCTTTTGACTTGAGAGAGTTTTGGAGACTCAAAATTTGGCAGGGAGGTATCATATTCTGAGATGAAATCCATTTAGTAGCACACCAAACTTTAACTCTATTTCTTGCCTGCAGAAACTGATTAAGTGAATTGACATTATCTGCAGAAACTGATTAAGTGACTTGACATGGTCTACAAAAGTTTCTGACTGTACTTATCTCCAACCTAAGGAGAGATAATTTTTTTCTTTACTGAAGCATCTCTGATTTACAACACTATATGAGAATAAGTTTATGCCTCATGAGATATATGTTACCATCTGGCCCCCACCATTGAAGAATACGAATTAAAAGGGCCCATAGCCTGAAAATAATAAAGTCAAAATGTGCATAAGAACTGGAATTTGAAGAAAATAGCAAAACATGGTGTAGCATATTCTTCATCTGAACTTTTGCCTGAATTATTCATTATCTCTCATTTGGATTCATTATCTCTCATTGGTATTTTGTAACTAAAGGAATGTTGCTTTTTCAAGCTTTCCTATGAAAGATATTTTCAAAAATGTTACTATTTTGTTCACTTGACACCACTCTAATTATACCTCACCTTTACAGATGACTGTTAATAATAACGTTCTTAGTAACTATTGACAATCCAAACTAAACATCTCTTGTGAATGTACAAGAATGTAAAATACAAGAATTATATTGTATTTTAATGCCAAATTCTAGGCAATCCAGTCCCCTGCAAACCAGTGAAGCTCATGTTGGTATCATATTCCTAGTTGATGATGAACTTCAACTTCCTCAACATTTATAATCCTCAAATGCTTCCCTTCTTTTCTTTTTACTTTACTTCCATATTCTCTTTTGGTAACTTCATCCACACTCACTTCATCTTGTTCTATGGAGATGATTTGCAATATATATTCTCTGCTCAAAACATTATCCCATAAAATCAAGTGCTCACTGCCAGGTTTTCTCTACTAATAAACCACAGACTCCCAAGGATGTCATTTTCTCACTTCTGCCATAACCAGTCCCACCTACATCCATATCCCATTCCATCAACCACAAAGCCTATCAATTTTGTACCTTTAATCCTTCTATTGCATCTCCATCTCTTTGCCTTGCTGCTCTTCTTCTCTTCTGGCCATTCCTCACCTCTTTCTGGGTTACTTGAACACGCTTCTATGTCTCTACTTTCAATCTGCCATTCCATCTCCTCTGTATTGCCCCCATGTTTTCCTCCTGAAAGAAAAATGTGATTAAATTATTCTACTCATAAAATGTCTTTAAGGGAAGAAAATGTACCTCATAATTTGATCTCCCTTTTTTAGATTTGTCTCCTATTACTCATTGACCTAAATCATTTGCTCCACCAATGTGAAATGGCTTATAAAATCAGTACATAGCATGTAATTTCTTAGCCCTGACGGGCAATAAGCCCTTTCTTCTTGCTGATGATCTCCTTCTCCATGCCAGACATAAGAGATGAAGAAAAATCATCTCCTCTCCAGGCACTTCCCATATTGTTAGAAATATTCCCTCCTTAGAACTTCACTAGATGAATCACTATCAAAATAAACACTGTATTGCTCAATAAACATTTAGTGCCTACAATGTACCAGGCAATGTACTAGGTGATAGAAATATAATGGTAAGCAAAAAGGGCAGCTCTGTCTTTGAGAAGCTTAAATCCCAGTGAGACAGATCATCAAACATCAGTTATAATTTGACATAACTTACATTTGGTTGTTGTCTATTTCAATTATTACATGCTTCCCCCAATAGATTGGAAGTTTCTTGAAGTCAGGAATATTACTTGAGTGTTTGTATTCCTAGTACTTCACGCTCTGCCAGAAGTATAATAAACACTCCAATATTTGTTTTAAGCAAGTAAGTAAATTAAGACTAAATCTCTGGCAGATTGTTTTAAAGTAGTCATATGCTCTTATAGAAAAAAAATGCACCCCTAAAATCTTTCCCTTCCCTTATGTTTGGAATCTCCTTACTATAATTTCAGTGATAGGGCAAACCCAACTTAGCTGATTTAATGATTATTCAAGTTTATTTATTAGCTATTTCTTGTTCACACAAAATTGAAATGTTTTCTTATGTCCTAAATATTGGCTCCCTTGACAACACACAGGTAACTAGCATCTCATTCAGAGAAAACATTCAAATATTTGTATATAAGTACTATTTTCCTTCTCTCCTCTCTTCCAACTATAGTATCCTTAATGCTTTATTCAGTTTTTGAACTAAGATTTTAAATTTCTTCTCTGATGTGGACATCTAACTTCCCTCAGAATGTATTATATCTTGGTTTTGGCATTTCACCTCTTTTTTAAAGAATATTTAAAGAATACAAAGTGGTTTAAATGATCTGCTAAGATATTTTTAAAGTGTGTTAAGCATTTGAGGATCATTCAGCAACTGGTTCAGGAAGTATGGAGTGTGGTGCACTATCACTGCAAAGAAAAGTATTGCTTAAAGCATGAATTAAGTTGCTATAAATTTGCCCAGAGAACCTAGTAAGATCAGTGAGTCTGGAAGTAGGCATAAAACAATGGGAAATATTTTGCACTAAAGGAAAATATCCCAAATACAACTGCAAAATATAGGTAGTGTCTACGTGTAAGTTTAATTTGGTCTTTGGGTCATCCCAACTGACCATAAAATGCATCCAAGAGAAAACATGACCAGAAGTAGTAGACAAATCCAAACGAACAGCCCAAGAAGTATATATAGTAGTGATGAAACAGGAAATGAAGAGCCAAGGTAACAGAAGCCAAATGGACCAAGATGGCTGCCACCAAACAGTTTTTAAAATGCTGCATCATTTTTTACTAATACGGGGCTCATGGCTGACCATATGGAAAGACATAGTAGCAAGAGGAATTCTATAGTATTGGTTCCATTTTACATGTCTGTCTCCACGGTGGCGGGGGGCAATAAAAAGGAATAATATAAGCAATAAACTCCTTAAGAAGGAGCATTTTCTTTGTGTTCTCCTCCATAGATAAGACTAAAGATATCTAATCTCTTCTTACAAAATAAAGATGATATGATTGATCTTTTTCCACCTTTGACCTCAAGCAATTTTCTTTGCTACCTATGAGGTAATTATGTGCTATCTGTGACAATCTTGCATTAAGTTTACTTAATTATTTACTTCTTTATCTATGAATTAATTCCCAAATTCAACTATAATCTTCTTGTGCATAATGCTTACATGTGAGTTTACTTTGCTCTTTCCAAGTAACCAGAAAACCTGGCTTTGATTTTACTGAAACTTTTCGTTCAAAATACATTTGAGAAACAGAAATAGAAAAAGCAAAACATGCAAGTTATTTTGAATAGTATGAATTCAACTTAAAAACCTCATAAAAAATTATGAATTCCATTTATTTCTTCTAGAATTATTTTTTTTTATGAATGAGAAAAATGTAAAAAGTTGATCACTCTCTCAATTAAAAGTTTTGGTTATATCAAATTTGCATACACATTTTCCTAAACCTTAGTTACTGGAAAATTGGGTTTTGAAAATAGTTCTGTGACAAGGTGCTATTGATGATGGTATCATGTGTGTGTGTCTGTGCATATGTGTGTATAACTACATTAGCATCTTATTATCCTACTAGATCAGTTTGACTACATAATTTCATCAATATTACAAATCAATACTATGAGAAGCCTAATCATTCAGTACAAGTATCTTTTCTTTTAATATTTTTTTTACATCATTTTGTGTCTTTTTTCATCTCAGGTGTAATCCCCGTGGTCTAGTACCAGTATCTTTTTCTTTTGGTTCTGCAACTGTGAGACATGGTTACTGTGTCTAAAACAGCACAAGTTAATAATTACTGAAAATAAAAGGTGTTTTCTTGTTTAAATAAACAACATTTTAACCAAAACTAAGGTCACCAATAGTAGGTTAATGCTTCTGCCTAGGGCATGAAAATGAAGTAAAGGACTCCATCATTTGCAACCCTATGGTTCTATCAGTAAAAGACTTTCAAAGCTATGTGAGAGCATCAACCAATTTCAAAGTCTTTCAGCTAGTTTCCCAACACCTTTATCCTCCCAAAGCCACACTTAAGAAATATGGGAGGTGGGTATGATAAAACTAAGAAACATCTCTGTTGAATCAACTCAAAGTCCTTGCGGGTAAATGCAGCTATGCCCTATAAGTTCTTCTGAGTGTTCACCTGATGACTCAGTGCAGGTCTTCACTTCATCACCAAGCTCATTCAGGAAACTACCAAATTTCAACCAACTTAGGTGTCTCACCTTTAGATGTACCAACACATTTGGCCACCTGTGGCTTTTCACAAAACTCCTAGTAGGTAAGTTTCTAATAGATTCTCATTTCACTGTGGTATCAATCACCTTTGTTTATGGAAGCAATGTTTGGTGGAAGAAAAAAAGAAATTAGTTTTGAATGAAAAGAACTTTGACCTTGCTACAGAAGGAAAGTGCATTTATATAAGATTACATACTTGTAATGTCCCCACCTCCACACCTGTCCTGAATTTGGTTTTGGTTTTATATACAGCTAGAAATAAAAATGAGAGGGAAAAATCTGAGCATAAATAATATTAAAGTTAGACTTGGCAGTCAAAAAAAAATAATGGTTCACAGATCTGTCAGAAGAGCCTATCAAATACACCTAACATTTGTGGAGACATGTGTCCTTTTATTTCCTAAAATGATCCAGCAGGTCCCCACAAACCCAGTATACTACAATATCCTCAAAAGCTTTGTGATAACTCAGTCATTTTATTTGACTTCAAGATATTCAAAAATCTTTTGTCCCTAGAACTGTTCCTTCCACATAAGAAAGAACTTCAAAGCAAAAAACTTAGTTGTTTTCTCCTGCTTACCCAGTCTTTCAATCAAATCGCTACCAAAATAGTAGACAATTTACTTGCTGTGAAAATGTTTCTACTACTGCCACAGGAAGTAGCTTAAACAGGGACACACTTCACAAGTCTAGCTGTTTATTGAAAAACTAAGTAATAATGTGCCTCATTTATTGATGAATAAAAAAAAAGTAAGTCACAAACCAACATTCAGGCAAAATTATCTGTGTGTAGATGATACAGGACAGTGAGGAGCACTAAAACTGGCGAAGGACATTGGCCAAATAGTTTACCAGTCACTGTTTGAGTTCACCTGTGCACACAATTGCAAGACTATTCAGGTTCATAAAATAATAATAATGGGATTTATTTAACAAACCAGGGAAAACAAAGAGCTACTGAGGACACAAACCACCTTTACCTCACCGGAAGCTGTGTCCAGTGTTTTAAAGTCCTAGACACAAAGCCTTCTAGAAAGCACCTTCCCACCATTGTGGACCTGGAGCACGCAATGACCAGAGTATAGGCTGCTCACAAAGAGAGCAGGAGACACAACAGGAGGTGCTCACCAGAGCTGCCAAGGTGCCCCAGCACAGCACCAGAAAGTGACACTCAAAACCAGCAGCTGCAGTGGCCCAACAACCCGCTCAACAGCTCAGCGAGCAGCTGGCTCTGTCTTCACCGTCCCTTCCAGGCTGTAACGCCAGCAAAGTGAGTTTCAGTAGCTCAGTGCTTGCAACGCCTCCAAACTTTTCTTCTCTGAGGTTGACTGCTGGAAGCCTCTCCACGTCCTTCAGAGGCTGGTAACAGCTTTCTGGAAAATGAGCATGCTGGTGGCAGAAATCCCTGACCCCAGAATTGTTGAAGCTCTGAAAATGCCGAAATTCCAAAAGCTGAATCCTGAACACTCAATCTTACGGGCTGCAGGCCTTTATATTTCTTATCAGAGTCTCCAACCCCCACCGATACTATGTTAGTGTTTCTCCTGGGGCAATCAACCCTCACTAGCACCCTCCTCAAGGAGCTGCCACCTGAAACAGTCTTTGACTTCAGCCCCTTCTCACACATGTATATGAAAATAGACAGTGAGGCTCTCCCTGCTGGCTCAATGGGTCAGGACACAGCACTGCAAGGGAGCCGCAGTTGCCTCAGTTCGATCCCTGGCCCCTGAGGTGACCCACATGGCGTGGCAGACTTCTCCTGGCCCGCCCACTGCTCCCCTCAGCAGTGTACTTCGTAGATCTGCCTGTTCTGCTCCCCACTCTGTCTCTGATGAATCCTCCCAGGGTGCCTGCACCCCAGTTCTGTATGCATAAATAAATAAATCTTAAAAAAAAAAAAAAAGGAAAGAAAGAGATGGACAATGAGGCTATAAATCAATACACTGATGCTCATTAACTTTGACTGGTGAGATTATGAATATTCAATTTTTCTTCTTTAGATCATTCTCTTGTCTGAAATGTCCCTGGTAGCAGGCATGACTAGTTTTGTCCCTGCTTATAAATATAATGATTTCTTTAAATTTAAGCACATTAAGTATCTGCCTAATAATTATAAAAATGAATCAGCTATTTTCATGTTTCAAAAAAATTAGTCAAAATAAGACTGCATTAAAGAGGCAATCTGTTCCTTTCCCTCAAGACGAATGTTACCTGAAATGCAATAATTACACTAAGAACCCTTAGATATATTCATTGAAATATTTCTATATAGTTCTTCAACATCCCACAGGTATGGGAAATGAGTCCATAAAACTTATATCAGATTCAACTTCTCTCAGACTCTGAATATTTGTTTTAAGTTTCACAAACGAAAAGTACACCACTGGCCAAATGTTAAACTATAGCTCTATCCCAAAAAAGGAGATGAGTCACAAGTCACCTTTAAGAAATACAATAGGATTTTTTTTCTTGTAATGAATGCTGAAAGGGAAATGTTTTACTTGTCCTGACAACGCTAGCAAGCTATCGCCCAAAAAAGATGAGTGGGACATTGAGCCAAAGGCTTTTCTAAGGCTAGACAAATACCAACGGTATTAATAAAGGACCAAAATGATGCCTATTGCAGCATTCTTAGAGGTTTACAAAGCGATTATTGTTCTATGAGAAGAGAAATTACCTTGAATGCTATGACAATTTTGTTTCCTAGGTGCTCGAAAAACTAGAAAGTGAGGGGGTGAGTTAATTTAATGAGGCAAAAATACAAGGACTGAATGCCTTGTTGAGGAGGTATTTATGAGCTTTTTTCCACTTTTATGAAAAAATTTCATCTCTTGAATCAGAACTTCATTTTGGTGGCAATGAAAATGTACGTGAGCATGGGGGGGGGGGAATTCAGGTGTATGGTGTTTCTGCAGATACCCTGGTAAACAATCTTCTCTGCTCTTGATGAGAAGATACCGATTTGGGTGTTTTAAAATGCAGAAATAATACACCAGCATCTTTCCCTGCCTCTTGAAACAAGTTTCCTCTATTTCAAGTCCCATTAGTAACAATTCATGTTCTACTTAACTCTATTACAGACTGAGCCAAACCCAGGTCCAAAATGATGATACTCTCTTTCTTCATAAAGATTGTCACTACTGCTTAAATACTCTCCAACAATCCCTACCTTCTGCCCGTAGCTAGAAGCAGAGAAGCAAGTTAAAAAGAGGCCCGAGAAGTTCAGCCAGGCTTTCCCATTTGAAAGAGAGCTTTGAGTTTTCTCTAGTCCCATGTAAATTTGACCTGTTTCAGACCTGCTATTCTGGGTGCAAAAGTCCAGGCCACTAGAGAGAGAGCCTCTCGCTCACCATCACCTTAGATATTCTGTCCAGTGCCCACCTCATCGGTGTCCATGGGATCTGACATTTTCCCACACACCTGGAAATACAGAGTTCTAGAGCATGTAGAAGGAAAAAAATGATTTCTTGTCTAGCTTCTCCTTTACCTGGGATTATACCATATGGGAAAGAACAACTAGCAGGTTTCTTCCAGAACAAAACTATGATGGGATGCATGGTACACATTTGTTTTATGTCTAAAATGAGCTGTTGACAATGGTAGAGAAATCCAGAAAGCATTTGGGAAAATCCCTGACAAGGCACGCCTTTCTTTCAGCTTCCACACCAGGTGCCACACACAGGACCAAGCATCATCTTTCAAGGCCCAGTACAAACTTGTAGCACGGGACCCAGGCCAAGCATGATTCCTCTGGGCTTGCCCAGTTTAAACCTGCAAGGTGTGTCCCCTCCACACTACCCCCAACCAACATACCCACACACACGCACATAAACATTCACATGCCATCTCAGCCCATCCCACAAGTAATCTCATCAATCAAAAGTTTTAATTCTAAAACTATATTATATACTGCAGACACTAGTAACATTTAGATTGTGGGCTCAACACTCATCTTGTGCAGTTGATGTGTTTGACTTGTTTCTTGTTTCCTGTTATAATAAAGTGACAGGGTAACATTTTTTAGAATGAGTATGCTAGCTTCCACATTTCTCCAGAAGTCAAAACTCTAGAGGAAATAAATCTTGAGCTTGAAAGTTCGAACCACTGGAAAGAAAAAGTAAAAAGAAATGGGGGGGGGGGAGGGCAGGGACAGAGAGGGAATTAATTTGCTTTTTTAAAAAGCACTAGATTTTTTGTACTTTACTTAACTCTATTTTAATAATCGCAATCAAATCTCTAAAGTAATTATATGGTGTATCTGACAGCAGCATTTTTCTCATCTGTTCTACATTGTCTCAATTTCTAAAAATTGGAAGATTGAAGGGAGAGCATTTGCTTCTTTTGGAAACTATTAATGCCTTCCTATTTGGAACTGTGGTCTGGGCCTTTTTCCGGGTGCTCTATGCTCACACCCACTTCTAGACCTAGGGGTGATGCTTAGTTGCTGTGCCTTAAACTAAGGCTTCTCCAGGAACTGCCCTTAGCTCAGAGAGAATCCCTCCTTGGAGGCAGCCTGCTCCCAAAGTCTGCTCAAAGTGAGGGCTGAAAGGGACCAGCTTCTTGCCTGACCTGGAACAATTTGAAAGGAGCAGTCCAGCTCCAGTATTCCACCTATTATTATCTGAAGCTCCTGCACCAATTGCTTCAAAGTGCAACCTCTTCTGCATCTTTGCTCATCTCTCACAGATCATGATATGATACCCTGAATATGATATTCCTGAGATCACTCTCAGGTGCACTGATGAGCAAATCTTCACCTCAGAGTTTTTCCCCTGGGGAACCAAAACTAAGACAGCTCCCAGATTATGTTCTAGGAACCAGCCCTTCATGTGAAATTTGGTGGCTGCATCTTTCCCTGTAACTGGTCAGTAATAAAGATCAGTGGTGGGTGGGTGCATTGGCTGTCCTCAGCATGAAATTATAAAATATTTCACAGTGGCAAAGAGGCCACCTATGTGATTTGCAGGACCCACAAAAAAAAATGTGGTGCCCTTGTTTTAAAATAATAATAATAAAGTGTTGCCAAAGGTTCTAGAATGTGAAACCTTTTCCTTTATTCCAAAGTTGAAACTGTGGCCCAGTTCATTTTGCAAAACATCAAGACTTGTTCTTGTTCTTCAAAAAGGTAATCAAGATAGGGTTTTTCCAAAAGGGCTTGTTTCGTTACTCCCCATATTCCCATTTCACCCCCTTTCTGCTGCTTGCCTTTGTGGAAGTCCCTTCTATCTATTTTACAGAGGCAGCAGAGCGTGACCAGAGAAAACTAATTGCAACAGAAATTAACAGATCTTTTTTGTAAAACAGACCTTAGAGTGTAAGTATGGCCGCCTAGACACTGACCTAGAGTGACTAACATCTTCTAAGCCCCCTGTGGACACATGCTAACACAGCCCCCTCTCCTAAATAACAGAACAACCTATAGAAGGCATGAACAGTTTCCCTCGGGCACATGGTGAACTTCCTGTTTCCCTTCTCTCCTTGTCCAAACTTAACTTCATCCCACCTACCCAACCACCAACCTACCCAACCACCAACCACCTTCCAGCGATTCCCCCATAACAGTGAGGGAATAGATTGAAGCTGTCTTCCTATCTCTTCACTGACCAGCCTTGCAAGAAATTCTTTCCAAAGTTTTGTGGATTGCTCTGGCTGCTCTGTTCATGGGGCAGCATGTCCACATTCAGCCGCTTGGCCTCTGACCTCTCGTGGGGTTTTCACTTGCTACCTACTGTTGTCAATTTAAATTTTTATTAGCATGGGTCTTCTCACACATCTTTATATTATGCCCTCTCCATCTTCAATAGAAATAAGTGATTAACTCACATATCCTCACTGAAAGGGCACAGTTCATACTTCCTAGCTTCTACATGGATGAGTTTCATTCCTAGCAAAATAGAACTGCACAAAAGTAACATAACTGTTTTCATTCACTTCTTGATATGCACACATTTTACTGACAGTATGTTCAGCTTATTGATCAGTAAGGAAGGACTGCAAAAAAACTATGCCCTATTTTCTCTTTCCTTCTGCCTTCCCTTATATGGTTTAAATGTAAAAGGCTTGTCATTTTTTTTTTTAGAGATTTATTTATGCATACAGAAATGGGGTACAGGCCAGAGGTGCAGGAGTGGCGAGAGGATTCACCAGAGACAGAGTGGGAAGCAGAACAGGCAGATTGATAAAGTACACTGCTGAGGGGAGCAGCTGGCAAGACAGGAGAGGTCTGCTGCGCCATGTGGATCACCTCCGGGGCTGGGGATCTAACTTGAACTGAAATGGCTGCTGCTAGCTTGTAGTGCTGCATTTTAATCCATTGCACCACCAGAGAGGACCAAAGGCTTACCTTTACTTCCTTTTCTTCCCTCACAACTTCCGCTATCCTGGAAGGACTGTTCACAGAGCATGTCGACGCTGGGTACTAATGGAATAGCAAAGAATGGTGGTTGCTCATATTGTACCTGTCTCTGCTACTTATGCACCTACTCCACTATCCCTCTGAATTTCACTTATAAAACACACCCAGAATTCATTTTACTTTTATAATTTCAAAATGGTGACTGAATACCATGGAATCAAGTGGAGGACCCTCTAAGTATAGGACCCTGTGCAACTTGGTAGGATACAAATCCATGAATCTAGTCTTGGGTGACCTGGATTGGGGCACTGAGAGAAGGAAAAGCACTGGCACATACAACATCTCCAACATTTGAGAGGTTTGTAACAAAGACTAAACTAGAAGGACTGCAAAATTGGATGGCAGCTGCTAGGGCCATTGATGCATTGGAGAAAGACAAAGGTTGAGAGTGACTAGCCACCAATATAAGATGAAATGCAACAGGAATATGTCATTTTATATGTAAAGTGACCCTTGTATCTTGAAGCCAAACGGCAGAAAAATCTGAAGATCAAACCCAATACTTAATGCTGCAAAAGAAATTATAGTTCTCAGTTTCAGCTGGTCTGCTCGAGCAATAATAGTACTGATTGTGAAAGAGTGGAACCCTGGAAATTGGATGAGAATATCTGAGTTGATTCACTCAAAAATCATGAGTTCCCTGAATCTCTAAACCAGCAACCAGCCAACTTTTTTCTATTAAGGACTAGATAGTGAAGATCTTGGGCTTGTAAGTCATAGGGTGGCTACCAAATATAGTCACCTCTTTAGTTGTGGCAGAATGCAGTCAGAGGCACTGATAAGAGATAAATGCACAGGGTGGTTGTGTCACAAGAAACCTTTATTTAGGTTTATTTTGTTTATTTACAAAAAGTAGACCAGATTTGACCTGCAGGCTATAGTTCTTTCAGACCAGTCAAATCAAAATCCTAAGACAGAACATTAGAAATAATGCACAAACCAGGCCAGGAAAATATAAGTCATCCACAACTGTTGCACCCAAGCCTCGCATGTTTGGCTGCAGTGGGGGTGGGGATCTCCTTTGAGGAGGAAACAAATGACCTTTATTCACAGATGAGTCAACTTGCTGTGCAGTACCAGCCAAGACTGAGTTAGCTGTAGTATAGCCTTGCCCAAAGTGAGGTGTAATCCTTCCAAAGGATGGGATTTCAGGTAACACTGGTCACCCGTTTTCCACAGGAAAAAAATTGTTGGCAGCAGACTTCTGCCCAACTATGACTATGCAGGTGCTACTTTCCACCCACTCTTTTCCTCTGTAGGGTTGCAGCCTCCTGCCTGCCCGTGACCTGTACCATGCTGTTGATTCTCTTCACTGACCTCCCTTAGCAGAGGCCGCTCTCCTACAGCCTCCTGTCTGCAACCATGCAGGCCTCTCCTGCAAACCTGTCCCTTCCAGGGCATCTCTCCCTGCCCGCTTATGCCTATGCAAGTGTCCAATAGCAGGGGAAAGAGAACTAGAATGTGGAGCCTCAATAAAGTGTTTCCTTTTACTGATGGAAAAAATAAGTGTCCATGGTAGGAGGATAAGCAGAATCTTGAGGTAAGAGGTAAAGGGCAGGTGAGATGATTTATGAATGGTGAAGTGTCAAGAAGGCAAGAGAATAGAAAACTAGATTCAAGGAAGTCTGGGGAAGAGGAATGTGGGAAAAACCCAGAATCTCAGTCTACTTCCTAGGGTTTATGACCTACTGAACCTTACTTTGCCCTTATTTTTATTCAAGTAAGATTTTCAGTCCCTCCTGGTGTGCCAAGCATGATAGTAAATGACAAGCTTACAAAGGTGTATTAGAATGGGTCTCTATCCTTGAGAAATTCAGTGAATAAATGAGGAAAATAAGCATGTAAACAACTAATTTGAAAACAACAGTATTAATTTAAACTAGTAAAAATAAAGGACAAAGTGCTACAGGAATCCAGAGAAAATAGCAACAGTGAAGAGAAACTTTATAGAAGATGGGACATCTGAGATTATATAGAGCATAGCAAGTATATTTGAAAGGAATGTCTTTTCCTTTTCTTTTCACAGGCATTAATCCTATTCCTAATTTTGGCTCTCCATCCAATAACTATTCTCTACTTTTCCTTACTAACAAAAAGTTAGGGTGATTAATTGCCACTTTAAAATATCTCCCTCAACTCTCTTGCAGCTAGATATGGTCATTATATGGTCATTGACCAGTTCACCTCAATGGATATGAAAGGAGCTTTACTAGACAAGATTCTAAAATGTTACTATCACTATTATTATCATATTATTTAAAAGGACCAGAATAAGCCCATATGCCTTTTTTTTTTTTTTTTGCTTTTTGTCTTGACAATGATGCCACGACAAAATGTTTTGTATTAAACATGATGCCTAGAGGTGGAACCTAAATCATGAGAACAAAAGCCATAATTTATGAAGGGTAGAAGAACATGAATAAAATGATTCTGGTTTCTTCATGACATCCTTGAACAATGACACTGGGATGATCACCTCTCTACTCCTTGCTAAGTCTGAAAATTTCAACCAGCCTGGCTAGCCAACATAGTTCAGGTATAGGTTACATGTGGCCAAACAGAATCTTAACTAACAAACTACACGAAGGGGCCTGCAGAGGGAGTGCCAAGAGATCTCTACGACTGATACTCTCTAGTCTGTTTATCTTCCAGGAGTAATACCATGAATTTTATTGGCCTTTCTTGAAGTGACATCAGTTGTGTATTTTTTATGCCACTTCTCTGCATGCATGAGAAACCCTAGGATTTCAAATTGAAAAAACATTTCACAACAGAAGTCTAAATACTTTGAAATTACAAGCAACAAGAGGAGAAACATGATCTCTCTGTATTCAGGTTCACAGATACTTTACAGGTAATTCACAACTTTTCATAAACATCTTCAAATTAGATTGACAATTTAACTCCATTGTATTCCTTGTGATATAAAGATTGTTACATGGTGTCAAACCCTCACTCTCCATCATCCTCTACCTTCTCCACAAGTCTATGAACCCTAAAAAAAGTCACCAGTTTCACCTCTGAGTCTAGAGGATTATGTTGGAACAGAACTTAATGAACAAAAATCAGGTCTTTAACATCAACCACACAAGAAAATATTCTGTTGTAGTATCTTCCTTCATCTTTTTCTTACCGTGACTGACAACTATCACTAAGTAGGCAAGAAACCAATGCTGTTGAAAGTTGCCCTTTGAGGGAACACAGAGAGCTCGGGAGACATGTCCAATTAGCTAATGGAAAGCCCATCAGTTTCTTTCTTTCAATTTATTTACTTATGCATACAGAACCGGGGTACAGGCAGTGTGGGGAAGAGAACAGGCAGATGTAATGAAATACACTGCTGAGGGGAGCAGCCGGCGAGACAGCAAAGGTCTGCCACACCATGTAGATCATCTCTCTTGCCAGAGATTGAACTTTCACGCTGAAGCAGCGAGGCCAGCTTCTCAGTACTGCCCTTTAACCCTTTGTGCCATCAGGGAGGGCCCCCCCACCACAGTTTCTTATCTCGCTGTGAGCACTCTTCCTAGTTTCTACTCACCCCTTCTGTAAGATGGGACTCCTACTGAACCTAGTAGGCCATACTTTGATGTTTTGAAGATAAAGAAGGTAAGTGATGCTAAGGTACATTAATGCTCAAGAGGGCCAGATGTATGTATTTATATATCGCTCGCGCGCACACACACTCACACATACACACGCTCATAGCATCACTCACCTGTACACAGCAGATATGGGTGCACAGCAGCATACATTTGACCTTACTTCTTTACAGAGCATTAAGGGAAGTTACATAAAGTGACTGAGGGGAACGAACTTAGATTTCCTAATGTGCTTTGGATCAGCTGTGGGACATTTCATGGATTAAAAGAAATGCTTCAAGAGAGGTAGTGGTTCAGGAATTGCCATAGGCTGGTAGAGAGTGGGGAGCACCGAATCCAAACTTCCACTGCTTTAGCATCTTGAAAACATCTTGACTCCATAGCAGATACACCTGAGTCTTCGAGACGACGAGTGGGAAATCACAGCTCTACCAACAAGCACCAACTTGCTATTTTAGAGGCTTATTTTTTTTTTTCTTCCTACAACTCAGACAGGTTTTTTTTTAAGTCTTAGCAGAATGGCTAGACTAGGTAATCCACATAAGCAGCTGCTGCAATGTGATCTTTTTCTAACATTTTAATGTAGAGCTGTGAACTTTTCTGGCTTTGGGCTATGTTGGGAACATTTGGAGTAAACTTCCTTGATTTCAAAGTTTTGGCTTTTACAACTCTGATCTGCCTCTGATGGAGGGCTGCATCACCAATGATATCAAATTATGCTGGAAATGCAAAGGGACCGCTATATGACTGATGTTCAAATACCAATCCTATGTACTCAAAACATTTGCATTTATTCCCTAGTTTTTAATTTCCTTGAGTGTAAAAGCATTCTATTTTCTAGATCTCAGCATATTTATTCACATCCAGCTTCTGAGGTTGAGTAGTCAACAGTGCATTCTAGAAGGAAAGTTCTACTTGGGTTCCAGTCACAGCCACTTACAGCTGTATGAGACTGAGCAAAGACACATATCTCTGCATTTTCACATCATCTTGGGTAAAACGGAGTTATAACTGTATCTATTTGATATAATCCTGATAACAGGATTTAGAGTATGGCTTTGTATTTTAATAAGGAATGAGGTCTCCCCACAGTGGTGCCCCATGTTCTCCATTCATAGGTAGGGCAAGGTTGAATATCCCCCTACATTTGACTGACAGTTACACACAAGCTCTTTCAATGAGAGCTCGGGCATCATGTAACTTATAAACACACCTATTATACATTTTTTCTTGCTTTTCCCTTTGGCTAAGGCTGGTTTGGCAAGGGTTAGGGTACCTCAGGATGAATATTGGGGCAGAATCCCTTCCAGAAATGGCAAGAGATACTAGTTAATGATAGACCAAGTGCCAGGGAACTTACATACAAAAACATTCTAAGCAGGTTTTATAATCAACAACTACATGTGAGTGTGTGGTTTAAGGCAATCTGGGTTGAGAATGGTTATGAAGTCATTTTCACTAGCAGATTTGAGTTTTATAGAAAATGTTTTGATATCTAGAACATTCTGGATGTTGTGATATCCAGACCTCTCCCTTAAGACCAACTCACTCATTCTAGCAATAGGGTATGTTGGCTGCCAAATGTTCAGAGCTGTGTCCTTTTCTGAAAGTTATACCCAGAGAAAGGAAGCTGCCCTGTCTAAGGTTATATGCCCTGCTCTGACAGCTTGCATTCAATGTTCATCAACCCAAGCCCCCCTTGCTTCAAGGGCTCTCCCAAATCCAGAACTTAACTCCAACTGAATACTTTGTCACCACTGCCCTGCTGTTTACCTCTCCCTTCATATTACGTCTGCCTCCTTTACTACTGTAAAGATAGTTTCCCTGAGAGCACTCCCAATTAATCTCTTGCATGCCTCCCTCTAGCTCAGAATTTATTCCCAGGGAAGCTCATTTTACACAGATTCTACTAATCCTCACCACCCAATCCCCGTCACATGGCCCCTGGGTCCTTTCTTTGCAAGCTGAAGCAGCTCTCTCCTTTATGAAGACCAAACTCTGTAATTCTGTTCTACCTGGTGATGAAGGCTATTATGATCTTGATTCCAGGAACATGCTCCTCCTTCCTGTAACAGGGTGGTCCCCAGGAAAAGAGGAAGTTCCAGGTTACCTGCTCCACCCAAAGGTGGAGCATTCATATACCTGCACACACATACACACACACACACACACCTTTGGGTGGAGCAGGTAACCTGGAGATCACCCTGTTACATTCCCGAGTAAAGATTTCTTCCAGCAACATGTGTAGCTTCTTCCTCAACCCAACAATAGAGAAAAAGGATTTTTCAACATGAGGTTCAGTTCCAAGACAAAGCTTGAGTATCTGTTTGAAGTACTCTAGTACATTGGAAAACTCAACATATGCTTTGCCAACATTTGATATAAGGTGGACACACCCATACACCCCGAGTCCAGTGGCAGAAAGCCATGGGCACCGTGACATCGTTTGCTGCCATCTTTCTGTAACTTCATCCACAAGATCACAAGCATCCCTTTAAAGCCCAGGCCCTTATCATCAACTGGAGCTGAGCTGTGGCTCCTGGGTTTTCACTTGGGACCAAATCTGTCCTAGATGTGCTTGGTTTGACCTTCTTGCTCCAAAAACTACAAATTACCTGTCAGAAGAATTCTATCCTCCACCAACCTTTAGGGAATCAATCCCACCTCAACCACTTTGCTGACATCTTAAAAAGCCTAGTTTGAATAGCTTCTTCAGACAAGATTTGTAAACTTTATCTTACTTAATTTGTATGTAATCTTTGTCACAACCTTGCAAAGTCAGCAGAACTGCACTTGACAGCTGTGAAAACTTGGCTCAGAGAGGAAGGTGACTTGTTCCAAATCACCTGGTGATTAAGTGGCAGAAATGGGCCTGTCTGAAGACCCAATCCCCATTGCTCTTTCCACTTTGTCACCTTGATTTCCCCACCTCAGGCTACCTCCTGATACTCCTGATATCATGATCTCAAACTTAGCATCCAAATTAAAATAAGGAAGGAAGGTGTTTCCTCTTGTAGGCCTCTCCTGGAAACATCACCCTACTCCCCCTTACTTACAAATCACCAGAATTGGATCAGCAGGCCTCTAAATAAATAACTGGCAAAGATGAATGGGCTGTTAAAATGGACTTAAAATTCACATAAGGCTAGTCTGATTAGCTCTGTATCAGAGATGACCATGTATATCTCAGAAAGAAGAAGGAGGAGGAAAATCAAGAATAGACCCTATGATTACAAAGCAGCACTGGTTATTCTTAGATTCAAAGAGACACTCACTTTGGAACTCTTTTTCAAGTAAATATAAGAAAAATGTTAACAGTAAGTTTGGTTGAATATATACCAGACTACCAAAAAAAAATTCACATTTCAAAAGAGGTGTAAAGAGACTTACAGAGAAGTCATTCATAAACACATTACCTGACTCTAACTTAACTTCCCCACACTTACGGTATAAAAGCACAGGATATCATAGTTAGATATGTTTATAAAGAAAATTTCTTGGGAAGAAACTATTCTATGTGTCCTTCTGTCCCTTGTTTTGCCTGCACTCAAATCAAGGATGAGGGAACATTTTCATTAGACCCACTCGGATGAACTGATCTATGTTTTCTGCAATTAAAGGGACACAGGGGACAGGTATTTGGCATAAATCTGAAAAACTCTAAAAGTTAGTGTAGTACATTGCAAAATATGACATCAAATTCTTCCAACCGTGATCCTTAAGCTTCTTGTGCATTGTGATTTTGCCATTTCCTCTATCAAAACATAGCATCTACTTAGCCTTTGATTCTGGGCTCACCAATGTGTTTGCTCTGATCAATAAATTGTGACAACAGTGACACTTGTGACTTAAAAGTCCAAGACTCATGAGATCTTGCAACTGTTGTTAACTGTGGGACACAGCACTGAGACTACCAAGGAGGAAGTCATCCCACCTGCTGGGAAACACAAAGGCAACTAGGGAAGAAAAGGCTCCAGACAACAGCCAGCACCAGCATTTAGATGTATGAAATGAATGAGGCCTTTGTGGTTTCTAACCCAGTCAATCCTCTCGCTGAAAGAAGATCAGTGAACAAATCAGGTAAAACAGGAAGAAAAACCACCCAGTCAACTCAAAGAACCAGTGCTTGCAGCCCCAAAATTCATAAGGAAAAAGAGGCATGAGAAAGGGGGCATTGGAGTTGATTTGAAGCAATTTCATTGCTGTTAAAGAAAATCATTTAGGGTAGGCAAACCTGTGGGGAGTAATCTAGTAAGAAGAACAAAAGATAGAAAAAGGAAGTCTGGAGGGAGGAGGAAGGAAACAGGGGCTGAGAATGGATGGGTCCACTTGAGAACCCATCACAAGGCTAGCAGTCATATGCCCAATGGCTGGTCTTTGGTTTATTTGACATGCACCACTTCCTGGAGTAGTTTCTCACCTCCCTGTGTACATAACCCTCACATCAGGTCATCTACCACTCCAATGGCAGAAGCAGTTAGTAATTCAGGACCTCAGACTAGACTAAGATTGTACCAATTAAGTAAGAACTTTCTAATATCAGTCACTCTTCCTTAGTTCATCGTGGTAGGTTAAGACATAATTATCAAGCTAAGAGATGAAGAGAAATGCCAGATAGGGAGAAAGAGGAGAAAGGCCACTTTGCTCAAAGCAATGTCTAGCTGAGGAAGTAGGAAGATTTCATTTTAAATCAAATTCAAGGTTTTGATTTCTGTACGAAATTAGACATTGCAAATTACTCCAGGGAGAATGCATGTTTTCACTTTAATGGACCAAAATGTCATGGAATTACACAAGTTTTCATCTAGACCAGAAAAAGAATTTTTCCTAATTAAAAACTTTTGAAGGACAATGGGAAGCAGTTGGATTTTCTCATCCCTATTTGGACTCCCACTTTCGGAGAACTTACCCTAAGTGACTTAAGAGAGCTGCTTGTGAGTAGGTGAATGCCTACTGGTTCATAAGAGAAATGCTACTTACTGGGGAGTTCTCTCCTTCCCCCAAATTTCTCCCAGAAGTCCACCATCAGAAAGCCAATCATTTCTCAGCTCACCTTTTACTACCTTCCATAGTCCTAGTTTTTGAATATACAATCAGGAGTATCAACAAATCAAGTCCTTGACTCATTAGTGTAAATTCACTGTAAAATACAGTTTGGGTTTGAGGAGGAGGTTGTGTTTATTTGTTTACAGCACTGTTGTTTGGGTTTTTTTTTTTTTTTAGAGATGATGTTGGTTTCTAACACTGTATGTTTTAGGAGTACAGAGTCATTCATCTTCAAATGAATGTTGCCACACCAAACTGGCCACCAAAATACCAATAACCTTCCCCCCACAAGCCTTTGGGTGCCCTCCAGCCTATGCTCCCTCACATGCTTTGGTAACCTCAGTTCTGAGGTCAGATCCCAAGCATATATTGTGATTTGACTTTACCTGCTCTTTGGCCTAGTTTCTCGATATTTGCATATTAGTGAAATTATCGGGCATTTTTCTCTCTTCTTATTTCATTTCACATTAATCCCTTCTAGTTCCTTCCATGTTGTTGCAAAAGACAAGATTTAAACTTTCTTTATAGCTGGGTAGTATTCCCTTTGTATAAAATGTCCTGTCTCTTCTGTCCAGTGTTTGTCACTTAGGACTCTGTTCCTTGCCACATCTTGGCTATTGCAAAAGTGCTAGAATGAACATAGAAATGCAAAAAATATATTTTGGGGGACTGAAATGACTGCCAGATAATTTCACTCATATGTCAAATGGAAACAGCAAGGAAGGAACATGGGAGATTAGCCAATATGACTGAGGACAAAATCTACTGCATAATTTTGTTACAGGTACATTCTATACTTTGGGCTGGTAGTTCTCAACTTTTCACAAGAATTACCTTGGGGAGCTTCAAAAAAATGCAGTTTTGAAAGCCTATACCCTAGAATTCAACTATACTGGTTTGTTTTGCAGTCCAAAATTCTGAATTTTAACAAATTTTCGAAGTGTTTCTGAGACAGTAGATTTTAGACATACAACCTTAATATAAATAGTAGGAGTAGGAGACCATAGCGGGTCACAAATTCTGACAGATGCTATACAAAATATATTCTTGGATTGAAATGAATCAGATATTATGGGGAAGACTGCAATTTATCTATTAAATCTCTTTAGTGTTAATTTGTTGCACACACCATCAATTTAGAGGAAAGTTTAAGACTATCTGGGAAACTAACTCATTAAAAACACCAATCTATTATACAAAGAACCACTGATTAGAATTTTTTAAATGTGTAAATTTAAGAGTGATAATTTGTTGGATGACTGCACTTGAGCTAAAAATAAAAGATTTCTTATTGTCCCCAGATTACAAGGTGAAAATGTCATTTTGTTGGCATAACTCATAAACCTCATTTTCATACTATTTTATCCCTTCCTGTATCCAAGCAGCACTGAATAAGTACTTGCTATGGAGAACACGATATGTTTTCCTAGAAACAGGAAAGGTTTCTAGAAGTTGTCCGGGCTTCTACTTCTATGAACATTAGCTTCAGGCAAAGCATTCCAGGAAGACAGACAGACAGCATGTTCTTAAAAAGCTTTCAGGTTCTTAAAAGCTTTCTATAAATTCCCATGGAATAAGCATTAACAGCAGAGTTTCTAGATGTTATTGTATAGGATCTAATACACAGTGTCAGGGACAATATAATTAAAACCGGGAAGTAAGCAAGCTAGTCACGGAGGGCGGATTCCCATCACTCCCTGGAATCCCATCAACCTGGCATGATGAGCCAACTCTGGTCAGCTCCTAAGAAGCACCTCTAATATCCATATGCAGAGAGAGCCACAATTTAGTGGGAGTTACAAGAAATTTCTAAAACGTGAACACATTTTACCATACATCTTGTGGAATGTTTTCAGAAAACTGAAAACCGAGGCTTTTATAACAGATTGATTCACATCTGAGAAAGTGGAAAAGAAGGGAAGTCATTTTGTCAACTAGTATAAGAAGGAAAAAAAAAACAGCAGATAAATCTCTCTAGGCAGAGAAATTGTTGGTCCTATGAATTTAAATTCATAGACTAAAAATCTGTCAGCCTTTTCCAGATTCCTTCACAGCATCATGCCGCCTCCAACATTTAAGCGCTAATTGATTCATTTTATGTTTTATTGGATTTAAAGTCATTTTAGTCACTATTTTTAACTGTTTTCTCATTTATGGTCCTCCTCCCGCCATTTGCTTCAAACCCCACGTTAAATTATACATTCCCTCACATGTCTCATTATCTTACATTTTTTCTGTCATTCTGCAGCTGCTCTCCTACGTTCCTGCCTCAGCTTTGTTTAGTGCCAGAGAGCTGTTTTTTCTAACACTTCAAAAACACATGGCATTTTTTATGGGCACAAGTATCTTCACTTCTGTCAAATAAAAAATTGATTCACAAGGAAAACATTTTAAGTATGTAGGTGTTTTGAAAGAAAATGAGTAACTCATTAAAATCAGCAGTCTCAGGAGGGAATATGACCGTGGACTGAAAATTGAACATAAATATCTTTGCTTTCGAGAATATTTAAATATGCATAGATTCCCCCAGACACCTTTCGGGTTAGTTTGTTTTTACCCCTCCTCTGTAAGATCATTCTCATTGATAAGACTCTAGATACCACATATAAAGAGCAAAGAATTTTGCCCTAAGGCTGTCTTTGCCTTCTCTGAAGATGTCACACTGACCTTAGAGGGACTCACCGTTCTACATAGTAGCAGATATTGCTGCTGCTTTTCCTATATTTCTAAAATCTTGCAAATGATTAGATTTGAGCTATGCCTTGGTTCAGTCTGACAATGGCACTGGGCTTACCTTGAGGCCTGCTTTCTAAGGCTTATTTGCCATCTCTCCGCATAAGTGTAATGTTGACAGTAACTGAGTCTGTCACAGTCCTTTTCACAATAGATTACAGAAGAGAGCAGTACTGTGCTCCACCCAGCTCTCTCATATCTCTTTCCACCACATTTGTGTACCTTGGACCATCACATGTGCTTCCATTTCCAACATCCAGTACCTGCTCTTTTCTTTTGTATTTTTTTAATTGAGGTAGTATTGGTTTACAATACTGTATATCTAACAGTAAAGCTTCCCACATCCACCTTCAAGGCAACTAAGTCTGCTGGAGACCCTCCCTATGCGCTCTCCACACCCACCCTCTGCCTCAGTTAGGTTCAGTTCTGCAGTCAGAAGTTTAGTGCTTATTTTGTTTAAGTTTTGTCTGCTCCTTTGTTTTTTATATTCCACACTTGAATGAAATCATCTGATATCTGTCTTTTTCTGATTCACTTCATTTAGCATAATCCCCTCTGGTTACAAGCACATTATTGCAAGTAGCAAGACTTTATCATTTTGTATAGTTAAGTAGTATTTCATTGTGTGTATATACAATGAAAATCTACTGGTTTTCCTTGAAGCACTCACTTAAAGAAATCACGTATAGGGGAATCTTTGTTTCAAGATCTGCCTCATGGGAGCTTAACCTAAGAGAGTAAGGGAAGTCCTTAGCAAAAAGAACTAAAGGAGTAAAATAAATAACAAGATTCTAATCATTGGACCATAAAACTATAGCACATCCAAACCATTCTTAATCCACTTATCTGTTGTTGCTCACTTTAGTTAGCTATAACAGTTATTGTAAGTAGAAGCAGCCACCACACTTTTTAAGACAACTGACCTCAAGCCAGTAGAATCCCATTGTGTGCACACCTGGGCCTTACTTGCTTTATCTGCCATCTCCTCATATAAATGGGAGAAACCAGAAGTTCAGTGAATTGGGAGAAAAAAAGCAAGCGAGACAAGGTGACCCTTAACAAGTGACAGAGGTGGGCTGTCTTGCCTCCTGTCACATTTTGGAAACACAACTAACATTGACTGAACTGCCTATGGATAAAATTGATGAACATTAATGGGACTTTGGCTGAGATAGATTATTACATAGCTCCAACTCTTCTTATCCTGCTTCTTATTCATCTAATGGTTTTCCTTGAGGCACTCACTTAAAGAAATCATGTATAGGGGAATCTTTGTTTCAAGATCTGCTTCATGGGAGCTTAACCTAAGAGAGTAAGGGAAGTCCTTAGCAAAAAGAACTAAAGGAGTAAAATAAATAGCAAGATTCTAATCATTGGACCATAAAACTATAGCACATCCAAAACAAGAAATATTAGAGGAGGTAGTTAATGCACCCAAGTTCTCTCAGCTCAAATTATAGCAGGGTGTGTCCAAGAATCCAAGTCTTCTGAATCATAAATAATCAGTCTTTCCACCATGAGTGCTTTTTCTCTGAACTTCCCATCATGACTATTGGACTATACAAATGGTAGATAGAAATCAGATTTCAAGACTGACTTTCAATATTGGAATTTTTATTTCCAATATATCTCAGAGAAGATAAAACACAATTGTAAACGCCTTTCCAAATTAAATACAGGGAATTTTTTTCCTTCTCTTTTCTCTCTCCTCCAAACACCATTCTTACCTTTTCTCACACCACTCCCATATACGCATATACCACACCAAATGATACCACTTAAGGAAGAATTTTGAATTGATTTAGAACACACACTCCCACACACAGAGAGAAGTTTGTTTGTTTGCTGTATCAGCACAAATGTCAATCAAAAAGAACAGACTCTTTTCCAGTGTCAAGCTGCCCTTTTTTTCCCAAGAAACCCCAAAGGAAACAGGCCAAAATTCCCCTGTGGGATCTCAGTGCCAGAAGGGGAAATGAGTACATACCTATGAATGAGCCTGACTAGAATTACTAATAAATAATAAAAGAACATGCAACACTTTCTCCCTGGTCACATCTTCCCAGAGCATATGCCAAAAAGGCCTCTGCTTGTTTTTAATGTGATGGGAAGGGCACTGAAAAGTCAGCCTGAACCAAATTGCTACCTTTCCCCCCCACCCCACCCCCACCTAGATCAGCCAACTGTCTGAACATCTTACTGTTGCAGTCACTTTTGGGGGTAAAACATGATCTTCAGGAAACCTGTGTTAAATGCATAAATAAATTTCCTTGGAATGACAATGAATTAACCATTATCAGTTCTTAGTCTATTAGCAAGAATTTTTTTCTCAGTGCAGGGCTCTGAAGAATGCAAGACAGACAAGTTTTGAAGGATATGAGACTTAGGAAAGCTCATGCAGATATATCATAGGACCCTTGAGGCCTCAGCCAGAGTGAGCACTTTAATGAGGGCTTGTGAAACCAGGAGGATGCTTTTAGGACACCAGGCAAAGGGTGTGGACAAGGGGTGTGGACAAATCTGCATATGCATGCTGGAATATCCTCCTAAGTGTCCTCATCTGTAGATTGCATTCTTCAGAGCCCTGCCTGAGAAATCAGATCCCCTACAGCACAGGGTAGTAACGGGATTCAGTGCCCTGAGATTCAGTGCCCTGAGATTCATAGTTGCATGGCTGGCAGAGTAAGCGTTCCAGCTGTGAGCTGTCTTCACTGTTGCTGATACTACTACTCTAATTCCTTGGGAATAAAATTATGACAGGGAAGTTTATGAAGATAAGGTTAGAATGAATTTTAATGGTCCTGGTTTTGTTTAAGTTTACTCACTGCTAATTGCTGGAAAATAGGGTAGAAAACTCAAGACAAGAGAGTTGAACAGAAAACTCAGTATACTAACATGCCAGAATAGTCAACTACCTTGGCAGAATAACACACTAACATCTTATTTCTTCTCTACTGTGTGTTTTCCTTCTCCCTATACTTCACTTTGTTTGTATTTTGTTTTGAAATGTAGGTAATAATATGTACTATAGAGATTTTAAACTACTAATTTTTTTACCTGCTTTTTAAAACTCGATTTATTCATTCATGAAGTCAACAAATAAAGTGTGAGTCTTCCTCTGTGCCAAGTACTATGTTGGGGCCCAGGAGACAGTACAAATAAGGCCAATGAATATTAACCCATGCAGAATATGCATCCAAATCACAGTTCCTGACAAGTACTCTCAATTTCTTGCTTCTCCAAAAGAAATCTGGTAGATTTTACAAGAGATAAAACCCCCTCTTGGACTCAAGGTTCTTAAGTTTTGCCTGGAGAATGCAGAGTGAATGGCATGCTTGCTCCTGGATGGAATCCCTAAACTAGACCTGGCTCCTGAGAAGCTCATTAAAGATTGGAGAATTACAAATTTCATTCTTCTTCAAATATACCTCTGGGATTAGGAGGTATTAACAGAGTAGTTTTTGGAAGTCAAACAAGGGATTTCTGAATACAGAAAGAAGTCAGGCCAAAGAGGAAGACATGAGAGTACTAAATTCTAAAACCTGTAAAAAGTCTGATGAATTTAAATTGTCTCCACTAGAGTGTTTGCAATTGTTGATCTTGTGTGTAATCTAATAGTTCTAATGAAAAATGTGTTTAGCCTTGGGTCCAAGGATATCATCATTATAAGTACATAAGTGCCTTGGACAATATAATTCTCTCTACAGTGCTGGCTGTGGCCTTTGATCCATGATGTATTACTTACTTATTTATTGCTTTATAAAAATGATCTGTCAAGATTTTCCTAAGAAGTCCAAGGGCACACGAACAAAATGTAGGAAATATACTACCACACAAAAATAAACCATAAAGTATAAGCCAGATCTCCTAATGTCCAAGGCACTTTGCCTATGTAAGTAGGATAAATCAAAAATTCACTTTCTGGACACACCCTCAATGTCTACAAACAAGAACTCTATAAAACCTAAAGAAGAAAGTTATATAATAAGGGTTTATATGAGACATACATTGGCAAAACCCTGATCTAAACACTATGAATTTATTTACATTTTGGCCTTTCTTCAGAGATAGGAGTGAGTCTCACAAAAAATATGAGGAGTATGATATCTTAAACACCAGCAGGGCAAAAGGTCTTGTACTTGACTTTCGCATGTAGTGTTATTTTAAGCCAATTAAAATAATTTGGTTTCACAGTGGAAAGATTCCATTAAATAATAGCTTTGTTCACTTTGAGTGTGGGTTCAGTGGTTCTTTGTTGAACAGATAGAAAGAGTGAACCATCAAGGGTGAGATTTAATTCAGTGCAAAAACAGAGAGTCTTGTCTGAAATCAACTCTGGTCAATGAAGGCAGAACAGAAATTTCGTAAATTGTCTCTGTATCATCAGCCATTTCAATTGATATTGATCAAAACATGAATATTTATTGTTTTTAATTTTTTCTATATGAGCTAAATTCTAGGACATAAAACTTTTGTTTTTAACACTGTATAAGTTTCAATCAATATTTAACCACCCAGTTTTAATAAAGTTTATATATTGTTCTTCACTCTTTTTTTAATCCTTGATAAAACACAGGGATTGCATGATTTTTTTTGAATATGACTCCATTTCATTCTGCTAGTGACAGATGTAGACAGTTTTATGTCTAAAAATCCATGATCTATTAACTCTGGGCAGCCATAGAGGGCCATTCATAGTGGTTAAATATGCCCCGCCACCCCCCAAAGTCAACTTGAGTGCAAAATGATCCAATTCAATTACTGACAAAGAATAATTTACGGATAATTCCTATAAGCTCCTCTTAATTTTTCCTATTTCTTTAATGTTTTTGGCCCAAAACATAATGTAATCTACATGTAATGATTGATACCCCAATTTTCCTATGATTTATGGATTTTAAAGATACATAGATATGTGAAGGGTACAGTCTGGTGGATAGTAACAATTTGGTGACCTTCATGTTCGGTTGAATTGAACTTTGCATGTGGTGTCATTGCCATGTCACTAGAGAAAGCTACCCAGAAAATGAGAGCACATGAGAATGATTAAGCATCTTGCTGGAGTCACTTCTGTTGTTCTGATAGCCTCACACCTCTGGCATAAAGTCCAAGCATGTGTTATTACTTTTCACCAGCTGTATGCCAAGGACACTTGCCTATGCCTTACTTATAAAGTTCAGTGCCACTAGTGTCTATAATACTATAAGAAGTGACTTTTATACTCCTGTGTTATTCAGCTAAAATGTTCTTACCAGCTCCCCATTAGAGGTGTTGGTGGCGTTTTTGCCCACTGCTCTTTCACCATGGTAAAGGGAAGAGCCAATACTCAAAGTTATGAAGTTTTATACTTAAAATTCATGAGTTGACTCCAGCATAATAGACATACATTACCCCCAAAGAAGGAAAGCAGTCCAAATCCTTTCTGGATAGACAAGCAGATTTGCAGACACACATTTCATCTTCTGCTCTAACCTCCCCTATTTCTATTCTGTTGCCTGTTGCTGTATTTATTCTATAAAGTGCTAACTTCGCAGAAGAGTAGAAGACTATCCATAATATTTCTTCCTGATAGAGAGAAAATCTCCATATTCCTCAATTGTCTCCTCACAATATGTTTGTCCATCTACTAAGATGTATGTATATATAACTCCAAGATGTATATTGCAATCTTCATATCACTATTCCCCAAGGGTGGTCAAATTCATAAAAATTTATAACCATACGTGCTTTCTTTCTTTTTCTCAATACCCATGTATCAACCAGGGATCCTGAGAAGTAAAAGTAAAGATGGTACAATCATAGGGCAAAATGAAAGATGTTTAATCATGCAACTATTTATAAAAGGATGGGCCAGATTAAGGTTACTAGTGAAGAATGGTGAAGCATACAAGGACTAACTACAGTAGGAGGTTTTCACCTTCTTTACAATCAGTGAGATAAAGAAAAGATCATGCTAACCAGTTAGAACAAGAGCCATAAGAGAATGACACACATTTAAAATGCTGTGACTGTACATGAAGGAAGCATGATCATTGTCTGAGTGATGCAAGAAGTAGGGAGAATAAAACCTTGTGCTTCTTATCTCCTGTCTGCTGATCTCTGACATTGCTGAAACCAAATGGAAACCAGGGGGAAGTGAGATCAGGTGGTAAAGGCCATAAAGAGGTCAGGTTCTTGAAGAACAGGACTGATTAGTGAAGATAAAGAAGAAATTAATAGTGGGAAACAAAAGATGTTCAGCTCTAAAGTCAAAAAGCCTTTACTGGAAGATCAAGATTCTCTGGATGAAAAAATAAACCCTATCAAGTTTTAGGGTCACAGGAGCTAAGAATAAGGAGAGACGCAATTCCATTCCTTCTGACTAAAGTTAAAAAAAGCCAGAGGAGTGAATTTCAACCATAAAGGGCACGGGAGCAAGGAAAACAAGGTTGACAGATATAGCCAAGGATAGCAAATAGGTCAAAACTGGAGATAAGTTAAATATTGAAGGCCAGACTGAAATAGGGCAAAGTCAACAGCAAGGAGACTTTGACAATTTATGCCTAAAAAACTGACAATCTATGTCTTGTCTGGTATCAAAAGATACCAGGAGAAATAAAGCAAAAAATCCATGTGAAACTAAAAGCAGAGAAGAATACCAGTACAGAGGAAGGAAGCGCTAGATGAAAAGCCAAAAGATCAAGAAATCAAAAATAGTATAATGTAATTCATTCAACACTCAGTCAAAAGATACAAAAGTAAAGGATTCAAGGTCACGGAATGGGTGGCAATGTACTATTTATGTGGATATGTGCCAGAATATAAAGATCTAGTGTACAAAAACATCATCCAACCAGGCAGATTCTTCTCATTTACCTAGACACCCATTCATTCATTCTGATATTCATTTAAAAAAAAAAAAAAGCATTCTTTAATGTCATTCACTTTCCCTTCCATTTTGTTTCTATAAAAATATAATTGGTGACGAGCATCACAACAAAAGAACAAATGTTGTACATAAAAGACAAATCACTAGAACAAATTCATTGGTGGCTAATTCTTCAGAATCAAGTATATGTCGGAGTATATAATATTCACTGTTAATTTCATGGAAAATTGAAGTTCTCTGTTTAGTAGATTCAGTAAAGAATACTGATAAGTATAAATAAAGATCCAAAGCTAGGGCTAGCAGTCAGGACAGGACATGAAAAACAGTTTTTCTCACATGCCAGACAAGAGTGAGATCAAGACTTTTGGTTCAATAGGCGAGTCATTGCCAGAATTTGGCAGAAGGCAGTGGATCAGGAAGTAAAAAAGGACTGGGAATAGAGTGACTCACCAGTGGTCCAAGATGGAAGTACCATGGACAATGAATTGACCACCAAATCAGGTGCATATGCTGAGCTCACCCTTTCATGAGTCAGCTTGTTCCCATCTTAAGTCTACTGTTCTCATGGCCAGTGACCTGAGTTTGCCCTCTTTTGTTCATTTCTAGCTAAAAGTCTAAAAGTATATTGATTCCTAAGGTATAAGGTGCTAAAAACTGACATAGGGTGGTGGCTAGGAATATTAAAAAAAAAAAAAAAGAAGAAGTGATATGGAAGATAAGGCAAAAAACCAAAAGATAAAGTACTCTGACAGAGCATAGGCAGACACAAAAATTTCTGCATTAAGTCAATTCATTGATAATGACATCTGCCCAAAACAAAGTCAAAAAAAAAAAAAATTCAGTGCCACCCCTTAACCAAATGTACAAACTTCTGTTTCCCTTTGCAGTTTCTTTCTTTCTTTTTTTTTAATTTCATGAGATTTTATATGCCAAGGTGGGATGAGAATACTGGCTCCCAGCAAATGTTTACATTTCTTAACTCTGCCCACATTCAAGAATCAAAATGAAATAAAGTTGCCAGAGAAGAAAATGGTGTTTGTGAAAAATAGCACTAAGTGAAATCCAGGGAACTAATGGGTTTTGTCATAATTCACAAAGCTGAATCACTCTGTGTTACATATAATAAGCATAAGATAATGAGTTGACTGATACTATAAAAAGATTAGTCATTGAAAGCAACTACATTCATAATATGTGAAAGTCATCCTTTGGTGTTCCCTTGAATTGGGTACTTATATTCAAAGGAAAAAAATGAAATTTTTACAGAAGCTACATATTAATGCAAAATAAAACAAAATACTATACTATCAAAATACGAACTTAAGCTTTCAGGAGAAAAAGTAGTTAACTGCTTCTTCATATTTTTTACCCAACATGTGACTCAAAATGCAAATAAGTGCTCTGAGAATAAACTAATGTGAAAGTATAGAAGAAAAATCCCAAATATTTTCCAGTTCTTCCTTGGGGAATGCTTAGGAGCCATTGTGGTAAAGAGAGACTGGGCTCAACCCAGCACATACTGTGAAGAGCAGAGTAAAACCAGAACCAAAATGGGGCAGTGGGTGACCCCCCAGAGGTCAGGAGCTTTTGTTGATCCAGGTATCTATGTAGCAGAGATGATATAAACTGACAATGAATCTCTTTGTCCTGGAAATTAAACCGGAAATCTCAAGACTGTGTTTTCAATGTTTCTTGGCTTTCATTCTGTTAGAAATCCTGCCACATTTCAATATTTTCATTCTTGTCCTGGATGAAATCAGAAAGCAGAGAGGCACTTGAGAATTCTGTTTTTAAATAAAAGTAAACATTTCCAAGTGAGTTTAGGTCTCTGTTTAGTATTTTTGCGACACAGTTACTAACTGAAATGTTCCACAGATGTCATATTTCTTTGTGGCACAAGTTTGTTGAACTAAGATCAGGTTAATATTAGTAAGAATGTTAATATGTGTCTTTAAAGTGTTTAATAAGCATTTCATATCATACTTTTCAATACTTCATCCAAGAATTGTGCAAACAGTGGTTTTTGGTTTTGTTATTTTATTTTCCTTGATGACTGCTGAGAACTCCTATGAATAACTTATGTATTGGGGCACCTAGGGCAAAAGTTATTCTGGTTTGTTTCTCATCGTTTGGTTGAAAGTTATACAGATAGCAGCCCCAGGTTTTTCTGAACCAACTTTATCATTCAGCAAATGAATTAAAATTAAATTCGACATCTTCTAAAAATGCATTGATACTTTCAAGTCAAGAAGACTCAATTCATTCTAAGAGAGTAAGTTTGGAGTAAAAGTCTAGTTCTCAGAATTTTTTTTTTTTTTTACTTTTACCTAATTGGTGCATATTTTTGTGGTTGCATTTGATGTCTAATAGTAATGTCACTACTTAAAAATATGATTCACTCTGTTACCTGGAGCCACAGTGCAGAGGCATTGTTATTTGTTTGTTTCAAGTAACCACCAAATGAGGGGCCCAGTCTGTGAAAGGGCAAATGAGAGATGGTTAAAGAACTTCTCTTAAAGAAGTTCTGTGCTTCTTTAAGAGAATTTAGCAGAGTGGAATTAGAACTCTGATCATTACTATATCTTCTTTTTCATAATGTGACAAGCAATAATTAATACCTCCATTATTATAATGTACTCTTCAATGAGTAGAGAATAATGATGTGCCTGTGATGTGTCATTATTATACTTTTCCTTTTCTTGGGCTCCTTCATTACAGGTGGCAAAAATCAGATTCCCAAACCAATCATGTAAATTCAGGAAAAGGCACCAATGTGCTATTTGTCTATGACTTTTGCTGCCACTAGCAACTTGACATATTCCCAGTGCAACTGCATGGGTTACCACTGCACAAAATCTGTATAGTTCTTCAAAATCCCCTGATGGTTACCAGCAACTAATCTGGATTTTGTTTGTTTTCCACACACAAGTTTAACTGATGACATAGGGATGGAACCTTTTATCAAGTAGGTGCTGAAAGAATAAATTTGGCAGAACAGAAAGAAGAAATCTTACCTGAAAGATGATAGCTGTTGACTAAGACACCTATTTGGGGGCTCCTCATCCATACTTCTAGAGCTCTAAAGAATATGTCACCTTCCTCATATCTATTCTAGGCAAAATATTACTGTTCCCTATTATAAATTGTGAATTATCTCCAAGTCCATGTCTAAAAAATTGGGGGAAGTGATCGAGAGTTACTACAACTGAGATCTAAAAAATGATGTGCTTGGTAGTTGAAAAGAAATATAACATAACAGAGAAAATTACCCTTCAATAAAATCTGCTTTTACTGGTCAGTTAAATCAGAGAGGTAGACAAAGAAAATGTGGTTAAATCTCTGACTTTGAAAATATTGTTATAAAAAAGATGTACAGCACCCTCTCCAAGATGCCTCCTAATACCATATTAGTTGGTCAAAAGATTGGGCAGGTTTCCTGGCAAAACTCACCAAGAGAATACTAATTGAAAGTAATCCAATGACAGGCTACGCATAATAGCTTCAGAACATAAAAAGAACAAACACAAGCTATGACTAAACATTGTAGACTTAGGCAGAAATGTTTAGTTTCGTTGTAACAGAGGATTTCCGGATGTTAATTCAACCCAACATATCTGCTGAAACTGATTAGAGGGAATGGCAGTGGTAGTTGTAGTGGCAGAACTCAGAATTCCACAGCCTTGACTGTACAACGTCAATTCCGTTCCTGCAAAACCAAACTGCTTTTATCTGCCTAATTTCTTTCCTATTACTTTTGACTCTTGATGACAAATATGCAAGGAAAGATGCCAAAATCCAGTTGGCACTTCATTATCTGAACTTGTTCCATGATGCCTAAGTTTTAAAGTATTTGATTTTGTTATAGTAAATTTTTTTTTTAAAAAAGTGACTAAAACTCATGAGAATGTTAGGATAACATGAAGATTGGTAAACTTAGAGCTAAAAATATTACCAACATGATCTTATTTTCTGCCTATAATTATTAACTCAATTAAGGTTAGAAAAGTTATTCAATCTTCCCTAAAAACAAAAATTAATGCTACCAGCAAATATGCTAATAGAACAGATAATAAATATGAGAACTAACGATATTTCCACATCTCAGTGCTATTATGTAGTTACATATAACTAAAGGTCAAAAAAAAAAGGGGAAATCAATATATTAATCTAAAAAGTATAAACACTAAGCTTTGATATGAATTTTGAATTTCTCACTTAAATCAATGTTTGATATGTCTGTCTATCATGATCCCAACACATAGACAACCACATTCTCCAATCAACAACTCTATGCCTGAACCCTATAGTTACTAGATCAAAGACCTGAATTGACAGCAGAGAAAAGATTATGCATTATGTATGTGGCATTTTAAAATTCTGATTTTATAGTTTTAGCTTTCTATAGCAGAAAATTTTAAGTGCTAGGTAGACAACACTAACAATCTCTCATATGCCCAGGAAGCAGCTATAATAATTATCATCAGAAGGTTTAATTTTAATTTACTCATATTTCCATCTACTTCTCCCTTCCATATTATTTGAAAGCAAAATTCAGACATTATAATATTTTATTCACAAATATTTTAGTATGTATCTCCATTTAATAATCAGTCTTTAAAAGTAGTCAAAAAAATCATTATATCAACTAAAACCATTAATTCCAAGCACAGCAGTTTGGGAACATTGAGTTGATAACACTGTCCCATGGGAACAGCCTAGTGTTGCCAGGGGCTTGTCTACTTTATATGTCATATAGAAGTTTAATTATAGCCCAAGTAAACACAAATTGTGAGACAGTTGTGACTATAACCACCAAAGCGGGAAATTTCCTCTTCATTATTCAAGCCTCTGACTCCTTCTTAAAAGGATTTAGGAATATTTCAAAAAACTAGCAACAACAAATGTTGGCAAGGATGTGGTGAAAAAGGAACTCTCCTGCACTGCTGGTGGGAATGCAAACTAGTACAACCACTATGGAAAACTGTTTGGAGGTTCCTCAAACTGCTAAACATGGAGCTTCCTTACGACCCAGCAATCCCACTCCTAGGTATCTACCCAAAAGAAACAAAAATACTGATTGAAAAAGATACTTGTACCCCCATGTTTATTGCTGCTTTATTTACAATTGGAAAAACATGGAAGCAGCCCAAATGCCCAAAAGTAGATGACTGGATAAAAAAGATGTGGTACATATATACAATGGAATATTACTCAGCAACCAAAAAAGAGAAACACATGTCTTTTGCAGCAACTTGGATGGAGCTGGAAAAGATCATGCTTAGTGAGATAAGCCAGAAAGAGAAAGAAAAATACCAGATGGTTTCACTCATAGCAGGAGTATAATGGACCAGGTGGAAAATAACAAAAATAATGAACAACCATATACCAGAGACATTTTGTAGGGGTAGAGTGGGGAATTGGGATCAAAAACGGGGGGGGGGGGAGTGAGGGAAGTGCACGGGATTATGGTGATGGCACATGGGTGACTTGGTGATGGGAAACCCGCGGGGATTACAATTGAGATGGAAAAAAAATGTACAAAATGATGTAAAAATAAACTTTTGTAATAAAAAAAAGGATTTAGGAATACTTAAATAGCACAGCTCTAAAAAACCATTAACACGGGGGGGGGGGTGAAATGAGAATGAGCTAGATGTACTAGAACACAAAATATGAAAAGTTTCTGCAATTAAACATATTAGGTAGATCTGTATTCTCCTAAAACCAGAAACCTGGTTTCCTAAAATATACTTTTAAAAGTTTTTGGAATCTTCCAAAAACTTTTTCTTAGTTTTGAAAGGTTAGAAAAGTTTGGCAAATTAATGAATTTATGCTTGATTATCCTAAATCTAAATTCTAAGCTAACCTGCCAAAACCTGTTCATTTTCTTCAAGAATGCCAGGTTTCACTAATGTCCTTATACATCTGATCTTGTCATTATAATGGGATCCTCCCTTCTTCAAGCTTACACTCAGAGTTCTCCTGACTATTCTTTGGTCATACTGCCACTTACTATTATAACTAGATAATTACAGCGATTTGGATATTCCTACTCTTATGAATTCAGAACCACTTAGGTTTCCGGGAAATACTTTGGAATACTCTTTTTTAGATCATTTAAACCAAAGAAAATCAACAAACAATAACAAATAGTCAAGTAATGCAAATACCTGAATCATTGCACCCTGTCTCTTGGCTTACAGAGACCAGGTTGATTTTTATTCTCAGATAAAATCCTAACAAACGCTTCACAGCTATTTAACTTATCCAAAAAAATTTTTTTTAACATCTTGGTTTTTTTCTTTAAAGATTTATTTGTTAATTCATACAGAGCTGGGGTATAGGCCAGAGGTGCAGGGGGATGAGAGATTATTCACCAGAGACAGAGTGGGGGAGCAGAACAGGCAGGTTGAGGAAGAACACTGCTGAGGGGAGCAGTGGGAAGTGCACCATGTGGATCACCTCCAGGGCAGGGATTGAACTTGCACTGAAGCAGCTGCAGTTTGCTTGCAGTGCTACATTCTAACCTGCTGTGCCAAAAACTTTTTTAATGTAAATATGAGACAACTGATTGGAATATATATATACCTCAGTAATTTTTAAATCTGAAAAGAATTCTCATCAGTTCATGAATTATGTGCTGATTATTACCCCTGATACTGTTCTAAAATTCTCAGTACACTGAAAACATGCAGTTAAGTGTGTTGGGAGTGCAGTGCATGACACAAACCTTAATTAAGCTCACTTAAATTTAATAAGGATGAGATGGGGGAGATTGTGAGAGAGTAGAACATCTTCTTTGATACCAGGCTGTCTTCCCAAAATGAAAGTCAGCTGGGTTAGACGGGCTTGACTCTCCTAACACTTCAGGACTTAATTGGCACTTATCACCCTACCTTTCTTTTGCATTTTCTGTTATCTACTTATTGCTGGCATTTTCTCTGGTCTCATCTCTGCAGAATGTCTTCCTCTGCAAGACTTGATTATTTTTTCCCTTATGTTTTGGGCTGCTATGCCATAAACTCAGTCTGATTTCCCATGACCCTTCAGTCCTGCTACTATCATTGGCTGAATGGTATAGGTTCTGACCCTTTCTGGGTTTAGGCACTTCTACATTTATTTGCTTAGGAAGTGAAAATCCTGGGGCACCTAACATAAGCCAACAATGCAGGAAGGGCTAGAGATTTAAAAATTCTTGAGGTAGTTCCCACTGGAGGAGAATGAAACAAGTATTTAGATCATATGTGTGTACAGTAAGTTTAGTAGGTTTGTGAGTATAGGAACAGTGATTAAGGTCTTTGATAACCTGGAGAGATAATAGAATACCTCTATTTGTCTTCCTACCTTACAGTAACCTACTTAGGTCTGCAAATAGTTCGTATATGAGTTTTCATATCTGTCTCCGATAGACTAAACTGTCCTCAGTGCAGGAACTATCTTTTACTCATTCGCATATCCCCAATAGCAATAATGTTTGATGAAAAAATAATAATAATAAATAAATGAAACTGTTACAGGGTAGTCCAGAGTGGACTGGGCAGCCTGTCTGTGGGGCCTCAGCCGTGCGCTCACAATTCAGTTATACTGGGTCAATAACGGGTTTATTTACAAAAGGAGAAAGGAATAGGAAACAACCCAGGGAAAGAGAACGAGAACCAAAATAACTGGAATACCTTACCAGCTCAAAACGCCAAGAGGTCCAGAGAGCCGTTTCCCCAGCAAGAGAGCAAGAGATGCAATTGCGCCCTATTTATCCCCCAAATGTCCCAGAATTCCTGGTAGCTCCACACTTGGGTCCTCGCAGTTCTCTCCCTGGTACTGCTGGGAGTTGTAGTTTCCAATCACTGGAGTAGGGGGTGGGGTCAAGAAAGCTGGAGTAGGGGAATGGAGTCCATAAGACTTTGCAGAGCTCCTTTAGGACATCCTTGCCCTTAACAGAGCTTGGATTAAAATATCAAAAATGCACAAGGGGTGGTTATCCAAAAAGGAGAACTGATCTCTTAAAATTGCAGATAGCCAGGTTTCAGAGACCACAGTATGCTCAAGCCATTAAATTCAACATACACAAGTCAATAAATGTGATATATTGCATTAACAGAATGAAATAAAAATGATATAATCATTTCAAGAAAGGCATTGGACAAAATGTAACATCTGTTCATGATAAAACCTCTTAACAAATTAGGTACAGAAAGAACTATCTTAACATAAAAGTCTTATGGGAGAAGTCCATAGCTAATTACACAATCAATGGCTAACGGTTGAAAATTTTTCCTAAGATGATATTCAATGGTGCCACTATTATCATTCTTTCCTTTTTCAGTGTTATACTAGAACTCCTAGGTATAGCAATCAAGTAAGCAAAGGCAATAAAAGACATCAGAATTGGAAATAACTTACATGGCTTGTATTTGCAAATGATAGGACTTTACAAAGGAAATACTAAAGTCTCCATCAAAACACTGTTAGATCTAACAGAAAATTTCAGTAAAGTTGTAGCATACAAGATAATCATGTAAAAATAATTAACAATTAATTATCGTAAAAACACAAAGAAAAATGCTTTCTTACTTACAATAACATCAAAAACAATGAAGTATTTAGAAACAAATATAGCCAAGGCGAAATTTCTCTACACTAAAAGCTATAAAACATTGATGAAAAAAATCAAAGAAGATACAAATACGGTATCCTGTGTTCATGGATTGAACGAATTAATAGCATCTAAATGTCCAGACTAACCAAAACCATCTATAACTTACAAATTGAATGCAATCCCCATCAAGACTTCATTTTTTTTTCACATAGGGAGAAAAAGTATGCTAAGAAGTCTTCATGGAACACAATAGAAGCCAAGTCAAATTCAGAGAAAAAGTAAAGCAGTAAGCATCACACTTCCTGATTTCATGCTGTATTATAAAGTTACAGTAATCAAAACAATGGTGCATTAAAAATGCACAACCATTGGCTCACAACCAAGAGAATTTGAACTCCAAGCCCAGAACTAGATCATGCCTATATGACTAACAAATCTTTAAGTCAAGAATACTCAGTGTAGAAAAGACAGTCTCTTTTCAGACAATATTTGTGCTGGAAAAGTAAGATTTGCAAGTGAAATGGTGAAACTGAGCCCATATCTTACAAAAGTCACAAAAATTAACTCAAAATTAGTTTAAAACCTGAAACCATAGATTCCAGGAAGAAAGCATAAGAAAAACACTGCTTGACATAGGTCTTGACAATGTTTTTTGGGGCACGATATCTAAAGCCCAAGGAAGAAAACAAAATACAGACAAATATATGATCAACAAAATGAAAAGGCAATTTATAGATGGTAGAAAATATCTACAAGTCATATATTTGATAATATATAGACAAAATACTCCTGTAGTAGAGAGCAAAAATAATCCAGTTAAGTTTCCAAAGTAGATCTACAAATGCCCAAAAGAAACTATCTAATTACATTTAGAGAAATGCAAATCAAAACCACAACGAGATACCACTTCATACCTGTTAGAACAGCTATTATCAAAAACAAGAAATAATAATTGCTGGTAAGATGTTGAGAAATAGAGACCCTTGTTCATTGTTGATGGGACTATAAATTTGTACCACAGCTGTAGAAAACAGTATGGAGGTTTGTCAAAAAATGAAAAATGAAACTATCATTTGACTCAGCAATTCTACTTCTGGGTATATAGCTAAAGGAAATGAATATCACTATGCTAAAAACGTATCTTCACCTAATAGTCACTGCAATATTTTTGTAATAGTCAAAATAAAAAACCAATCTGAGTGTATCAGCAGATAGCTAGAAAAAGAAAATGTAATATATGCATTTCACATTTCACATGGAACACCATTCAGCCCTGAGAAGAAGGAACTCCTTTCATTTGCTACAATATGTATAAAACATAAGGACATTTTACTAAGTGAAATTTGAAATAAAGTTAAATACTCTGAGCTCACTTATATATGCATTCGGAAAAACAAGCAAACTCATAGAAAAAGAAAACAGATTTGTGGTTACCAGAGGTTAAGAGTGGGGGAGAAGTGGAGAGGAACTAAATGAAGTTATCAATAAGATAAGTCCTGGGATTTAATAATGTGCAGCATGATGATTATAGTTAATACTGTGGTATGGTATATTTTTGAAAGGACTCACATAACAAGGCAAAAAGTTCCTTTTCAGATTTTTATATGGATATTAACTAAATTTATTATATTAATCAATTCACAATATATTTAAGTCAAGTCATTATGCATGCACCTTAAACATATTCAGTGTTATATGTCAATAAAAGCTCACTAATACTGCAGAATTCAAAGAAGCTAGAATTTATAGGCCCATTTTGGGAGAGAGAACAACAGGACCAGGATGTTGATGGATTGATTCCTGACTCATTCAGGACTTTCCAAGTCTTACTGGGGAATTTTGACTTTATATTAAAGGTTGTGTAGTCCATAAAATAATTAAGCAATGATTTAATTACTTGATTAATAATAAAATAGTATAAAACAATTCAGAGCTGCATCTGTTTAAGCATATCCTGGCAGTCACATGCTGAATGAATATAGTGACATGAGTGTCACTTTAGATCATGCTAATAAAGATTGAAAAATTACCCTTTCCAGCATCAGAATTTTGTAAAATGCAGGTAAGAATGTAGGTAAAAAATGTGGTGCAGACCACAGCTCCATCCTTGGTTCAATTGAATGCAGCTCCAATGTTGATACTCCCTGGCTCTTGTTAAGAGTGCTATTAAGCTTCTCATTTCTTACTAATAAGAATCTACTTCAAAATCACAGTTTCCCATACGAGAAAATAATGATAATAATGAACAGCTATATACCAGAGACATTTTGTGGAGGTGGAGTGGGGAGTGGGATCAAAAACAGTGGGGGGAGGGAAATGCACTGGACTATGGTGATGGCACATGGGTGATTTGGTGATGGGGAACCCAAGGGGATTGCAACTGAGATGGGAAAATGCACAAAAATATGTAAAAATAAAATATAAAATTAAAAAAAATCAGTTTCCTTCTTGCATGCTTCCTCTTTATCCTCACAACAATATGTGCATTTTAATGACCTTCTGGTCAAATCCCATTCTAGTACAGGCTTTCTCTCTTAGCCTGCACTCTGGTGGTCTTGGTAAAGCAAGTCATGTAGGTTCTCCTGGAAAGGTCTGTTTCTATGCTCACTTTCCCAAAGGCATGAAATTATATACACATGAACAAGGAAAACTATTTTTGCACTGGGTACAAAACTGTAAGAACGTTCACCCCTGCATAAAATCATTTCCCATCAAGTGATGAAATGATGTTGGACTCTTTTATGTTGTCCCTCCCTCTGGGTCTCTGGGTCATGGGGCAAGACAGCTTTTCAGGGGCTGAGGCCCCTCTGTCTGTTCCTCCTCCCCATTCCCAGCAAGTTTGGCTCCAACCAGATTCCCTAGAGCCAACAGATCTACCAGCCTACCCTGACTTGAATTCAGGATAGGTAGGGCTTTCCCCCCCTTTTATATCTGGCTCATGACACTAAAATAGAACAAACAGGTAAGCTATATTGGCCAAACAGGTGCAAATTTTGTATCTATAGAAAATGATGGCTGTTAACTAAATTTATGTTAACATGTAATAAATGTATGAAGCAGGTTGAAGATCATTTCATTAGTTAATTATTTGGACTGAAAAATGGAAAATGAACTACTTATTGCTAGCTGGCCCAATAAAATGCTTAGGGTTGAAAATGGCCCAATTATGCATTTATAGTGGGGAACCGTACAGATGATATAAAGCAGTGAGAATAAGAGCCAGCCTGAGGCAGTCTGCAGCCAGCTTCTGAGAGGTGTCCCCACCTCATCACTGTTTTTAGCACCCTATTTTTGTGCTGTTTCACAATTATCCTTTTTATGACCTTTTTTAATTTAAAAAATAAGTTATCACGGGCCCTCCCTGGTGGTGCAATGGATTGAAACACAGCACTATGAGGCTATCCACAGTCACTGCAGCATGAGTTCAATTCCCAGCCAGGGAGGTAACCCACATGGCATAGCAGACCTTTCCCATTTGGTCTCAACAGTGTACTTTGTCAATCTGTCTGTTTTGCTCCCCACTCTGTCTTTTGTGAATCCACTCACCACCACCCCCCGCACCCCCCACACGCACACACACACTTCTGGCCTATACCCAGCAAGGTTGTATGCATAAATAAATAAATCTTTAAAAAAAATGTTATCACAAGGAATCTTTGGGTTTAACACTGACACCAAATTCTACATAGAAGTATGCTTGCCATCACCAACTAAGTGAAATGTAAAGAACTAGTCTTTATTGAGTAAGTCTGAGAGATGACTATTGGTGAAGGAGTCCAAGCCAGGCATCACAGGCTGATCTTGCAGGAATATTGTATGTTCCTTAGTTCAATCCTTCAGCATCAATGTTCTCATTTGTAAAAGAGGAAGAAAAGTATATATCAATTCTACAAGATAACTTACATCAGTCCTTTTGACTCTCATTCTATGATAAATTCCCAAATGAAATCTGAGATAAAAAATTGACACACACCTAGAAGTTGCATGTGTACAAAAAGTAGAGTTCTTGCCTTAAATTTTATCTACAGAAAAGTTCATCCAACTACTCTCCCAAGAGGTTAACCTTAAGTCCTGAAAGCTACAACCATGTCAGAAGACAAACCACAATAACAATAAAAAAAAGTTTTCCTAAAAAAAAAAAAATGAAAAAACCAGTATGCCTATTTCTTTTCTAGTCAAAGGAGCTGGGTGAAAATATTTATGTTCTCTCCTTTCTCTTTACTTTTTGCCATGTTTGCTTTTGTTCTATTTTATATTTTTAGTAGATAATCTATGCATGCTTATGAAGTCCAAAAGGGTGTTCTATGAAATATAAGTTTTCTTTCTTATTTCTCCCCCCCTTTTACATTACCTACACAATTTGTTTTCCCTGAGGCAACCACTGTTCCTAGTCAGATTACTTTTTGCTATTAGATATCATCAGAAATATCTCTTTTATTCATGCAAAAGCAATTCCTAGTTGCAGTAACAGTGCTTCCATTTGAGCAGGTGATTATAGTAAACATATAAGCCATGTGGGCCTATTTGTTTGCTCTAGTTCCTACTTAACTATTTCCTTTGGCTTGAGTGCTATGAGGTAAATCTAAGGTCAGAGACTAGCTGAGTCAATGTAAAACAATGACACAGCCTACACATTTAAGCCATCTGGCATTTTCAAAATCATTCCTTCCTCTTGCCATAGTTCTCTAGTATAAAAAGCACCTGCTTGAAATATACAAACTTTAATAAGGACCACTGACTCAAGAAGTTTTGTCTCCCCAAAAGAATTTGGTAAGTGTGAGTCTATGAAAATTACTTGGAAGCTGCCATTGAGAAAATTGGACTTAAGAGAAGTTCAGATGGTTTATACTGGACAGCAAGGACTCTATGGACCACAGTCTAATGTTGAAACAACACAAAAAAAGGACTGTCTGTTCTTTGTGAAGACCAAAGGCCATCAAGAACCAATCAACACCAGGGGAGGTGCAGGAATTACAGCATAAAGGGAAATAAAACTGGCTAATATAATTTACAGAGTCTATTGCCTCCTTCAGCACCTATCACTGAAACTGTGAATGACATCCCTTCAGGGAAAGAATTTTCTACCTAAAAAGAAACATAAAAACTGAACTTTAAAGATGAAGCCAAGGATGATAAACATAATGCAATGAAACAAGTCTTCAAAAGCTTGCATTGTTAATATTTTGGCACTGTTTTCCTGATGGGCTGAAACACATTATGAATAAAGCAAGTCTAGATGATGCAAGAGAATGCAACTGATCAAATACAAATTTCAAGTCATGTTTGTTTCAATTACATCCAAAGTGCCAGTTTTAGAGGTTACTTTTCAGTCTTTATTAGGGCATTCTAAAGACATTAGACTTTCTATTGCATTGGTTTACAACAAAACCCTTTTTAATGGATATTAGTATTGGATATTAAAGAGGAGATAATAAGGAAACATGAGATTCAATGATGAGATCCAAGGAATGTTTGCATAATTTAAGTTTTATTGACTCCAAGTGTTGAACTGAATAACATCTGATATGCTCCAAACACTCAGTAACAACCTTACCAGTGCTTTACCAATTATCAACATCAAGTAGACTGTTCTCTAAGGAGCTAACATAATCTTCCCATTCTCTCTCCTTGATTGTGTTTTCCCCAGAGTTGTTCTCATGCACAAGAAATCAAGTGGAAAGAATCTTTCTAGCCCTCCATCCCAGGAGAATTTTGACTTGAAACAGAACAGACCTAAAACCCTAAAATGACCCTGACACCTTAAAAATTTAGAAGCTTTGGGCCCTCCCTGGTGGCACAAAGGGTTAGGATGCAGCACTGCAAGCTAACAGCAGCCACTTCCATGCAAGTTCGGTGCCCAGCCCCAGAGGTGATCCACATGGCACAGCAAACTCTCCTTGTCTCACCCACTGCTCCCCTCATTGTTGATCTGCCTATCCTGCTTCCCACTCTGTCTCTGGTGAATCCTCTCACTGCCCCTGCACCTCTGGCCTGTATGCATAAATAAATAAACCTCTTTTTTTTTAATTTAGAAGGTTTAAGATATAGTAACCTGAATCGCTGAAGTTCCTAAAGAAATTTAATTAAATCAAGAAACATTGATGGAGTCCATAATTTCATTGGATCTCTTGAAAATGAAAATACTATTTCTAGAAATTTATTTGGAACTTTGCAAAATATGATGTTTGTAAAATGATTTATACAGGTCAAGCTAGCTAACCTCTAGTTTTATCAATGTATACTCTTTAGTCTGAAAAATTTAAATATTATCAGACCAAACTATTGCAGATGTGTGGTTTTGAAACAGTTCTACACAGAGTAAAATATACTTTCCATAATTACCCATGTAGAGATCATATAATCATTTATATAATCATGTATATCTGAATTAAATTTTCACAAAATAGAACTTTTCCTCACAGTGTGAAATACATTCTAGTATATATATATATACAATAGAATATATATACACACACACACATATATATACACAATAGAATATATATACACACACACACACATATATATATATATATACACTAGAATATATATATATATATATATATATATATATATACACATATATATAGTTGAGTCTCATTATTCATGGTAGTAAAGTCCACAAAGTCACCAGGAATACTGAATTAGTGATTGCAATAAAGTAAAAAGGAACATCAACTAACAACTATAAACCAGAGACATTCTACAGGGTAGGGAGGGAACAGGATCAAAACTGGGGTGGGAAGAGCACATGAGACTATGGTGATGGCACATAGGTGAAGTGGTGGTGGGAAGTCCATGGGCTTACAACTGAGATGAAAAATGTATAAAATTAAGGATAATTTTTAAAACGTATTTATCAAATAAAAAGTAAATATAATTAGGCCCTCCCTGGTGGCGCAGCGGGTTAAAGCACAGCACTAAGAAGCTTAAGCCACTTCCGCATGAGTTTGATCCCCACCTGCCCCGGAGGTGACCACATGGCGCAGCAGACCTTTCCTGACCCGCCCGCTGCTCCCCTCAACAGTGTACTTTGTCGATCTGCCTGTTCTGCTCCCCACTCTGTCCCTGATGAATCCTCTCACCCTCGCATCTCTGGCCTGTACCCCAGTTCTGTATGAATAAATAAATCTTAAAATATATATATATATATCCTGAAAAAAGTAAATTCAATTAAAAATTTTTTAAATATTTGAAAGTACTTTTTTATGTGCAAACAATTATACCACCACCTTAACATAAAAATGACAACATTTTATCAGCAATATTAGCATAATTTAGTATAAGTTTTAACTGGAGAGAGGGAATTTATTATGGTCAATAATTTAAGTCAGTCAAAAGCACACATTGCTGCTAGTCACAAAGTATCTGTGGTATACACCTGCTCTGTATTTTTGAAAAGGGAGGCTTCCTACCTAGGCATTGAATTTCCCCACAATGTATTTTAAGTAATTATTAGAAAGAAATTACTCAAGAATGAAAATTACAATAACTAGAGTGGTTCAATATCACCTCCTCTGTGTTCATCTGGGTCTAAGATACCAATAATACACGCTGTCACTGTACACCCACATCATAGTTTCTAAAACCATTCTCCGTCAAGAGAATAAGGGTTCTTTGGGGGAAAGGATAATTTGAGAATGGACTAGGAAATGTACAAGATAAGCTTGAGTACCATATTGAAAGAAAAAGCAAAGTACTCAAGAACCAAAAACCACAATGATAAACATATGTCAGAGACATGAGCATCCAATGGTCAAAGCTAGTATATTCCAAATAATATTCCGAACAATGTATGCAGAAACTTCACTCTCAATGAGATGGAGATTAACTCCATACCCTTATGAGTACGATGTACATAGTGATTTTCTAAACAGTGCAGTGCAGTAAAAAAAAAAAACTTGACAAATACTACCTCAGTCAGATGCTAAGAGTCACATGACTGGTGATAAAATAGAATGCACCCTTGCTTTTATGTTTTGAAAATGGCACTTTATTTCTCTGGATTTTCTTTCAAAGCTACAGAACCATAACCTACTCAAGAGGAAAACATCAGACAAGCCCAAATTGACACTATAAAATATATGACCAATATTTCTTAAAATGCAAAGGTCACACAAAACAAAGTCTTAAATATCATTACAACCTGAAGGCTCGTAAGGAGATGGCAGCTAAATATGATGTGGTATCCTTATAGGACCTTAGAAAAGAAGGGAATTCAAGGAAGTATGGACCTCAGCTCATAATTATCTCTCAATATCAGTTCATTAATTATATCAGAGTAATATTAGCAATAGCGAAAGTTGGTGCCATATGTACAGGAATTCTCTAATATATTTGCAACTCTTTTATACATTTAAAACTATTCTAAAAATATAAGTTGGTTTTTTTTTTTATGCCCTTTTCAACTCTGAGTCAGACTTCAAGCAAAGGGCTAGAGGGAAAAAATAGGAATAGTCAAGAAAAAGAATACAATATTTATTTTTGAAATTTCACTGTTTATTGAACCCAAAAAACAAACCCAAAAAAGAGGTGGGGCTTCTTGATCTCTTAGTGAGACTGATTATTTTAAAATTTGAACTCATAAATAAACCTAATTGAAAAGATCCTCTGAAGCAAAAATATCATGGGCATGACCAGAAATAACTATCTTCTCAATTTTTTTCCACCTTCAAGATATTGTGTAACCCAGTTTGTACAGAGAAATGACTATAAGTCAGTTGAAGTCAGATGCAAGAATTAAAGCATGGTCTTATGAACAAGTGTTCAGGTATCACTGGCTTCAAAAGGAACACATAATAGAAAATCTCATCAAGATTTCAAGCTTAAGACAAAGTTCTTACTAGACTGAAAAATCCACTGTGCCTTCAAATCAGAAAGTAAGATAATCCTAATATTAAGACGCCAGTCCTGCTAAATGTAGAATTAAAGGATAATTAAACAAAGGATTTAACTTTCCTATTGGACACAAAGGTCATTATGTCGTGACAGCCTCATACTAAGCATCACATTGAACCTAAAGAATGTTAGTTTAAGTTTACTTGGGAGTAAACTATTCACTCTGAAAAGAAACCAAAGGACTCCTAGACACCATTGGTGACAATGTAGACTAATCCAGCTCCTCTGGAAAATAACACAGAACTTCCTCAAAGTATTAAAAACAAATATATCATATAACCCAGCAATTCCTCCTTGCTAGCTACCAGAAGAACGCAAAACACTGATCTGACAGGATATATATGCAGTCCTACTATCACTGCACCATTGTTTACAATAGCCAGTGGCTATGAAACTAAGCTAAGTGCCTATGGATGAGCGATAAAAAAAAAATAAGTGTGTTTGGGCCCTCCCTGGTGGCAAGCAGCAGCCGCTAAGGTCCAAGTTCCAGTCCCTGCCTGAAAGGTGATCTACATCATGCGGCAGACCCCTCCTGATCCTCCCGCTGCTCCCCTCAGCAGTGTACCTCGTCCTATCTGTTCTGCTTCCCAGTCTGTCTCTGATGAATCCTCTCACTGTCCCTGCCTACCATAGTGCTGTATACATAAATAAATAAGCCTTTTTTAAAAAAGTGTGTTTGGGGTGCTGGGTATGCCCGCATGCAGACACACGGAATATTGACTCAGCAATACAATAAAAACACAATGAAATTTTAACATTGTGACAACAGTTCCATGGATGGGACTGGAGGCAAATTCCACTTTTACTCTAAGTGATAAAAGCCAGAAAGAAAAAGAATGAATTTTTGCATTCATCCACAGAATCCAGAGACACAAAGCAAAAAGCCAGACAAAGTCAAATCAAAATCTAACCTTAAAAATGTGACTATGAAGAAGGGCTACTAGAAGCTGGGGAGGATAGAAAGCAAAGTGTGGAAGGTGCCCAATGGAAAGCTATGAATGCATTGATAGTGAGTTGGTGGGCAGCATACATCCGAAAAGGTGCAGGGCTATGCCCACATCATCTACAGAGCTGTAACCCAGTGCCACCACAATAAAAAGTAATAATGATAAAAATAAATGAAAGAAAATTAGGTCAATCTGAATTGTTCTCTTCAAATTCACATACAATTCATTTTTAAGAATATATTTGATCCGGGCCCTCCCTGATGGTGCAGCAGGTTAAAATGCAGCACTACAAAGCTAAAGCCACTTCCGCATGAGTTCAATCCCCAGCCCCAGAGGTTACCCACATGGCGCGGCAGACCTCTCCTAACCCACCTGCTGCTCCCCTTAGCAGTGTTCTTCATCAGTCGGCCTATTCTGCTCCCCAATGTGTCTCTGGTATCCACTACAAAACTGGGCCTACTAGCAGCAATTATTGGCATTGAGTTAAGGATCAATGCCATTTTGAGGCACTAGTTCACTGGTGTCTTGAAGTTATCTCTATGAAAAATATTCAAGTGGTCAAGTCAGCTGCCATGGAAGAGAGAGACTAGACTCCTTACCAGACAACTTTTTTTTTTTCCCTGAAATCTGGCACTTCCCCAAAGGAGGTGGAATAGGGACAGTGAAGGATAGGGGTTAAGGAGCATATTAGCAAAAGAGGAAAAAATTCAGAAGGGAAATCATAACTGACTTCTAAGAAGATATATTTATTTTGGTTTCCTTTTTGCAGAATTGCTAGTCGGTTATTTTAGGGAATCATGTTTAAGTCTTCACATCTCTCAGAAACAATTCCTTGGGTGATAAAGGGGTGAGAGAAAAGAAGTCTTGGTCCATTTATTCAGTCATTTGTCTATGGGTTTTTTTTTTTTCACTTATAAAATGATTTTATTTAATGATAAAGCCACGCCAAAAAAAAAAAAGCAAGGGGGAGGAAGCTCAGGGGATTGATTTCATTTTATTCTTTGGTCTGAAAGTAAAGTTCTAGTTCATCTTAAAGTCAACAATTTTCTTTTCTCATTTTTTTTTAATAAATTAAGAAGTTTCAAGTTCTGGCTCATAGTTGCAATATGTTATTATATGTGTTGTACTAGAAGAGAGATTACAGTTTGGCTTCTGATAAATCTGGCAAAGAGAAATTGTCCCATCAGGATTTGGGCAAAGATGAGAAAAGAAAAGGAAAAAACTCAAGGGAAAATTTCCAAGGAAGACAGCATTCACTGCAAACCTGTTTTGTGACAAGTGTCCTCCAGGGAAAACTATTGCAAAGGGCATGGCAGACATTACCTAGGGTAATTTCTAAGTCATTCACAGAGGTAAAGTGAGGACAAACGTGTATTTATAGGAACTTCAGTGTTGGCCTGTCTCTTCCGTGTTGGGTGATTTGTGTAAGCTGAGGCATATAGGTGGGCCAGGATGTCAAAAAGAGAACACAGTGGAGACTTGAGTATCACACCTCTTCCCATAACATCTCATCCTGAGTGCTCATGTCCTTAAATATGTGAGAATTAGATTAAATGTTGGAAGAGGGAGCACAATTTCACTGCCATGTTACATTTTCTGAAGTTTTTTCAGTAAAACACTCCAGACATTTAATAAAATTCTTTTCAACAAGAGGATAATGTTCAGATTATCAACTGATTAAAAACAACAAAATATTATGATGAACTTTAATATATACATAAAAGGCAACACCCTCCCATCAACTTGAACGCCATTAAATTGGAATTTGTAATATCTGACTTGGGCTTCCGTTGCACTATTTGTAAAGAAAGCAACTTATGTTAGTTAAATCTCTCTGATGTAAACAAGATTTCAGGAGGGAATGCCTGGCCTACTTAAGAGAACAAACTGTTTTCAAGCACTATGTAACAGCATCCATTTGTATATAAACAATTAATGTGTTGTTTCAAATGCCATCTTATCTATGCACCAAAATACGGCAGACCTTCTTTCACCCTGACAAAGCATTGTTTGCAAATAATTCAGATATTTCGTGTCTATGAAAACCATGATGCCTTTCTTTAAGTCTAACTTCTGAACTTTTCAACAATTCAAGAAATTTTTCTCCCAAGTAATTTAACTTTTCCACACTATAGTTTTCATGCAAATGATAGTACATGTTGTAATTATAAGAAGTCAGACCTAAGACTTTAGCATTTTTCAAGCCAAGAAGATTTTTGGACAGTAAACAATATTTGTGGGGAGCTGAAAGGAACTAAGTAATAGGGGTTGAGATTCAAATCCCAAAGAGGTAGTTGAGTCGTACATGACTTTTTCCTGAACAGAGTTTGGAATTGTCTTCCAAAGGTTAACGGTTTCCGTGACTTCACTAACTTTTATTTTCGAATGGTTTCCAAGTTCTGTATTTTTTTTAAGTCCCTCCTCTGGAACGTCTTTGTCATCTGTAGTTTTACCTTTTGGTAAGTATCTTTCTCACGAGCATGTCAAACTTAATCAAACAGTTGCATAAGATCCAACCCCACTCACTTTCTAAATAAATTCGCTTAAACCAAGATACTCTGAGCATTTGCTACAGAACAAGATGTTCCCGAAGCCAACTGTTTATGTTGCTGAGAAACTAGTTCTCAAGTGTGACAGTCTCACAATTTCTATTAGCAAAATTGAAGCACTCACAATTTAATCTATTATTAGGACTATTCTAGGCTCTTCCAGATCTCCTTACTAATCATCACAGGTATAATAGGTACATTACAGACGCTGTAAATGGCAAAAATTATTTTTTAAAAAAATCAAAATATTCATAATAAAACTACAGAATAATTGAAATTTTGAAATGTTAAAGTGAAGTATCAGAAAAAATATGCATGTAAAAATATTATCTAGAATGTTCTTGTGTCACATTGACATGTAAAGGAATGCCATCTCCAGTTTATCTTGTCTGTAGCTCCATATAACTTCAGATGGAAGTTCTCTCTGTTTTCTAAAGTCTATGTCTCTTTTCTCTCTCTTCTTGTGCTAATCACTTCCTACCTTCAATTGTAGTTATTCACAATGTATGCTAGAAGACATTTTTATGATGACAGCATTATGTACATCTTAATTTCTTTAACAAATTGTATTTATCTGTGAGCAATAAGCACTTAGTATGACACTTAAACATAACATGTTTTGGCAAATGATGAGCACAGAAAAGATTATTATCTCAATATCCTCAGATGTTTTCCAAATCAATGGCTTTACAATGTAGCCTTACAATGGCCTTACAATGTAGCATACATAAAAAAGGCATGTTAACACTTAATCAATCTTCTATGTCCCAGGCAAAATAGTTTATCTTGGTTACTTTTGCTTAATTTTCACAAACATACACACATACACTTTGAAGTGTTTACTTGTATATTTTTGATTGAGAACTGATATTCAAAAAAATTGTGTGGTATTTCAAGGACTAAAGAAAAAGTTTAGGGGTCTTTCCAGTATCGAAATCTGTATGTCTTGCTCAAATACACTCCTGCATTCCAAGTAAACCTGCCCATTCACCATCATGATGATCAAAAGCAAGGAGTCACAAACACTTGGAACAACTTTCTTGAACCACCTTACTGTGTTCTTGGCATTAGTTTCTTTCCCCAGTCAAGTCCACTGTTTACTCAGTACACTATTTTTATTCTTTGAAGTTCACTTTAACTATACTCTGTTCACTCACATTTTAATTCATCAATTTATTCAAATTTGTATTTATCAAGCACCTGTTCTGTGTTAGGCACTGTTCTTAGACTCACAATTTAATAGAGTAACACAAGGTCACTGCCTTCCTGGAGGCAACTCGGGGCAAGGGGTGAAAAGAGACAGGAAATAAACACTTACATAAGCATAACTGTTATGAAGAAAAGTGTGATGAAAATTAAATCAGGACAAAATCAGGGGACAAAGGGTGATAGTGATATGTAAACTGAAGCAAGAATAAGAAATGAGTCAGTAATAGAAATATCTGAGGAAAGAAAATTTGCACAGTATCCAAGAAAATAATGTAAGACCAAGTTTTGTACAGATCTTTAAATCAAGAAAAAGGAAAAAGAAAACCAAGAAAAATGAAAATATATACATCCAAAAAGGAATTGCAGTGATGCAAGCTGGGTCCCACAGATGTCTTGATCGAATATTTATCTCTGATATTTAAATGGGTATCATACAATTTCACTGAAGATTTTACTTACACTACAATTCTCTGCCCTTCAATTTTAAAATAAAAATAAAAAAACTTTTAGGCTTATTTTACAACACAAAGTTACAAAGTTCTAACCACTGATCCTTTTATCCAAAAGAAACTCAAGATCTTTGACCTATTCTTATTAATACAATGCAACTTGTTGATGTTTGAACAACCTGCATTTGAACAGCCTAAACATATCTTCTTATACACAGAACTTTTAAAATAAGTAAAGTTAGCCTTTCATATCCATGGGGCCTACATTTGCTAATTCAACCAATGGTGAGTGATGGTTTGTTGGATCCATGGGAGCAGAACACATGATATATGAATGACTGACTATGAGTTGATCATCCATAGATCTTGGTACCCACAGGTTCCTAAGCCAATAACCCACCAACAGACAACTGTAGTTAAGTGTTGGGGGAGTTAAAAGTTCTGGGCATTTACCAAAAAATAGAAAAGCAATAATTTAAATAGGCATATGTACCCTCATAGTTACTTCAATTATTTATATATTTTATTATTTTCAATAACCAAGAGCTGGAAACATCTCATTGCTCATCAGCAGATAATTGGATAAAGAAGATGTGGCATGTATACACAATGGAATACTACTCTGGGATAAAAAATTGAAATCCTGCCATCTTCAGCAATGTGAATGGTCCTTGAGGTCAGATGGAGGGCAACCACTGTTAATTTCACTCATATGTGGCATGTAGAAAAAATACATGGATGTACTAAAAAAAAAAAGTAAGATTTTAGACAATGACACCAATTCTTGCTTATCAGAAAGGAAGGGAAGAGGGCAAATCAGTTTAGAGAAGTCAATGGTACAGTGAAGGACAGAATTGGACTTTTTGTGATTAATTTAATGTGGTTTATGCTGATAGTTTTTAGTGATGTGCACCTGAAACTTACACATAATAATACAATGTTACTTCAATTTTTTTTTTAAAAATCAGTTTTAGGGGAGTTAAAAGTTGTATGGATTTTTGACTGTCCAGCACTAAGCACCACTAACCCACACATTGTTCAAAGCTTTACTGTGTGTATATTATAGTTATTATTATTTCAAACAAGCTAATAATCAGTTAACTGAGAATAAGAAAAAAGTTTTAATTTTACCTTCATTTATTCATTATCTGATGTTCTTCCTGTCTTTATGTAGATGTGAGTTTATGAACTATATTATTTACTTTCTTTCTAAGGGGCTTTCAGCAATCTTGCAAGGCTGAGGAAGTCTGTTTCACATATTCTTTTTAAGGAAAGTTTCTTAGGGTACAGAATTCTAGATTAATGGACTTTTTCTCTCACCACTAAGTATTTTGCCCCATTCTTTTCTTGTATATATGTTTCTTAACTTAACTTTATGCCTTTATAGGTAAAGTAGATATTTCCTCAAGGTTCTTTCAAAATCTTAATGTTTATCTTTGATTTTTCTACTTTCTAAATATACCTTGCTGTAGTTTTTGTTTTTGGAACTTATCCTGCTTGGTGTTCTCTGAATTGGTTTGGAGGCTAAAATGAACTTGAGATTCTTATAAATGTTTTGACTGTCTCCAACACTCCCTCAATACCACACAATTTTGATAAGTCATCTCTTTTATCGGGACTCCTCCATATTGCTGCACATTCTTTCCTGAAATTTTTCTCCAGCTAGTTCAGTGACCATCTAAAAGCATTATTCATTTTATATGCAAAGGAGGATATGCAAATATTGTCTTTCCCAGTTAATATTCCAAAAGGTTATTATTTCCCCCACCCCCCACAAATAATGTAGCCTCAAGTATTGGGTTAATAAAACATATGTGTCCAACTCTTAAGAAATAAATTTTAGTGCTTTTTTTTTAAATTTCTATCACATTTATTTTACAAGGGAATGACAATTATATATACATGGCCTCACAAGTTCTTATTTATAATTCTGAAATTCATAAAACTCAACACTGAAAGGTTTTCTGCAAGTTTGGTACAGATTCATTTAGTTAAAAAACCTAACTGTAAATAAGATGAGGCTTTTCATAGTCTTTCATTATCAGTTTAGTATAAGCAATTATACATGTCACTGCAAAAATATCAGTGCACTTGATTATGGGGTACTGTTCCAGATTCCAGCATTGGTATTTCGTAACATACAGTATTATATACTGTATGCCTATATAAATTTTTTAACATTCTGATTTCTAAAAGAGAACAGTTTACGATGAGATATTACAGACCTATATTATGAAAAAAATTCTTCAGAATATTTTCACATCTTATATTTTACATTGCAATGTTATATCCCATCAAATAAGTTCTTTATAGATACATTTACTATTTAATAAGTGAGTTACAATGAATTAAATTCAATATAATGAAACTAAAATAACATTAATTAGTATTTAAATAGCCAAAAAAAAAGCAGTAATAAAACAAATCAACCTACAACATATATATATATATATATATATATATATAACAACATATATACTGATTGCCCAAACTGCAGGAATTCTAACTTTCTGCACACCTGCATGTACAGTACAAATACCTGAACATCTCCAAAGGCTGAAAGATAGACTTAATAAGGGGAAAAAATCCTGAGGAATTCATATATATGAGCTAATGTTAACTATGAATATAAAATTTTAGTAGTCTTTAACTAGTTCTTTCACTGGTTCAAAGGTAATAAATGTCCTTCACTCATAAAGTATGTAAAGGTAGAAGTAAAATTCTCTCTCCTGCTGCAAAATCTTTTATTTGTGTAACTAACTCTTGACTCATTAGGATAATCTAGAAAACCAGAAGCTATAATAAAAAAAATCATTGATTTAGAATCAGGGTTATCATTTAAGTGGATTTGTTTAGAGGTGGAGCTGAAGAAGGATGATAAGAATAAACTTTGCCAAGAAAAATATTGGATAGTTTCACTTATAGGAGTAATACAAGAAAACCAAATAAGGGATCAGGGAAAAAAATAAAAACAATTAAAACTAAACAAAAAAAATAAAATAACTATTAGAGATATTCTGCAGAAGAAAGGGGAGAGAGGAGGTACAAAATGAGGGCAGGAAGAACATAAGAGACTAAGGTGGTAGTGCACAGGTGAACTGGTAGTGGAAATTCTATGGGAACTATGCTGATGTAAAATATATACAAGTAAAGAAATTAAAAATAAAAAATAACATAAACATTATAGATATCAGAGCAGATGTGAACAATTTATGGAATTAAATTAACAAGTGTTAGGAATATATTCTCCCCCCCCCCACACTATCTTGTCATAATTGCAGACATACATTTTGAATTAGTACAAGAAGTTGCATTGTAATAGCCAGCATAGGTCAAAGCTCTTGAGTTTCTTTTGGTAAATGGCAACAATAATGCAACAGACAGAAGGAAGGGTCTAAGAATATTTTTTAGCTATAAACTATTAGCACTATGCACAAAGTGGTAGAGTATCATTTGAAAGTGAACTTGAATTAGCAAGAAGTGTGTACTGTAAACTCAAAGGCAACCACTAACAGGAAAGTAGAAGAAAGAAGTATAACATGCTGCAAAAGAAAATAAAGCAGAATTAAATAAATGCACAATTAAAACCATAAAAGTTAATAAAAAGATAAAAGTAGAAACAAAACTAGAGCAAAAAATAAACAGTAACAAATATGAAAAATACTAATTTAACTACTTTAGTAATCACTTCAAATAGCAATGATCTAAACACACTAATTAGAAGAGAGACTGCCAGCCTGGATAAAAAAAACCTAACCCAACAATATCGCAAACACAAGGACTCAAACAGGTGAAAAGTAAAGGGATGGAGAAAGATATACCATATTAATCACAGCAAGTTGGAGAGTTATAGTACATCAAACAAAGCTAACTTCAGAATCAAGGAAGCTATCAGGGATAAAGATGAGTATTACAAAATAAAAAGAGATCAATTCTCCAAGAAAACTATTTTCAACATATACAATCTAAACATGTACAACAGAGAGTCAAAACATATACAGCAAAACTTGGTAGAGCAACAAAGATAAATCAACAAATCCATTATTATTACTGGAGACTTTAATACTCCCCATGTCAGTAAATAATAGATTAGGCAGGCAGAAAATAAGAAAAGACATGCTTAATTCAACAGCACCATCAGTCAGCTGAATCTAACTGACATTTATAGACTACTCCATCCAAGAAGAGTAAAATATATTCTCTTCAAGTTTTCATGCAATGTTCACCAATATAGGCCACATTCAGAGTCACTAAATACATTTAATGTTTAAAAGAACAGAAATTCTACAAAATATATTCTCAGACTAGAGTGGAATCACAGTAGGAATCAACAATGAAACGAAACCTGGAAAATATCCAAATATTTGGAAACTGAACATCATACTTCTAAATAATACATGACTTGAAGAAGAAACCTCAAGAGAAATTAAAAATACTGAACTTATGGAAACAAAAATACAAGTTACTGACATTTTGTGAGATGAAATAATAGCAGTGTTTAGAATGTAATCCAGAGCATTAAAAGCTATAAAAAGAAAAAAAGATTTTAAATCAATAACTCACACATTCCCTTAAGAAAGTAGGAAAAGGAGAATCATTTAAGTCTAAAATAAGCAAAAGACAAGAAAAAATAAAAACTAGGGTATAAGTCAATGAAATTGAAAATAAGAAAATAATAGAGAAAATCAATGAAACCAAAAACTGGTTCTTAATATTTTGACCAATATGAGTGACAAACCTATCAAGTTGGGCTTACAAAGAAAAAAAGGGAGAAGATATAAATGATCAGTATGGGGTTATCATCTCTGATCTCATGACAAGTAAGAGTAATAAAGGAATGCAACTTCAAACCCATAAATGTGATAACTTGATGAAATTCACCAGTTCCTTGAAAGGCACCAACTATGAAAATGCACAAAGCAAAATAGAAAACCTGAAAATCCCTCTTGTATCTACTAAATTAAAATGATTGAAAAAAAGAAAACACCCAGACCAAGATGGTTTTACTGATGAATTCTACAAAACATTTAAAGAAGAAATGGTGCACAATTCCTTTCAAAAGTAGAAGCAGAAGGAGCACTTCACAATTTAGACTATATACCAGTATTACCCTAATACCAATGCTAGATAAAGATACTACAAGAAAGGGAGCTACACACCAAGATCTCAAATGTGGTTATAAAAATCCCCAACAAGGCCCTCCCTGGTAGCGCAGCGGGTTAAAGCACAGCACTGAGAAGCTTGAGCCACTTCCACATGAGTTCGATCCCCGCCTGCCCTGGAGGAGATCCACATGGCGTGGCAGACCTCTCCTGACCCTCCCACTGCTCCCCTCAGCAGTGTACTTCCTCGATCTGCCAGTTCTTTTCCCCGCTCTGTCTCTGGTGAATCCTCTCACCCTCTGCATCTCTGGCCTGTACCCCAGTTCTATATGAATAAATTTTTTTTATAAATCCCCAACAAAATATTAGCAAGCCAAATCTAACAGTGTATAAAAAGAATGATATATATGTATATCTATATATAAAGAATTATGTAAAATAATAGAGTAGGGCTTATTTCATGTATGTAAGGTTGATTTATCACCCAAAAAGAACAATGTATCCCCACAGCAAGAGCATAAATTATATCAAATGATCATATCGTTGTCACAGAAAGTTTTTGAAAAAATCCATAATCAAATTCTTCAGAAAACTAAATATAAAGGAGGAACTTCCTCAATTTGATAAAGAACATTTGAAACAAAAACAAAACAAAACCCTAAACAAACGTAAATATTTGTGAGAAAATGAATGCTTTCCTAATATCAGGGACAAATAAGGATGTCCTTGTTCAACATTGCTATTCAGCATCAGCATCATATTGAAAGTAGTAGCTCTAGCAAATGAAAAGGGAGTGGAAACGTTGCATGTCATGGTTCATAAAACTCTCCTATACATTTTCTCTCTGCTCTTTTCCCCCAATAGAGAACCTGGTGCATCTGGGCCTGATATTGATAAGGCCTCCATAACCTGGATTCCTGAATGACTATGTGGAGGAGGTATACTGCACACCTATTCCCCTGCCCAGTACTGGCATAAAGACAAGAAATAAATGTCTACTATATTTGAGCCATTATACAGAGAAATTGGCCTCCCCTAACTAATACTGAGAATTTCCAGAATCTTTAGTAAACAAGTCTCACTGGGTTACCTTTTCTGAGTCCTAGACTTGATAGGTTATAAACTTTCTGTGATTTCCTTCATACAGATGAATTCTTGTGCATTCCCTTCATTGTAATGCTGTATGTCCTTCCTCATGTGGTTGTCTGTTTGAAACAGGAAACACAGTGATTCAGTGTCAAATAAACTGTGCCATTAAAATTTTTTTAAAGCCTGGAGCATGTCAAGTAGTTCATATAATCCAAATAAAGAAAAGATGTTGAGTCTTTCTCTTTGACGCTACATCAATTTTTTTTTTTAAGATTTATTTATTCATACAAGACTGAGGTACAGGACAGAAGTGTGGGGGATGAAAGGATTCTACAGAAACAGTGGGAAGCAGATCAGGCAGGTTGATTGAAATACAATGCTGAGAGGAGCAGTGGGAGAGACAGGAGAGGTCTGCTGTGCCATGTGGGTCACCTCCCTGGCCGGGGCTCAAACTTGTGCTGTGGTAGCTGTGAATAGCTGTGCTTTACAAGAGGCTGTGCTTTAACCTCTTGTACCTCCGTGGAGGCTCTGCATCAATTTCTTCACTGAGTGAAGTGGTTTTGCAAAGAGTCCATCAGAGTGTAGTGAAAGTACAATAGCTGAAAATGAGGATGGGACTTAGCAATATTTTATTTCAAAATGTAGCATTTTCCTCAAATTCTCCATCTCAGAATTTGAAACCGGAAATGAGGTTTGGTTTACAAGAACATTCCAGTTTTTAAAAAAAAGAAAGGACTTCTGAGCGATGCCCCACCACTACCTGCTTCTCAGGAAAACAATGCCAAGGAATTCCAGTGGTCTGGTGAAATGTGGCTTGGCAGGTGCTTTCTACTTAAAGGTACATGAGATTTTGTCAGATTGGCTCCAGCTGCTCTAATCATAACCTTGGGGAACCAGTTCATGTTTACCATAACTCCATCCCAGGAGTATCTGGAAGTCTCTTGAAAAACTTAATGGTGAATTGTGGGTAGAAATCTGATACATTACTTCTGACATTGGCATTGATTCCAAATGAGTTTTTCATGATTAACTTTACCACAATAAATGTTAAAAAATTAGAATATATTTATTCTGTTATTTTAGACAATCACTGACAAAGACCAAGGTGCCCCAACTGCAAAATGTCAATGAACACAATGTTTGCTATGAGGCCACTAAGATGATAGCACGAAGAATGTGACTGAGTGCCAAGTGACTTCTTCTGGCATTCTAACAGTTCCACTGTTTACAGTTCAGGGCTTTCTGATCACATGGGGAAGTACATTCCATAGCTCCCTCTGACAGAATAATTCCACTGTGTCATTTCATAAGAATATTGAACTAGACCCTAACTTGGCTAATATTTGAGTACTCCGAATTCCCAAGGGGTTGATTTTATGGGAATCTGGCCCCAACTACTCTGAAATGTTCATGCTTAACCTTTACAACTCAACCCAAGAACTATCAAGCCCAGATTTTGTGTTTGGTCTACTAGATCACTCTGCACTGACAAATGTGATGCTGGTGAAGAAATGGATTTGACCAAGGCTGAGGATTATCACTTCAGGTCAATATCATCATAGAGGGGCTGGTAGTTGTGCTTCAGATTCCCCATGCCTCTTGTGACTGTAGGGATTGCCGGGATCCACAGAAAGCCCTGCACACAGCACCTCCACTCACCCATTCATATACACAGGGATTGCCGGGATCCACAGAAAGCCCTGCACACAGCACCTCCACTCACCCATTCATATACACATATGCCCTGAAGTACTGACACAGGAACAACCATTCATCAACTTTAACTGTCTTAAGAACACAGAGTGCATCTTCCTCCAGCAGAATATTTCTCAGAGCTATGAGCAAAGTTTGAGCAAAGGAGAGTTTCACTACAGAATCTAGTCCCTCGAGGAAATATTTTAAATTAAGGATTGACTTTTTTGTCTTTTATAAAAAGTAAAAACTAGAAAACTTGAGTAAGAATCAATATTCACTCTCAAGTCCACCATATAAAAAAAAAGCCACTATTTATATTTAATCCATGTTCTAAGCTCTGTATGATTTAGTGAGGTCACCACTAGCCAAACAAGGACAATGGAGCATGTAACATAAACCTAGTCCAAGATGAAATGTATTCTAATGGTAAAATACTTACTTGATTTCAAAAACATCACAAAATATGTAAGACAGATCAATAATTTTGTTAATTATACTAAAGTAATATTCTGACTACATTGCTTAAATAAAAATATATTACTAAAATTAATTTCTCTATTATTTTAATATGACTACTAGATTTCTCTTTATTATTTTTAATATGACTACTAGAACACTTAAAATGACATGTGTGGCTTGCATTTATAACTCTTACTACATTCCTATGCTAAAGTGCATGTATGAAACTTTTCTTATGCATATACATTTATCACTTTATGAATGTTTTACATATTTTTTGTTGACAGTTTTTAAGTTTAAGTATCTATATGAAGATATTTCTATGTCAGTATATACTGGCAAGCCATTTTTAATAATGCATAGTGCAAGTTTACTGTTAGATTAGTAACTTTATTTAACCAACACTTAGTATTGAACTATACTTTGTTTGAATTTATTTCCAATAAAAACACAAAAGATTTCTGAAATCACAATCAGAGTGCTTCTTATTTCACCATACCCACACTTCACCTTTTCAAGAGATGAGGAATGAGAATAAAGTAGTAGCTATTGTTAAAATGAGGATTTAAGACTCAGTAATTTTGCTTACATCTTATGCTATATTAGTCAGGCTTCTCCAAAGAAACAGAACCAATAGTTCTGATAGAAGTGACCTAGATAGGTACATAGATGATAGCTAGATTAGTGATAGATAAGATTTATAGGTAGGTAGGTAGAGAGAGAGAATTGCCTTTCATGATCACAAAAGCCCAGAAGATCACCACCTGCTGTCTGGTAGCTGAAAAACCAGGAAAGCCAGTGATAACATTTGTCAGTGTGTAAAGGTGTGAAATCAGAAGAACCAACATCCAAGAAAAGGAGAAGAGGGCATGTCCCAGTTTAAGAAGGCACATTTGCCTTTCTTTCACGTTTTTGTTCTATTCGGGCCATCTTAGGGATTGACACAACAATCGCCCAGAGTAAGGGATTATGCTCAGTGAAATAAACCAGAAAGAAAAAGAAAAATATATAACAGGGTCACATAGGAGGAATGTATAGGAAACAAATAAGGAATCAGGAGGAAATAAAGTAACTATAATAAAGTAAAATCAAAATCAGGCAACCATAGATCAGAGACATTCTGTAGGGGGTAGAGAAGAGAGAAGGACCAGGACAGGGGTGGGAAGAGCACAAGGGACTACGGTGATGGTGGTGGGAATTTCACAGGAAACTGTACATTGTACAAAAATGAAGGATGAGGTAATGAATATATTTTAAAAAATCAGTTTTGGTGAGAGTGAAGTTCTTTGCTCAGTTTACCAATTCCAATGTTAAACTCTTTCAGAACCACTCTCAGATTCACCAGAAATGTTTTAACAGCTTTGTGGGCATGTGTTAACCCAATCAAGGAGACACAGAATTGACCATTACACACATGCACAGGATTCTGAGGCATATCTGAAAACATCTATAATAAAGATTTAGTTTGATTGTTTTTTGCCTTTTGAGTGGGTTAATATTTATTTAATTCTAATAATTTATTTAATCTATTAGAAAAAAATTAGAGAACCCAAGGCTAATTATTTTATTAGGCAAATCTGTAAGAATTTAGATTCACATTTAGTATATATGTTAACTTATAGAAGGATGAGTAAAATATCTAATCAGCCTTGAGTTCTCTAATTTTTTTCTAATAGAGTTTATTAAAATGGGTTATTGTGAGCCCTCCCTGGTAGCACAGCAGGTTAAAGCACAGCATTAAGAAGCTAAAAACCACTTCCGCATGAGTTCGATCCCTGCCTGCCTTGGAGGTGACCACATGGCACGGCAGACCTCTCTTGACCCACTGCTGCTCCCCTCAGCAGTGTACTTCGACGATCTGCTTGTTCTGAATGCATTAAAAAAAAAAAAAAAGTTTTAAAAAAATGGCTTTTTGTGGATTGATTTTAAATTACTAAGCTACAAGATGTCTCATGGCCTAGTGATCAAACAGAAGATGGGTTCGCCCATAAATGCCCAGTGGTGACTTTATTCATAACAAATGCATTGGTACAAGTATGTAGACTTGGTACAATTTTGTAGCCCAAGAGATGACCTTGCCAAAAGTTCAGGAGTGTTTTAAATTTTGCTTTATAAAAGGAAGTTTTTTCTATTGTATTTAGGAATTTATTCTTCTGTTTCTCTCTCCACTTCCTTCTAGTTCTAACATCAAAACAGAGTCCCTATGATATGTCAAAGGAAAGTCAATACTGAAAGGAATAGAGGAAGATGAGAAACTGTTCCTAATCAAAAAGAAAAGGCATGAATAAGAGCACATTTTCTGTGATTTTTGACTGGAGAGCGTTATTATATAATTTGACACCTATGAGAAAAGGTTCCAGGTTTCTATGAAAAAGAAAAAACTGGATTTCCTCCAGTTTTAAGAGCTAGTACCAAGCAACATGCAATTACTTCCTCCTCTGAGGAAAGGCTAGATACACTTCTCCAGCCCTCATCCCTGGACTTCTTCCCTAGCCCCTGAGATAAACAGCAAACCACAAGCCCAGCTAATTCACCATGGTCTGCAACTAGGGACTACAAATCATGGGCCCAAGAAACACAGCTTCAACCTTACAAGTACCACAGTTTTAACAGGCAATGAAATTTCCTTCTTCATTTTCCAAAAGGCTTTCAAAATATCTGACAATGGCAGTCCTCCACCCAAAATAGAAGATGAAAAAACAATAAATATTTACCACAATTAGTTTTCATGAACTAAGGATTGGAGTTTCAGTACCCCTAATTCAACTGGATTCAAATTTACAAATGCATAACGTAAATGCACTAACTGTCCAACTCTTCTCAGGGGACTACTTTTTACTAAGTAAAATACATAATGTTGTAAGTTTGACCCAAAGCATTGAAACACTGTTTACCTGTGTTCTGTAAAATTTTGCAAAAATAACCACATACATATATTCAGGCCATTTTAAATGTGGACTGAAATAAAATGCTACAGCTCTTGTTAGCACTGCATACATTTCAGTATGGTAAATAGAAGTATCTACAAACACCCCCTTTCTTAAATATTTCTGACCTTAAATCAATTACTCTTAGATCTTATTTTTTTACTTAATTTTTTTTGACTATGAAAAATGTAGGTCAAGTTGTTGGAACATGCTGAAAAAAATCTGTTTATATGAAAAAGTATATGGTAAAATCTTCCAGACCAATATGGTTTTTAAAAAAATTATTCTTGCCAATGTGCTATTCAGGTTCCCAAATACATTTGAGAAATGCTTAACATAGTCCTTTCTGGATACTAGGTTGGAGTCACAATTGGATAATTTTCTCTGGAGGGCAACTCCTTGGAACCAGTGAGGAGTACATTTGAATTCTTATTCGTGTTGTTAGCTTTGTGGTAAGGTGTAACATGGACTGAAAGTTTGAGTCATCCCACAGTTCATATCTCAAAGTCTTAATCTCCACAGTGATGGTATCAGGAGGTGTGTCCTTCAGAAGATACTTAAGTTTAAATGAGCACATGAGAGTGGAAATTCCTTTGACAGTATTACTGTTCTTGTAAGTAGAGGAAAAGACCACAAAATGATCGTTCTCACTCCCACTCCCCAGATACAGCAAGAAGGTGGTTGTGCAAACCAGGAATTCAATCTGCTGGGCAAACTTGCATTTCATTTTCCAGAACTGTGAAAAACAAATATTTGTTGTTTAATTTTCCCAGACGGTGGTATTTTATTATAGCATTCCAAACAGACTAAGATAGAATAAAACTTTGATTCTGAAAACAAGTCAGACACAAAGAAGCTACTGCCAACTTCAGACAGAACTAACTCCAGTTTATAATAGGGTCTAACTCTCCACATAACTTCCTGAGTGGACTTTTGAACAATAACGTACATGAAATCCTCCTATTGAAACAGTATATGAGAACATGAGACGATAGTGTAAAAATCTCACTTCTTTGAAATTCACAGAAGAAATGTCCATCAACTTTTTTTTTAATTTTTTAAAGATTTATTTATTTATTTATTTATGCATACAGAACTGGTGTACAGGCCAGAGGTGCAGGGACAGTGAGAGGATTCACCAGACATAGAGTGGGGAGCAGAACAGGCAGATGATCAAAGTACATTGGTGAGGGGTGCTCAGGAGAGGTCTGCTGTGCTATATGGTCACCACTGGAGCAGGTGGGATCGAACTCATGCAGAAGTAGCTTTCAATTTTTAGTGAGGTGCTTTAACTCTTTGTGCCACCAGAGAGGGCCCCTGTCCATCAACTTTTGAGCATTGAGGAGGATAGTCCAAGTCCTTCTTTTGCTTGACTCTTTGTTCATTTTCTTAATTTACATATATGTCTTATTGAGGTTAAAGGGAAATAAATACATATCAACCTCAATATTAGAAAACTTGATTTGGTCACAAGCAGTTTAAAACTCTTCAAAAGATGAGAAGATATTACAAAATATATTGACAGTATTTCCTGAAATAAAAAGCTAGCTTTTCTTATAGCTGCTCTGAAATTTGTAGAAAACCATAAACCGGCCCTCCCTGGTGGCGCTGCGGGTTAAAGCACAGCACTAAGAAGCTTAAGCCACTTCCGCATGAGTTCGATCCCCGCCTGCCCCCTGCCCACATGGCATGGCAGACCTCTCCTGACCCGCCCGCTGCTCCCCTCAGCAGTGTACTTCAACGATCTGCCTGTTCTGCTCCCCACTCTGTCTCTGGTGAATCCTCTCACCCTCCGCATCTCTGGCCTGTACCCCAGTTCTGTATAAATAAATAAATCTTTAGGAAAAAAAAAAACTTATAAACCACAAGAGGGGAGAATGAAAATTTACCCAGGAAAAAGATGTGACATTTAGGATTCTAAGAGGACATGCATAAGAAATTCATCCACAGGCAAGGTGCGCACTTGAGACTTCTGACAAAAGTGACCCTCCTTGCTTTCAAACATTTGCTTTTAATATACACTAAAACCACAAAAATATCCCTGTTGAGTGGGACTTTCCTTGCTAACTGCCTACAGTTCCTCATGAGGACTCACATCTAGCCCACAGACTGGACTGCTGACGTTGAAAATGAAGATGTTGCCTGCGCTTAGAAAGAGGTAGGGCCGTGGTGAGCCTACAAAGAAGGAAAGAAATTCTTGATTTCAGTATTTCTTCTTAGGACTTGTCTAGGTTATGAGCAAAATAAATTGGAGGCCCCTAATTCAGAGAACAGGAAATGAAGAAAGTCTGCCCTTCTAATAAAAATAGCATCACATCCTTCCCATGCGTACTTTAAAAATAAATATTTTACTTGTTTATGGTGATTTAAGTGCCCTTCACTATAATCCTTTGAAACAACTCTGAACTGAGCCACCCTCTCACTAGTCAACCTCAGCCCTCTGGCTAGCTGTATTCTCTCAGGGTCAGCCTGGGTGGCCAGTGCGAGCATCACTGGCACCAATATAGAGCAGGATCAAGTAGGAGCTGAAAAGATACAAAGCCATGAGCTAACATTGGAATCCCCAATATTTCAATCAGAAGTGTTGTGAACTAATTTCAAGTGTAAGGAGAAATAGGACATAGGAAAGGATCCTGGGGTCTTGGAGTTTGTTCCCACCCCCACCCCTCAATGGCATGGTTGAATAAGCTGGAAGAGAACCAGCTGCTATCCACTGCTCCACTAACTGTCCACAGCCTGAGAGGGATGGACAGAAGCACCTGGTTCCGAGCCCAGGAAAGGGCTCTTAAGACTTTCTGGTCAAGTCTGAAAAGAAACTTGTGGGGATAGGTAAGGAGCTGTTTTGATTGATTAAAGATCAAAGAAAGAGAGTCCAGTGAGAACTCTCTGGGGATGAGACTCTCCAAGGAGCCAGGGCATAAGGTCTACAGAAGTTTTAGGTTGGGAGTTCGAGAATTTTATTAACTGAGAAAACAAGGCAAATGGACTGGGCTAAAGTCCATTTATTTTTCTAACTGTGTACACCAATCACCAGCATCTCAGTGGCCATACATCTCAATGCTCATGACCATCTCCAAGGTGAACACCTCGGAGCTCCAGTTTGAGCCAGTGTTGTTCATGGTTGGTAACTCCTTTCTTCCATAGCATCCAAGTTGAATTGTAAGGAGATAACTCAGAAATACCTGGGCTGGGAAAAGGTTAATAATAAACACAATGGGCCAAGGAAACATAGGTCAGCAAGTGTCTGGGACTAGAATCAACAGGTTTGTTTAACTCTTATTTACCTTTCCATAAAAAAGGCAAAATGTCTTTGAGCCCTGTCCTGTTCTTGTCTCTGGACCTCACATGGCTCAAGCATGAAAGAACTATCAGGAGCTGAGATATGGCAATCTACTTTCCCCTCCCGCACAAGATGAAAGAAGTGATGCCCAATCCTGAGAGAATATTCATTTCATGCATGGGAAATACAAAAGAACTCTTCCAGGATCTCTGTTCATCATGACTCTCAGAGCCACATTATTCTTTTGGTCCCATTATTCTTTAGCTATTGGATGCCTTCTGTGGCCATGTGTGTGACTGGTACTAAGGAGAGAAGGGAAATCATGGATATGGGTGACTCACTAGCCTCAAGGAACTCATCGCTTCACATTTTTATATGATTTTCTGTCATGTTTTCATTCAGCCATTTTGTAGTTTCAGTACTTATATTTAGTTCTGTGATCCATTTTAAGTTCTGTATATGTGATATAACTGAAGAGGTTCATTTCTTTCTACACAGCTATCCAATTGTGCTACCACTCTTTATCGAAAAGATCATTCTTTCCCCATTGGATCATTTTAATACATTTTTTGAAAATCAAATGATTACATGTGCATGGGTGTATTTGTGAACTCTCTATGCAATTTATTTGTCTAAAGTTACTAGAACTTCAACATTAGTCTTGAAAATGTGCAGTATAAGTCTTCCAATTCAGTGCTTCTTTTTCCAAATAGTTTTGGTTTCTCTAGATCCTCTCCATGTCCACAGAAAGTTTAGAATTAGACGTCAAGAAAAAAAAGGACTGATATTTTGACTGGGTTTGAGATGAGTTTATAAATCACTTTGAATTTATAATCACAAATTAGCATGTTAATAATATTAATTATTGAAGTTATGAAAATAAACAATTCTTTTTTTTGTCCCTATGTCTCTATTATCCATCTTTCTAAACATTTTTCTTGGAAGGTACTTCATTAGTACCTTGGAGGTAGTGTGTCTGTCTCACATACACTTTCTAGAATTTTTTTTAAAACACTGTCACTAAAAGAGTGACAATACCATGCAGTATTGAGGACATAAATGGCATGTAATGAGTGTCAAAAGTAAATAATACTACTTAGAAAGTGGTATGAAAGTATAAAGTATGTATTATAACAAATAGAAAACTTAAATCATTACATCTAAATCTTATTAATTTCCCTTTTTTGCTATGACTTTTTCCAATAATATGCTAGTCTATTTATTTGTTCTCCTTGGATTTTGTGCAAGTAATGTCTAGTTTCACTTTTACTTGAATGATACTCACTTACACTTTCAGTCTTTTAGACCCTGGAAAGGTAAATCCTCCATCTGGTGTAATCTATTTACAAAATTGGATTCCTCAATTCAAAAAAAAAAAAAAAAAGATGAAAGGTGAAACCTTAAGACAGCAACTAGGGCATGCTTAGTAGAAATTGTAAAAGCAAGAACTACATTTCTTGACCTACAAGTGTATAATGTATACTAAGAATAATCATCAACAATCCAAAAAGAATAAACAATCATAAAGAATGCCCTCCAAAAAGAACACATAGAGTAATTTTGTTGCAAGCCAGCTGAACATAAACCCTGTTCGTAGATAAAAGGACATATTTCTCCATGTAATTTCAAGTGTCTCACAGGAAGAGAGCTGAACTTTAGGGAAATTAGTGTGTGCAAAAGTTGCTATCAACTGCTCACACTTATATCTTCTGAATTCTTAGTAGCCTCAGGAAGTTCCTCCTGCTTCCAAGAGACAATCATCACAGAGACTTCTCTTCAGATCTAGAACTGCCCCATGCTTCTAACTGATCTCTCCAACAAACCCTAGGCTTTTGACTTCCCATGCCAAGGAGGATTTTAGAAATCACCTTTCGCAATGACCTCGTTCCACAACTGGGGAGACAGAGCCCTAGGAATATATAATTGCATATCCACAGTCCTACTGTATAATAATAATGCAGAAATTGGACTAGAGATCAAGCTTTCTGCCATTCACTGTCTTCAGAGCTGTCAAGATCCTAACAGAAATTAGCTTAAACTATTATGCTAAGGTACTAATTACCCCAGGATAGTTCCATTTGTTCTTTTTTCTTTTCAATTATAGAAATATTACATAAAATTCATATTTTGAACACGTCAGACAATGCTGAGAATGTACAAGTCTCTCTTGGTCCTACAAAATTCCTCTCCTAGTCCTGACATACTTTTGTTCTCAGACTAATGTGTATCATTTTCCCTTTATATTTTACATATAAACATTTTTCCATAGGTTTACTTTTAAGGTTTTTTAAAAATAAATGATATTATAATTACCTATTGTTTGGGAATTTGGTTGATTTGTCTGTCTGTCAAATTACCATATTGTCAATCTGCTACATAATATTCAGCAGTGCACCAGATGGGCTGATATCCACTCAACATTCCTTCATCTATGTTCTCTCACCATCATGAGGGTGGAACCCACAAATAAATTTCTCACAGCCCTTTCACTATGGTTCTGGGTAAATTCTGTCAGTGAAAGATATTCCCACAAGACTGAAAATGCAATAGAGGAGAAGCTAATATGCTCTCAGAGTTGTTACAGACAGACACGCAGACATAGAAAAGATGGGCATTTATAGCAGTTTCTGGGAAATCTCTTAAAATTATCTGCTGTCCAAATTTGTAAAAAAATAAAAACCTATGAAGAACAAGGTGAAGGGCTATTTGAAGGATAGAATTTCCAGTGTATATTTCCTTCTGGTATTTTCTTAGGGATATTACTGAAGACATTCCTTTCTGTATGCAGATTCATTTTGCTTATAAATTTATTTTCTTACATCATTGTAGTTTTTGTACAATATTTCATTTCTCCCCTCAGGCATAGTCTCTATAAATCTCCCACCACTGCATCACCCATGAACTGTCACCATAGTCCCTTGTACTCTTTCCTCTCACTTTGACTCTACTTCTTCCTCCTCCTCCCTTGCTGTATACCTCAGTTCTATTATCAGTTTGTAAGTTTCATCTTCTCCTGAACCTTTGTTCGGTTTCCTTATATTCCTCCTATAAGTGAAATGATCCAATATTCCTCTGTTCCCTTTTGATTTATTTTGCTTAGCATCATCCTTTTAACTCTGTTCATGTTGCTACAAATGGCATGAGTTTATCTTTTTGACAGCTGAGTTGTATTCCATTGTGTGTGTGTGTTTGTGTGTGTGTGTGTGTGTGAAGATTCATTGAGAAATTCCTTGTAGAATGAATTTTCAAAGGAAACATTTGCACATATTTTCAACAGGTATGTTAATAATTTAATTATTCTGATTGCTAGGAATCTCAGAGCCAATTTTCCTCAATTTTCAGAAACTAGGATTCAACTATTCATGTGCTGTATTTTCCTAGGACTTTATCTACTATGCTAATTTATACTTTAGGATAGCCCATATTTTTAAGATTTATTTATATTTTCTCATTTTATCATGTATCTGTATTTTTCCCTACTTCCCCCAATTAAAAAATATATAAAAAGTACAGAATTTTAAAAACACATGTACCCCAAGCATCCTCAGACCATAACATATGGGAACAAATGGAATAACTTGAAAAGTAACTGAAATTATACTCATTTATACTCCTATTTATTCATGAAAACCTTTGAATTCCTATAAAACACACCACCTGTGCCCCCAAACAAATGTTTCTCTGTGTGTTTCACCTGCAGTTACTCACATCTGTTCTCCTGTCAGGCATTACCACAGTTACTGAAAGCCATAGAGGGATTTCTTTCTTTATGTGAAAGTTCTAGATGAGTACTTATGTCAACGGGGTAACTCACCTCTTTATGGTCATTCAGAAAACCAGGCTGATGGCCACTCTGCCATTTTCATGATGTCACTTTCAAGCTTAGCTTGAGTGTTGACATTGTTAATTGAAGGTGGTGAAAGAAAGAAAGGCGGGGGAAGGGAGAGAGAAAAGGAGCAAGGAAAAGAGGAAAAGAGGAAAGCATATATGTGGGAGATCTTTATAAGCCAAGCCTGAAAGTATATCACATCATTTACGTTAACATTCCACCTAGTCACCATGGCAAGGATGGTTAGGAAATGAAGTGTGGCTGTATACCAGGAAGGAAAGAAAGGATGTGGGTCAAGAATTAGAAGTCTTTTTCACCTGTAAGTTTTCTTTTATTTTTTTGCTCTATTTTCCCATGAAATTTATAGCTATAACTTATACAGCTTTTTGTTGTATACACTTAACATTATATTGCGAATTTGCCTGTTGTAAAACTGGCTTTAAAAAACAGTTCTAAAAAATAATAAATTATTTAAGCTCATATATGCCATAACATATTTACCTGGTTCTCCTACAGTTGTATATTTAAGTTCTTCCCAATTTCTGTTTTGACACATAAATAAATAAATATTGTATAAATTTTAGCAGCTTCTCTAAATTTTTTTCTTAGAGTAGATTTCTAAGCAGGTGGCACTATAAGGTCAAAAACATATTTAAAGAGGGCATGTTTTATTTCCATTCTACTTAGTAAAGGGTGGAGAATGGGGTTGAGTTAAAGCTCTTTAGTCACATTCCAGTATAGATACAGATTTCCCTCCCCTACCATCATCCCAGTGGTGTTGAGGGATCCTCCTTCTAGCTCAAGACATCTAAAAGTGTCCTATGCCAGTGAAAAGATTGTTTTTGCACAAAGTCAGACAAGGATTGAACATAATCTCTCCTGAATGATCACTTGGGATATATGCTAGCTGCTCACTCTGGAAGGTTCTCACTAATACCATTGCACATGGAATCTTTGTCTTTGGCACAAGCTTCTTATCACTTGTCACTGAAATGGAAATGGTATGATCCGCTGTCACTGATTTTACTCACAGGTTATTCCACAGTGCTAGCAATAAAAGTAGTAGAAGTACTGGAAGGCAAATCCACTCCTACTCACAAAATCTCTGTGGCGCCCAATGCCCTTGGCTCTGTCATATGTATTTTTAAAAAGACTTATTTATGCATACAGAACTGGGGTACAGGCCAGAGGTGCAGGACAATGAGAGGCTTCACCAGAGACAGTGGAGAGCAGAACAGGCAGACTGACGAAGTACACTGCCAAGAGGAGCAGCAAGTGGGTCAGGAGAGGTCTGCCGCACCATGTGGGTCACCTCGGGGCAGGGATTGAACTCATGCTGAAGTGGCTTTGACTTCTTAGTGCTTGCTTTAACCTACTGCACCACCAGGGACAGCCTCATAAGCATTTTTAAGCATTTAATATTGTATAGATATTCTCATAAGCAGCTTCAAATATCAGGTACTGCATTGATCAACAAATAAGTAAACTAAACTTAAAAAACAAACACACACAAACTATAGAATAGGAATTGGCAAACTCTGACCCATAGGTTAACTCTGGCCATCATTCTCCATCTACAAATAAAGTTTTACTAAACAAACACAGTTGTATCGTCTATGGCAGTTTTCTACTACAACCACAAAGTTGACAGTTACAACAGAGACCTGATGGTTCTAGAGCTTAAAATATTTACTGCCTGGCCTGTTACAGAAAAAGGTGATCCTTGCTTTGAAGTCTAGGCTACAACTACTGAGCTAGATCGTGTTTTCACACATTCCTCAACTCATCTGTTGAATGTGTTCAGCTCCTTGTAGCTTTCTTACTCTACTTATAAACGTCCTGTATTATATTAATGCATTGTTAAAGCATCTGGCTTTCTTAACTTCAGACCATTTTGTCCACTTGCCATAATTAATTTTGGAATTTCACTTCTTTCCTCCCATTCAATTTTGGTTCACAATGTACATGCAGACACTATGTTTCAGTCACCCAAATTAATAATGAACATATTAAGAGGCATTTTTCTCTCTGGAAATGAAGGATTAAGTATTTCAAATGCTTGGTGAGCTGCACTATTGATATTTTTCCTTCTCTTATTCTAGTAAATATTATGCTGTGTCTGTGTGGTCACAGTCATTTCCATAACAAAAGACTCTACAAACCCAGGATTACCTCATCCTAATAGAAACAAAGGGAAAAAAGAATTAGGCTGAAGGGAAAGCTAAAGTAAAGCCATTTTCAGTAGTTATCAAAGGGACTTAGAAATAACAAAGTGTATTTCTTTCAAATAAAAGTGTCCTTCTCTCAAAAGGCTTTCTGTGGCATAGAAAACTATCTTTAGAGCCCTGAAAATGCTATTAAATATAAAAGAAGATAGAAGGAATCATTAAAATTGAAAATCAATTAAAGAAATTCTAAATTTTAATATGCTTAACTATTACAAAAATTGAATAGCACAGGAAAAATTGCATAGCTATTTTAAAAATACATACAAATTTGTGAGCAACTCTTTCCTCCCGGCTGAACAACGAGTTATTTAATCACTCTTTTCCAACTGACGTAACAAGGATGTACTTGCGTGTACTATTTACAAGACCAAATACATGATTAATAAAAAGACTCCGTTTAAAACACCCTCTTTTAATGTTTTTGTTATACAAGTGGACCCAGATTTGTGATTAAAACTCGTCAGAAAAACATGTGAAAAAGTGGAATGAATCACTACTGATTTCCTGTCTTGCCCCTTTCCAAAAAAACTCATCCTTTTTCTCAACTTAAAACACATAAAAAGTTGACAGTAATAAAACTATGTGGAAAGGAAGTAATCTGTTAAGTTAAAGAAATGATTTTTTAAATTTCTTATATAAAGCTTTCTTGCCTAAAATCTCATATGTCATTTATGTCTTTCCTGGAGATACAAAGTGATTCATAATTTAATATAGAGATAGCTTTAAAAAGAACCGCTTTTGCTTAAATGAATGTGAAACCTTTTGCAAACCCGGGAAACTGCTGGCATTTATTGGCTTGCTGACTTTTAAAAGGAAAGATAGGCTCTGGTGGTTTTAACTAGCATCTTGTATGTGGAAAATAGAAAGTCTGAAGGATCTCTAGAGGCTTCTTTTACGTGTATTCTTATGGCCCTACTGTTTGGTGAAATCCCAAGGCTTGCTCGAGTGAAAACTGATTTTCAAGACTTCACTTAGTGTTGTAAGATTCACTTCCAAGTTTTCCAATGCAAGAGTCTTTTACAAATTAACATGCAACCTCTTGCCTTTTTTTCTTTCTTCCACATACTCTGAAAACTGGATATTAAATTCATTTTCTCTCCTGCCCTCAGCACCAGTCCTATTTCACATACAAGATGCTAGTTATCCTCTATAAAATGTAAGAATATCTGTCCTTGGTCTCTGATTTTCCCTTTCAAAATCTCCTTCTTTACTTTTGCTCTTTTCTCCCAGGGATCTAGTATCACAAGCTGTACCCCATGTCACAAATTACCCCAAAATGTAGTGACTTAATGCAATAAATATTCATTGTCTTAGGCAGTTTCTGAGGTCAAGAATTTGGATGTGGTTCAGCTAGAGGACTCTGCTTTCAGGTCTTTCATGTGGTGGGAGTTGAGATATCAGGTGGAGTTCCAAAGTTCTGAAGATTTCACTAGGGTTAGAGAATTCACTTCCAATATGGCTCACATGCAAGCCCAGCTAATTAATGCTGATGGTTTGCAGAAAGTCTCAGTTCTTCACCACAGGAATCCTTGATAGGACTACTTGCATATCCTGTCAAGATAGCAATTGGCTTTCCCCAGAATGACTGATTTAAGAGTAAATAAGCCAGAAGTTCTATTATCTTCTGAAATCTAACTTTAGGAGTAACACTTAGGATCATGTCCACAATGTTCTAGTAGTAATACAGGTAATAATACTTTTCCAAAGTGATAGGGTAAACATCACAGTATGATTAACAAGAATCAAGAATCACTGGGAACTATCTTAGCAGTTGCCCCTGACTCTAACTGCCCAAGGCCCACCCCCCTTAGTCTGCCTGCTTTTCTCTTGGCCATCCTTTTCAAATGACCTCCTCAACCAAGGCAAATATGTATTTAGCAAAGACTATGCATAAATATGCATTTATTCTTTAAGTTTCATATTCTTTACTAAATACAGTTTGCTGGTCTGATAAGTTAATTTGGCTAATGTTTTTAGAGAATGCTATAGGGGAAAAGGTGTCATTTCTAGTTTACATTCTCCTTCAACAGAGAATAAAAAAATCCAAGGCCTTGACTAAACATTAACTTTAGTGGAGGAAATATCAGATAAACGACAGATAGATGAGGGAAATATTAAGTCCTGGAAAATCTCACCATGTAACAAAGGCTGCTTCCACAATCATAAGCCTGAATTTATAAGGACAGTTTGGACAACAGGATAATTATAGTTACACATTCAGTTCTCTCACCACTGCCTGGGATTTCATGGCTCATTTCTCCAGTTCCTGAGTAAAAGAAGGAAAGTCCAGACAGACTTGATTCTGAATAAATGATATTACTGCTTTCTAGAAGCTCAAGAGCTACTTTTCTTTTTTTAAGATTTATTTATTTATGCATACAGGCCAGAGGTGCAAAAGGGGTGAGTGGACTCACCAAAGACAGAGTGGGGAGCAGAACAGGCAGGTCGACCAAGCACACTGCTGAAGGGAGCAGCGGCAGAGACAGGAAAGGTCTGCTGCACCATGAGGATCACCCCCTGGGCGGGATTGAACTTTCACGGAAATGGGGCCCCTGCCAGTTTAACAGTGTTGTGCTTTAAGCCACTGCACCACCAGGGAGGGCCTCAAGAGCTACATTTTAATAAGTTAAATGAACTTTTAATCAAGCCAACACAATGGCTATTAGAAGACAGTCAGATGCAGAGACCTCTCAAGTTAAAAAAAAGTCAGACTTCTTTGATATTAAAATTTTTAATCTATACATGAACTATCAGTTTCTAACAAACCCATGTATTGAGCATCTACACTGAGCCACATTACCCATATCTCCTTAAACACCCCTCAAGACAGATATTAGGAAATTTATTCCAAAAGAAAAAATAAATAGGCAAATAGCTAGAGCTGGAAAACTAGGTTTGTCTGAAAACAAAGCACAAATTTTTCTCCAGTGTTCTGCTGACTTGTTGCTGCTATCAAAAATAAAATGAAAAAACAAAAAACACGCTCACTAGTTGTTATCAGTGAAAGTGAAGATGAACCCTGACTTCTCTGCCATGGCCTAGGCTCACCTACACAGATGCTGTCAGAATGGCTCAGGAGCACTATGGCCTTGCCTGATGGACAGAGCTGCCAGGCCCAGGGACTATAAAATTTACCTACCACTAACTGCGATTCTATTGTGGAGTACTGAAAAAATATGACTGGGTTAAAGTTCACTTCAGCTCTGAAGCCTACAAGCTGGTGATGACTGGAGGTGGGTATAGAAGAGAAGAATGTGCTATCTACATTTCTTGAAAAACATTAAGTTGAAATTCTTTCCCCTTTATTTGTATATAGATATATGCTAAGCTTCTGTTTTTCTGCATATCTCTGGAGTTTTTTTGTTCTGTAGCAACTGTCGTCTCTGGTGAGTTCTAATCTATAATAAAGGATTTTGATGAGATATAGAAGAAAAGTAAATTATCCACCATGCTCACACATGGCCACCAAGCACATAATCTCCAATACAGAAATCATCTGTAAACTACAGATGTAGAATTTCAAGAATATTGGAAACAAAATGTACTAAATCCTATCATCTGCTTACACAGTGCTGAAGAACATGGAAATCTTTAAGAAAGGAAAAAGAAAAAAATGAAATGAAATTCTCCTTAAAAGGTTTATTATTAAACTGGTAAGCTATTTAATCCTCCAAAGCAATTAGTAAAAGATAGCAGCTTTTTATTTCTTAAAACTGCATGGCAAACTTTTGAGAATTCTTCCATTCTCTTCTTTGCATGTCACTGGAATATTTTAAAATTCAAATTATCTAGAACTTTTGTAACTTCTACATTTCAATTTTGCCCTGGCAGTAAGGAGGATACAAAAAGGGGCAGCTTTATCTTGTCAACTGTGGGTCTCAAATTTGAATCCACATCTGAATCACAGTGAAGACTTGTGAAAATAGTGAGTATTGGACCCCATCCTGGAATTTCTGATTCACCAGCTCTGGGTGAGCCTAATTACAATTTTAACAAATTGTCAGATGATACTAATAGTGTGGTCCAGGGACTCTGTGACAGCACTAATCTATTTAAGACATAGCTATATTGAAGTGAAAGATTTTGTGCATCAGCATAAGGCCAGACACCAATTCAGAGAGACACAGGCAGAAGTCACGAGAGAGGAGTTGGGATGGGGGCCCGTCCTCAGGAATGAATATGAGCAAGAAGTGTGTCTCAGCCATCAAATGAAAGCAACTAGAGGGGATAATGCTGTCAGGAGAATGACAAATTTTAAATGGTTTCACTTATTTGTGGAATATAGAGAAATGAAATAAATGATCAGACCAGACCAAACCAATAATAACCCCAAGAAATCTAAGTGTGGAATTGAAACTACAGGATGGGAGGGGTGGGGGGAACAAAGTGGAGAAGGGGTAAAATGGACTGTGTTGGAGGTCTATAGATGTTTGTTGGTGGGTGTGATGTGATGAAGGAACGTGAGGAGGTGTGATCCTGTGCCTCCGAATTATGTACATACTGCAAACCAATGTTAGCTCAGTAATAAATAAATACATCAATTAAAAGAGTATTAACTGACCCTCCCTGGTGGCACTGCGGGTTAAAGCACAGCACTAAGAAGCTTAGGCCACTTCCCCATGAGTTCCCGGCCTGACCAGGAGGAGATCCACATGGCGAGGCAGACCCGCCCGCTGCTCCCCTCAGCAGTGTACTTCCTCAGTCGGCCTGTTCTGCTCCCCACTGTCTCTGGTGAAGCCTCTCACCTCCCCTGTACCTCTGGCCTGTACCCCAGTTCTGTAATGCATAAATAAATAAATCTTTAAAAAAAATTTTTTTCAAAAAAAAGTATATTAACTAATTTTTCAAAAAGAAAAAATAAGCTGGGGTCAGTAAATGCAAAGAACCACTTTACTGGAAGAGTGATGGCTTCAGTGAAGACTTGGTAGGAATTTCAATGAAGAATGAAATCAACATCACAGGTGTTTGATTGGCTCAGGGAGAGACTAAGGAAAGGGAGTCATCAGCTACAATAGATGGTAAATGCCTGAGGTTCTAGAGCCTGAGTGGAGGAAGGAAGAACAGACTGACAGAGGTGGAGAATTCAGACTTACCTGACAGAAGGTGAACGCAAAAAGAGAGAGAAGGGAGTCAAATTTACTGAGGTTATGAACCTTATGACTGGGAGAAAACTAATAAAATATTTTACTCTGGGTCCTCCCTGGTGGCGCAGCGGGTTAAAGCGCTGCACTGAGAAGCTAAAAAGCCACTTCCGCATGAGTTCAATTCCCGCCTGCCCCGGAGGAGACCACATGGCGTGGCAGACCTCTCCTGGCCCGCCCGCTGCTCCCCTCAGCAGTGTACTTCGTTGATCTACCTGTTCTGCTCCCCACTCTGTCTCTGGTGAAGCTTCTCACCACCCCTGAGCCTCTGGCCTGTACCCCAGTTCTGTATGTACAAATAAATAAATCTTTAAAAAAAAAAAATATTTTACTCTGTTGGACAATGCCCAAGTATTTCTGCTGACAATATAATATCAGAAGGTACTGACTTTTAGGGAGGAGTGGGAGAGTCTATTTTGGCAAGTTGCAGACTTTCCCTAATCTTACAGGGTCAAGATTTCAAGTCTGAATCTCATTTATGTCCAAACCCATTTAAACTTTTTAAAAAGTGATTTCCTGTTTTAAAGAGTAATATACATTTTTTTAATTATTCAAAAGGCTTAAATACTTCTTAGACATCAAACAACTCTTAAGAAATAATATTTTGATGATTTAAGTAAAATTAATCAAAAACATATGGATTGAATTTCCTTTCAAATACATAGCATGTTTGGAAAGTAAAGGTAACTGCTTCATAAAATGAGCTTGTTCTTTTATCAAATGAAAATGGATGGAAAAACTCTGTAACATTCAAATTCCAGCTAGAGTTGTCCTATCCTGGTTTCCCTGTTCTTGAATATAAGAATCTTTCAGCCACTTTCCTTTTTTAGGCAATAAATCATGACACTGGTTTTCATAAGACATAATATTTATAGACTATTTTGACAAGTACATCTGCAAAAGAAAATGCAGTTGAGTCAGTTGAGAGCTCCAATGAGAGCTTCTATACACATCCAAGAATACCCACTGCTCTCATACCATGATAAGGTTTTCATACTTTCCAAGAAAGACTGTTCTCCTGAGTAAACCCTTTTCCCTGAGGAGTCATGGGGAAGCTAGCTGTGACCCACTCAGCACTCCCACCAAACACACACACACACACACACACACAAGCTTTATGGCTTTTGCTTCCCATTTCTTTGTATTTTCTGATTTCCCTTTTGCACAATATCCAGTACCATCATCTTCAATTTTGTCATCCCCATGCCCCATTATCTATCTTACCTTACTCCTCATCTTCTACTCCCTGATTCTTGCGTTGCATTCCTCCCAAGCCCAGTTCCTCCTCTGAAAATTTAGAGGAAAAACACCTGAAGGGAAAAGAACCTCTTAGATCACTCAGTTCAGCCTCCTTTTTGTTTTTTTTTAATCAACTGATTGAAGAGAGTTCCCAATGAGACACAGCTGGTTAATAGCTGCGGCAGGATTAGAGGTCTCCTAATTTTCTTTTTTAAAGATTTTTTTATTTATGCATACAGAACTGGGGTACAGGCCAGAGGTGCAGGAGTGGTGAGAGATTCACCAGAGACAGAGTAGGGAGCAGAACAGGCAGATTGAAGTGCACTGCTGAGGGGAGGGGCAGGCTGGTCAGGAGAGGTCTGCTGTGCCATATGAATCACCTGGGGGTGGGGGGAATCCCACTCGCACTGAAGCAATGAAGCAGCTTGCCAGCTTTACAGTGCTGCACTTTAACCCATTGAGCCACCAGGAAGGGCAGTCTCCTAATTTTCTATCTTTTTTCTTAACGAGTGACTGTTCTTTTCTTTATATATTTAAATCAAATAAGAACCATTTCCCTGGCTAATTTCTCATCATTTGCTCTTGACTTTTTGTAACTATTCCTCAAAGAATGCTGTGGGCAGAGAATAGATTATTGGCCGAAAGAGCATGTCCAGGGTACTCAAACTTTTTCATTACTCACCACTGTGCACTAAGGCTGTGTCTAAGGTCAGATCTGTTCCATACAACCACGTTTACTTTAGGACACTGATAAACAACTGGGAGTAATTTTGCCTTCTCCCCCCAGAGGATATTTGTCAAGATCTGAGGACATTTTTAGTTTTCACAGCTAGAGAATGGTCCTGGGATCTGGTAGGTAAAGACCAGGATGCTGAACATCCTGCAATACACAGAACAGTCCCAACAAGACCAGAATTTTCTGAACCAAAGAACAGCAGAGCAGAATTTGAAGCTGTGTTTTCAGCTGGAGGTTGAAGGGGAAGTGTGAAGGAGGACTGTTTTTAAAATCTATAGAAGAATTTAAGTGCATAAAGAGGCCTACATTTGAAGATAATGTCATTAGCTAGACCCTTCTGCTTAGAGCATTAGTTCTGCACCCACTGTGTAACAGGCCTCGCCTAGGTAGGTATTATTGTTCACTTACACTGGAAACAGACTGCTGTAGTCCTGTAAGGTTCTGGAGACAGTGAGAGCCTTCTGTCAGGTATGCTCCTGAGCATGCTGCCTTACAGACAAATAAAACGCTGAACTGTGGAGGAGGACACGATGTGCCTCACCCATTCCTGGGATCAGCAGTCACTTGGACCTGGTGGAGAACTTTCAAAGGATGAATGCAGTGTCAGTGTGCCGAAGCCATCCAAGAACAACTAGACAGGCATCTGTAAAGAATGCTTTGCAAAGTGAAAAATGCCCACGTGGTTTCCTTTGTTGTTGTTGTTGTTGTTGTCCTGCCAAGTGAAAAGCAAACTATGCTTTAAATATTTCGAGGGAGAAAAAAAATCTTCCTTTGATACCACCTCTTATTCACTTTCAACAAAATGTCATCCTGTCGGGCTGGTTGCTATCCCAGACATATCAAAAGCCTCTTTTATCGGTGTTATTTCTACTTTGAACACATTCCTTTAATTTAAGTCAGTATGACTGGTTTGTATTAAAATATTGGAAAGGTTCTTGGGTTTCAGACTGATAATAAACCCATAAAAAAGCAAATGGCTTTTCCATTTCCGGGAAATCTAATTAAATGTTGTGAAAATAAATGTGCTCTGGTGTGGTATATAATGGAATAATATTGAAGAATAAATATTGAGTGTCTGTTCCTCGGTAAGTGCTTTGAACTCTGAAGAATGTGAGAAAAATATCTTCCCAAGCTAGGGGATCTGGAAACAGAGAGATAAGGAATGACAAATGTTCCCTCAAAGCTACTTCTGATCCTCCATGCTATAGGAGTCTAAATCAAATTGAGGGAAGACCTCCTCTACAGTCTCAGGTAACAGCTCTCCTGCCAGGTGGCAGGTTTTCTGTGGGACGCATTTTATCTCTTCTATAGTCTCCACCAGGACCCCCAGGTAACAATAAACATGTGTCTGGGGCTTTCTCTCTTTCAGCGTCTCCCCCACTACAATCTAGCTTGTTAATGGTAGATCCATCCACAAGATGGCGGTCAGAGTTTATCTCGGTTCTCCGCGTCGAACTTGACAAAATATTTGTGAGTTTCGGGGGTGCTGCTATGAGATCTCTTTAGGGTACAAGTGGTGTGGTAGTGACCCATAATCTACAATGGTGTCTTCCTACCAACCCGCACACAGTCTAAACAAACACAAGATGTTTGTTATGTAAACATAGGCTTGATGAGTTTTTTCCAACTCAATTGCTGCACATAAGCCCATCCTATAACTGAAATTCAATGTCTGTGGTTGGGATTTACAGTTTTATAGAAAATGATATCACTGTGACTTATGTCTCACAAGCTATGCATGTGCTATTATATTTCACGCTTTCATATTTCTGAAACCCTCCCGGGTCCCTACCCCAACCTTGGGGGATCTACTTAGCATGGTTATAAAGGCTGGAGGAAGGCATATGGACTTCTTTGCACTGATTTAACCAGTAATCCTCCCTACCCATATCTCCTTTCTAGTCTGTTTAACTAGGATGACTTTAAAAAACATAAGACCATTTACTCTTTTGCCAACCTAATCCACCCAGAGCTCACTCTCAGTAAAGCTAAACAACCTCTCCTACTTTCCACTTGAAGGAAAGAATCAATTCCCAGTGACTTTATATATATATATAAAAGGAGTTCTATAATTTTCCATATTGATACAAAAGCGTCAACTGGCTCCCTGGACTAAAGTGGGAACTTACTCTCCCACTAACTCACTCAGGTCTCTATAGTTCTTAGTGACTTGCATCTCTAATATATCAAATATGTTTTAATAAAGAGTTCTCATGAATGTGAGCCTCCTCTCCTATGTAGTATCCCAGTCATCTTATTTGGCCTGGTCCTTAATGAACATCATGGCTGGCCTGTCTCTCTCTCTCTCTTCTGTGTGTGTGTCTGTCTACTTATGTGTGTGTGTACAGTGGAAGATCATATGAGCTGTGAAAAGGACTGATCTGGCTGAGTGAGAGCATCATTGTAATTAGGATACCATTTAAAAAAACACTATTGAAACACTAAATTATTTCAAGTATTTATTCTTGGTTCTCTGGTCTTCAAACTAGTTGCACAGAAATAGTGAATTAAATATGTAAAGAGTCACATAAAATGACAGCACATCAAGTTCAAAAATAATAAGCAACTTATTTTCGATTTGCTAGTAGAACTTGAACTGTAATGTCATTGCAGTTTTTCTCCCTCAAAGAAGACTGTTAAAAAACTGCCCTACTTCCCCATATCTTTAAAGAAGCAGTTTAACATAGCAATGGTAGCATCCTATAGCATTTGTTTTCTTTGCAAGTCTGCATTCTCACCAGCCCACCCTTAAGAGGACAAACTAGGTACAATGTATTTTATTCCCTGGAATCCCAGTAGCTAACAGTAGGCCTCCACAGTGTTAGTGGTTGATAAATCTTTGTTAACTAGATTTTAAAAACAACTATGAAGAACTCTTCTAAATTAAAAATGTTACTTAAAAACAAAAATTTATAAAAATATAGGCAAAAGATATGACCACATAGCTCTACAAAACATGAAAAGACTCTCATCCACATTATAAATTAGGGAAAAGCAAGCCAAAACAATAGTGAAATATTTTCTACCTAGCAGATGACATTATTTAATTTAAATAATTAAATATTAGGTCTTGACAAGTGGGAACAAGCACACTCAAACATATAAATTGATTCAACTTGACAGCTATCAAAAAGTAAAATGTGCTAACTCTTTGATCTAGCAATTCCACTTTGAGGCATCTACACAGAAGAAAAACTCAGTATGTGTATGAAAGTAGTTTCAACCAAGTATGGTTTGTAATTGGAAAACTGGAGGAATAGAATTCCCACTTATAGAGGAATGGTAAATAAAGCTAGCATTGTGCCATCTGTATTTTGAGGCACTGTGACAATATAAAAAAGATGTTAGTCTTGTCAAAAGATTTCTAAGTCTTCTTAAGGAAAGAATGTAGATACAGAACAGTAAGACACCTGATAACATTGATAACATTGGGAGGGCGGGGAGGGTTTCACAGCTTTTTATTTGTTTAGGAATTGCCTTTTCCCTTTTTTCCTCTGTGCATGTATGTGTGTGTGTGAAATAAGCTTCCTTGCAGAGTGCCTGCAGTGGACACTGAGAAAGGGACCACTGTAATGATTCAAAGGGTTTTGAGCTAAACCTGTTCTTCCTCTTCTCCTTAATAGTCCTAACAGGATATTTTCAAGTGTAGTGTCTCACAACCTCATGCCTTCTTGATGGTTTTTCTCTCTCCTTATTATTCTCTCTGTGTGTTTGGGGGTGGGTGTATGCATGAACATATATAACCATGAAATGCACATAGGGGATGCTAGAAACAATGGAAAGAGATTTCTCCTGGGAGGAAAAAAAGAAACCAGGTAGAAAGAGTTTTGTACCTTTTGTTCATTATTTTTTCAAACATCTTTAAGGTTAAATTTAAACAAAAATAGATACATTTATTATTTAAGTAATAAGAGAAAATAAGCAAGGAAGGAGTAAGAGTTCGATTATGGCATACTTTCTTTATGTATTGTCCTGAATTATTCAAATGGCTTTCTTCAAAATACTGAAAAACTCAGTCTTCCTAAAACATCCTTCATATCAATTCTGGCACTAGAGATGTGTCATTCAATCAATGAATATTTTACTAGGGTTGTGTTGCAAACAAAATTCTAAGCCAAAATTCCTTTCTTTTTTTAGTTCCTTATTGAAATGCAAATGTCCCTATGACTGAGGTATAAAACCTAACTTCAACTAACACCTTGGGAGATTCTGATAACTAATTTAAAAATAAGGGGGCCTGTTTTTGTAAATTTATCCATTCATTCAGGCATTGTTGAGAATTTATAGACACTGCTATAAACTGAGAATAAGATGGTGATTAAAGGATAACTGATCTTTAATGTTATGAGCAAGAAAGTTCACAAAAGCTAACTGACAAAAAGAAAGGAAGAAAAAAGGACAAAAGGAAGGGAGGGAAGAAAAAAGGGAGGAAGAGGGGAAGGGAGTGAGGGAGAGAGGGAAGGAAAAGAGAGAGGAGAAGGGAGGGATGACTGTGATAAGTGCCCTAGAACAAAAGATACAGAGAGCTATGAATATCTATGAAATGTTCTAGTATCTGAGGAGAAGACTTCTCTAAGGTAATGTCTAAGTGGACATACAAAATTTGAACTACATCATTAGGAAATTAGTGCCTGGGATTGGTGTTTAAATGGTGCTGACATTCATATACACAGGAACCAAACAAAATGAGGACCACTTGTCTATGTAAACCCCCACTACCATTTTGGAATGTGGGTCTTGCTACTTTCATCCTCCGTACACTGACCTTTCATATGCCTTAAAAACAGTATATCTACAGATCCAAATATACATGTGTGGGTAGAGAAACTGATGTTGATTAAAAGGCCTGGGGCTGTTAGCCTGAGAAAAATGGGATAAAAGAGAAATTAGAAGAAAAGATAGCCTTAGAGCTAGGAGGCCAGTTATGTGCCTAGTAGCCAAGTTAAAGTGGATGGTAGTTAGTTGTGGAGAGAGAAAGATAGACACACCATGAGAGATAACTGGCAATTAAATGGTGAGATTTGTAGGAATCATGTAAGAAACGCGAGTGTCAAGGATGAAGCCTTAACTCTCAGTCTTGGGAAGATAATGGTGACTTTCCCTGAGCTAAGGAACAAAGGAAGAGATGTTGCCCAAGAGGTGGGGGGTGAAGAACATGTGATAGAGCTCTTAAGACCAATTTCCAACAAAATAAGATTGAATGGTCTTTAAATATCCAAGTAGAAACACTGGGAAGGAGGGCAGAAGAGTAGGTGAGGCTGAAAGTATAAGCATGGGAACCACCAATAAATGTGGGTGACCTCAAGTGGGGCAGGCAGATGCTGAAGAGAAACAGATGAGTGGTGGTCAAGAGCAAGAAAAACAGATATGGGGCCCTCCCTTGTGGCGCAGCAGGTTAAAGCACAGCACTGAGAAGCTAAAGCCACTTCAGCATGAGTTCGATCCCCGCCCGTGAGGTAACCACATGGCACAGCAGACCTCTCCTGACCTGAAGTACAGCAATGTACTTTCGTCAATCTGCCTGTTCTGCTCCCCGCTCTGTCTCTGGTGAATCCTCTCACCACTCCTGAGCCTCTGGCCTGTACCCCAGTTCTATATGCACAAATAAATAAATTAAAAAAAAAAAAACAGATATGACAGGACCAGATCCATTGACCAAGAATTCTACTGAGATAAGGCCCAACTGCCCTCTAGTGGAACCCAGGCCTTTTCAATAGTCCAGACCAAGAAATACACAGGGCAAAATGTTCAAAGGGAGTTAGCACTGACACTGAGGACTTCCTGTGGAGAAAAAAGGACCTCAAGGCAAGTCACCTACCTTCCTCCACAAGGCTCTGAATAAAATAAATTTCTGTTAATGAAATTATAAAAAACAAAAAAGCTAGTTGATTGTGTTCTTGAAATACCAATCTAAATCCTTGTTCTGTAATCAAGTATGGAAGTGTGCATAAAAAGCATGAGATTTTGTTTTCTAAATTCATTAGGTGGCAAAAATATGACCCAAATTTTTGTAAAGCTATTTTTAGTCTTCATTTATCCCTCTTAGCATAAATATGGATTTCATTGCAAAAATCTGATTAACTAAGGATGCTAGCCCAGACCCAAATGAGGGTGTTACATATCATAGTAAATGCACCTTCTTGCCTTTCTAGAAATCTAAGTATAAAATCTCAAATCTAAATATTTTCTAAATTTCCAAATATTTCAAGCCTCAAGTGTTTCTAAAAAATCAGGCAGATTAGGGCCCTCCCTGGTGGCACAGCAGGTTAATGCACAGCACTAAGAGGCTGAAGCCACTTCAGCAAGAGTTCGATCCCCATCCCAGAGTGATCCACAGGGCTCAACAGACCTTTCCTGACCCACCTGCTGCTCTCCTCAGCAGTGTACTTCATCAGTCAGCCTGTTCTGCTCCCCACTCTGTCTCTGGTGAATCGTCTCACTGACCCCTGCACCACTGGCCTGTGCCCCAGCTCTGTATGCATAAATAAATAAATCTTAAAAAAAAAAATTAGGCAGATTACTGATGGCAAAAGATGTCCTAACATTTGAAGTTTAATCATAGGGATGTTCAAGAAGGAAACTACCACTACATCATCTACACAGAAATAAATGCAAGCTCTAGTTATCTGAGATGCAACAGAAATAAATGGTGATTCTTTTTTTTTTTTAAAGATTTATTTATTTGTGCATACAGAATTAGCCAACAGTCTCCCTCTTTTGAAGTCATCAGGAAATTCAGGGCAGTCGATTTAGGAAGACCATTTGTCTAAGCCAGAGGCACAGGGTCGGTGAGAGGATTCACCACAGACAGAGTGGGGAGCAGAACAGGCTGACTGATGAAGTACACTGCTGAGGGGAGCAGCAGGTGGGTCAGGAGAGGTCTGCCACGCCATGTGGTCACCTCCAGGGCAGGCGGGGATCGAGCTCATGCTGAAGTGGCTTTAGCTTCTTAGTACAGAGCTTTAACCCACTGCACCACCAGGGAGGGCCTAAGTGGTGATTCTTAACGAAAGGCAACTAACTACCTTCCTAGCAAAAAGGTTAGCCACCAAGTGACACACTCCTGATGTGTGTGTATGTGTTTGGTGTATGTGTGTACTCCATGCTGTGAGTCAGAGAGCTACATAGACTCTCCCAGAATTCTCCCCGAATTAGCCAACAGTCTCCCTCTTTTGAAGTCATCGGGAAATTCAGGGCAGTCGATTTAGGAAGACCATTTGTCTAATATTTATTTCTCTTTTTCATGTAAGTTGTAAAAGCTGCATTGCAAAAAACCTTGGCAAAGGTTCTATACACTGATTTTTCCTTTAAAAGTACATAATAAATAGTAATCAACATTTTCCACTAGAAGCATACCAAAGAAAAAATAACAGCATGTGTTGAAAGGCCCCTCACAACAGATACGGGAAAATCGATGATAATCTCATTCCTTGTGTTCTTCTGATAGCTGCATGGCTTGGGACCAGAAGCAAGTCAGGACAGAAATATTGTTAACTTATTTTATTTTATCTCATGTATACTAAAAATGGACTAGTTTACAATGCAGCATTATCTCCCAAAAAGTAGTACTTTAAATTCATTTAGAAGTGGAGACTATTACATGAAATAGATTTATTTCCTCAACATATATTTACTGTGTGACTATTAGGCACTACACATTATCCTAGAGATGGTCAATGGGGCAAACCCTCCTAAATCAGACGTGGAGTGAAGAAGCTAGAGAGCATTATCCCCATTTTTGAGATGGCAGAAGTAAGACTAAGTGAATCTACATGTCTGCAATGGAAGCATTAGGAATTGCCTGTAAACCTCTGCCATCAGTCTGTCTACTCACCCAAACCCCTCCACCTGCTCCACTGTCCTGCAGACCCAGAGGCCAAGGCAGATGTCAGAGAAAAGAAGCAATAACAGAATCGAGCACAGGAGGAAGTCACAGAGCCATGGCACATGACCATTTCCCCAAAGGAAGGGAAACAACACAAAGGCCCCAAAAAAGCCAAAGAGGGGCCCTCCCTGGTGGTGCAGTGGGTTAAAGCACAGCACTGAGAAGGTTAAGCCACTTCCACATGAGTTCGATCCCCGCCTGCTCCGGAGGTGACCCACATGGCACAGAAGACCTCTCCTGACCCACCCGCTGCTCCCCCTCAGCAGTGTATTTCGTCGGTCTGCTGTTCTGTTCCCCACTCTGTCTCTGGTGAATCCTCTCACTGCCCCTGCACCTCTGTTCCTGTACCCCAATTCTGTATGCAAATAAATCTTTAAAAAAAAAGCCAAAGAGGAAAGATGTGTGTGTATGTGTTCGGTGTATGTGTGTACTCCATGCTGTGAGTCAGAGAGCTAGATAGATTCTCCCAGAATTCTCCCCGAATTAGCCAACAATCTCCCTTTAGGATAAAGCCAAACCCACAAAACTCAAATCTAGATTTTTTTTTTCTAGAATGGATAGTTAGAATTTGTGCACAGTTTATTAAATATGATTTTCCTCTAGGGCTAGCTTAAGACAAATATTCAAAAAGCATCTTCTACTAAAAAGTAGGAATTAGCTCGAAGAACAACAAAAAGAGAGTAACTTTATTTCTGCCATGGGCCTCAAAGAACTATGTGAGGGGACCAGATTTCCAATGAGTGGTAGCTAGATAGGAGGTGTTTCCACCATCTCTTGGAATTTCCTGAAAAATGATAAAGTCAATGAAAGGGTCACCAAAGGCCACAGACACCTTGTGTAAAGTTTGTGTTCCTGCATATTTCATAGACAGGTATGGTAAGAGCTAGAGAAGTTACAGTTCTGTAAGCTTTTGGCTTCCAAAAGAATGAGGCTGGCCAAAAATGCAGGTAAACAAAATACCAGCTGAAAACTCCTCTACAAGAATGCTTTGGAATATCACACCTGGATTTTGGCTCCAAGCCACCACAAACAGAGTATGTGGGCTTCCTGGCGTTGGAACAAGAATATCCGTGGGAGAAATCAGGGGAGTAGATGGCTCAGGGGCCTGATAATGGGATATGTTTTGCCTCTTATCTTCTGGCTCAGATTCAGTCCAGGTGGAAAGTGACTAAAAATGGCGCCTTATTGTGGCCTCTGGGCTTGGTAGTTTCCACTGGGATCCTGGTAAACAAGGATCCACCTCCCTCAGACAAAAGGCCTGAAAAGAGAAACTTGGAGCAAATTGTCTAGCAGATCTGCCAAGAATTCAATGGGCCATAAAAATAAAAATAATAATAAAATCAGGAGAAAAAAAAAGAAATGTAGGATAACAAGCTTCCATGTCTTAACAGGTGGTTAGAAACTGGCACATTCTCAACCCCATTTGGGGTCTAGAGGAAGGCTTCTGTAGAGAAGCAGCCAATTGAGGTATAAGAAGGTCAGTTACTAGATTACAACATAAAAGGCAAAGCCTCAGGCTCAAGTAACTCTCTGGCAAAAAGGTATGAGACAGAGCTGAATTTATTGAACAAGTACCTGTTATATAAAGTGTAAACGCACTTCATCATCTTACCCAGAAACTTGCCCTTCAGTTCCAACTTCCTGAACTACAACCCTGTTTGAGATCAATGACCCTCAACCTCAGTCAACACTGTCACCATCTGATAGTATTGGATAAGTCTTTGTGTCTGTTCTGTGCATTACTAAGCAGTGTATTTGGCCTGTAGCAACCTCTACCTACCCCACATGGTGACAACTGAAATGTCTCCAGACATTGCCAGATTTCTCTGGGAGGAAAAATTGTTCTTCATGAAGAAACACTGCTCTCAAATAAGGATCCAAATGGAGTAAAAATGACAAGAGAGTGAGCTCTGGAAGCAGCTGCTCTTGCTGTCGGTACAGATCATACTTCCTCCTGTGTGACCTTGGGCAACCTATTGACTACTCTGTGCTCAGCATCCTTGAATTTAAAGCCACTGTTCTCTGGGGTACTGGGAAATTAAACAAGATACAACCTGGCACATGGTGAATGTTCAACTTTCAGTTTTCTTCCCTCCTGCTCTCTAAGACCCTCTCAAGGTACAGATCTCTTCCATATCATCCTAACCTCCTTCCCTCTTCTATTCTCCAACAAACTGTAATGCTTTCCTCTGTGCATAAACACTAAACTGAAATCAGAAGACTTGGGAATGATACTTTAGCTTTACACTTCCTGGCTAAATGATCTCGAACAATTATTTAACCTCTTGGATTCTCTGATTTTAAATCAGTATCATCATCTTGGTATCTACAAAACTGCATGAGGTTATTACTCCTCTGCTCAGAAACCTGACCTGGCCCACTATTGCTTTGTGAGTCATGGAAAACAAGGATTGCAGGCTCCCTTTACTCAACCAAGTTTATGTCTTATTAAATTGATTCTCAAACATGCCTATGCATTCAGATGTCTTGTGAAGGTTTTCAAAACAAAACAGAGGCTCAGGGCACCACCCCCAGAAAGCCCTATTTAATAGATCCCGCGTGGGACTTCAGCAGTTATGATGTTTTTTTTTTAACTTCTCAAGTGATGCTGATACATGGCCAGGATTGAGACCTACAGTCCTCGACTCAGTTCTCAAGCTAGATAAGTACACCTGCTTACTATTCTAATCCATGACTAACTTCCTCCCACCTCCAAGCTTTAAACAAATGCACTGCCCCAACCTTATTTCCCCAACTTTCCCCAGGTGGCCCTTGGCCTTTCCTTCCTTCAAAATCATTTCCCTTTGGGGAGTCTTCCCACTTCACCCTGGTATTGGAACTTGCTCACCTATGAAATTCTTCAGCCAGGCATGATAAGTGATATTTAGAAAATGAAATTTATTTTCAAAAGAAAATAACCACTAAGCAGTATGGCTATGTAATATTGAACTTCAAAGGAGAAATTCAGGAAGGATTTCTACAAAGGCTATCATTGATCAGAATATTCTCTTAACTCCTCTTGTTTTGGGGGGAGTAATTGGAAATTAATCAGGAGTCATTGTCCCCAGAAGAAGATATGACAGGTAACAATGTAATATTGTGAATGTGGTCTCTAGCCAGCCTGCCTTGGTGTGAATCTTAGCCCTGTCATTTCCAGCTGTGTGACTTAGGGCAATTTACTTAACCTCCCTGTGCCAAAAGTCTTCATCTGCAAAACAGGAGTAGTATTATCTTATATTATTTTTATGAAGGTAAAATAAATTGTTAAATGTTTAGTATCTGGCATATAGGAAGTGCTCCATAGCTCTTATAATTATCTTGACATTGTGTTTATTATTCGTGTTACTGTCATTTTAAGTAAATATCATTGCAAAGGTTCAAGTGCTACATTGTAGATTTAATCCCAATTGACCTTGTGATTGGACTTGATAGGGCATTACAGCAACAGTCCTCACCCCTGGCTGGATGTTAGAATCTCCTACAGAGATTTTAAAAATAAATACAGACCAAACTACATACCACTTAAGTCAGAATTTGTGGGAATGGGATCCAGATATCAGTATTTTTAGGCTCTCCACAAAACCCCAGTAGGTAACCACTTTGAGAACATCTGATTAAGGTTTAAAGCTATATTTCTCAGTAGTACATGGGAGAGAAAATTAAGAAACAAGGATTTATGAAAGAAATAAGAGGTGCAGAATAACCTTTGAATTAATAAATACATCCATATTAATTGACACAGAAATAAGTATGCATCGCTTCTTTAGAGAATTGATAATCCCTTTAACAATCAAATATATAAGGTACTTATTGACACAAAAAAGAAAAAGTGCTGAAATAGAGTTATGCCAGAAAGTGACTATATGGCAATTTATATAGAATTCAGTGAGAAAAGAAAAGCCAGGTAGAAATTTGAGAAGTAAGAATACCCAAAACAGAGTTTAAGACTGAAGATATGCCACCTAAAGTGACAAGATTTTCTCATTAAAAATCAATCACACCACCGGCCCTCCCTGGTGGCGCAGCAGGTTAAAGCACAGCACTGAGAAGCTAAAGCCACTTCCACATGAGTTCGATTCCCGCCTGCCCTGGAGGTGACCACATGGTGTGGCAGACCTCTCCTGACCCGCCCACTGCTCCTCTCAGCAGTGTACTTTGTCGATCTGTCTGTTCTGCTCCCCGCTCTGTCTCTGGTGAAGCCTCTCACCACCCCTGAGCCTCTGGCCTGTACCCCAGTTCTGTATGCACAAATAAATAAATCTTAAAAAAAAAAAATCAATCACACCAATAATTCAATAAGGCATTCTGAGTAACTAAGGAGAAGTTATTTGTTGCTGACATTTTTTTCAAGTTATTTCATAGAGAAAGCATCTTATTTCCTCATCCCCGAAGTACAATAAACCAGACACAGATTCTCCTGGGCCCCAAACTCAAATGTGAGGGTGAAGGGAAAAGATTCACGTACATTGCTTCACTCTGTCCCTGGCTAGTTGTGATTAGTAAGAATCAAATAGGGATCCTCCCTGGTGGTGCAGTGGATTAAAGCACAACACTAAGACACTAAAAGCCACTTCATAATGAGTTTGATTCCCCCCCGCAGAGGTGACCCACATGGCGTGGCAGACCTCTCCTGACCCGCCCCGCTACTCCCCTCAGCAGTGTACTTCATCAGTCCGCCTGTTCTGCTTCCAACTCTGTCTTGGTAAAGCCTCTCACCGCCCCTGTACCTCTGGCCTGTACCCCAATTCTGTATGCATAAATAAATAAATCTAAAAAAAGAAAAAAAGAACCAGATAGGAAGTATTAGCTATTATCATATTTCTTCACATCGAATTAAAAGACATTTTTGTGTCACTAAGAAAAAAAATGACCATTAAACCACTACATGATTTCTTATTTAAAAAAATAAAATACTTCTAACACTTACAATGAACCAACTTTTAAAAAAAATAGATTTATTTTATTTATGGATACAAGAGCTGGGCGGTAGGCCAGAGGCACAAGGCATGGGTTAAGGAGGGAGAGGATTCACCAGAGATAGAGAGCAGAGCAGGAGTACTTACAGAAATGCTGAGGGGAACAGAGGGTGAGACAGGAGAGAACAGCTGCACCATGTGGGTCAGCTCCCTGGCTGGGGATTGAACTTGTGCAGCAGTCTGCAGATAGTTTCATAGTGCTGAGACCCAACCCCTGTGCCCCAGGAGGCCTACAAACTACCGTTTAAGAACACTAATATCCAGTACTCTAGAAACAAAAGCTGTGTTCTACTGACCCTGCTGTTGCTCTCTAGAGCACCAGACATTTGGTTTGTTTGCTTTTTCCTTTAATTCTCCCTTCCACTTTAACTTAAAGCAAGTGTAATCCTCATTTAGTAATACTAAAGCAAGATGTCTTTTATTCTGGAAACCATTTTCTGCTTGTACTCTTGCCTCTTCAAAGACCTGCTAAAAAGACCAAAACCTAACTACTGGTGTGGAGCCTTCCCCTATCTCTAGAACCAGGCATGAACCTTGTATTTTGGTTTATGTTTCTATGTGCATCCTGCTATGGATCTATGCAACAATGCAAGACCACCACACATGGGGATGCAGGAGACTTGACTGATAACAGCTGTGGCCTCAACACAGGAACCATAGCACACTGTGAAATTCTCCATAGCTCTGGATCACAGAGTAACACCTGTGCAAAACAGGTTTTTTCTGATCCCCTAGAAAGCCCTTTATTTTATGCAGGCCCAAATTGTGTTTGTTGTTCTTAAGCCAGTTCCCTGCCTTGGAATTTAGACAGTCGTTCAACTGCTCAATTTCATCCCTCTAAAGCAGTCCAGAGAGTTCATGGAAGATATATCAATGAGTCAGTTCATTCCTACCTCACCCAACCCTTCTCTATGTGACTCTGGGCAAGATAATTTTTACAGGAATGAAAAAGACTGTCTTTTGTTTATGACACATAAAAACATGTCATGAAGGCAAACCTTCCATAGCATTGATTTGGAGGGGAAGCCAGAGAAGGATGTGATTGCTCCATTTCTGCAGGACCAACTCCACAAGAGAGAGGCACAATAGCAGGCCAAGGAAATGGTTACCAATGTCAAGGCGATTACTTACGCTAAAAAATTTCTGTGGTTGCTGTTTAAGTCAGAAGAATGTCATTCTTGGACAGTATGAAAAACGTGATTAAGACAACTCTTCAGAGGTCCACAATAAGGACAGGAAATGTCAGAATCAAATTTTCAGGCTCAATTATTCATCTCATAAATAAATTTTGAAGATGGGTTTGTCTTATGAAAGTTGAGAAGTACAATGTTTAGCAATTATGCAAACCCTGAAGACTTGGCTCCCTGAAACCATTTCTGTTGGTCTTGGAATGCTCTCTGGATCCAAGTAGCTGACAAAAGTTTTTTATTATTATTATTAATAACACAAGGCTTTAGGAAAGGTATGAGCTCTTGAGTGAGTAAAGAGACTCTGGCTTAATTCCATCTTTCCAGTCTTGTGATGGACGAATGGTGGTGGTTGATTTTTACTTGTACTTTGCTCTTAAGTCTTTTTATTCTAGTAATAATGATTCATTATGCAATTCAAGATGAATTCAAAGTGGAGATGTTTGAGCTTTTCAGAAGCCTTATAGAAATATTTGCACAAAAGAAAGTAGGTTAAAATCTCAGTAGGTCATCATTGTAGTCATTGTTCTCTGGCATGTCTGACGCCTGGGAGTGCACCTACCAACAGTTCATTGCCGCTTCACATCTGTCACTGAGTGTCAGGGTGAGCATGCATCCCTGGTAGACTTCTAACGAGCTTCCTAGGACTCCCATGGTCCTTATTGTTCAATATAGGTGAGTGGACTAAAATGTATGAAGCGCTACAAACACAGTCTCCTTTAAGTTCTACTAGATCCTGCCCTCTAGGTGACTTACAGTTTTCATCTCTGTTACAGAAATGCTCACTATACACTCAGCGTTATGCTAGGTGCTGCAGGTACACACCTCATCCTCAGGGGATACAGTGACCGGAGAAAGACAAAATATGCTAGAAAAGACATTGGTAAGGGGAAAGACCAAAGAAAAATTCAAAAGAGGGTGTGTTTTACTCTAGCTTCACCTTGAAGGGTAGGTAAGATTTGGAGAAATGCTCAGTGGATTGGAAATATCTAGGAAGTATAAAGGAGTCTGAGGAATCATAATTACACTGTAGTGTGTAAAGTGCTGGGTCCACGAAGATATGCCATGACTCTGCCTTAATTGAGTTCGGTGCCCCCCACACACACACATACACCCATCACAGATCTAGTTAAACTTAGCTGGCAGTTAGACATCTTGTAAGCATGCTGGCAATTAGACATCCTCGATGTGATGTTCAAGTTTCTCATTTTTCTCTCTGACTTAACTTTGTCCCACTCATCCACTCTGATAATTCCACACTGAGTCTCTGGCTTCCACCATAAATTCACTCATGCTCAAGGATTTCTTGAATTTATTACCTTGATTACAAATTTAGACAGACTTGAAGAAAGATTGCATTATAGGGACGTGACCTCCCGTCATTCAGGTGGATCCACCAGTACCAGTCTCTCCTTCACCCCCCACCAAGAAGCGAGCAAGATCTTGCCCATTTAGCTCACATGAGTTCTTGCCATAGCCATGAATACTCATTTTATTCCTAAGCATTTTCCTAAACAGAATGTTTGCCCACCAACATGAATTCCAACGAATACAATTTACTCCACTTGTTAAAATGTCTCTAATTGAAGATGAGATGGAGGAACATAAGCAGTATTTCATGAATTACCAAGTTCTCCCTTGAAGGGACAAATGAAAAAATGGCAAAGCAGGTTGGTTACTTGGCATACTTCACACTAGGAGCCTTCCTCACGATATGGCCCTAACATCACCCATCCTCCTAATACCTTAGAGAAGTTTCTAATGATTCTATTGGAATACTCTGCTGGCCTGATTCATTTATTTGAGAAATTTCTCCCAGTTGGACAATTCCCTCTCTGGCAGCAGAGTTCTCCAAAGAGCCTAGAAGGGAGAAGGGTCTATAAATATAATACCACTGTTAATACAAATAACAGCACTAGGACTTAAAGAGGCCCCAGGCAAGGGGTGAAATTCACATTCTAAACCTTATTCCACATTTTCTTCAGCCTCAGTGGTAGAGGCAGCTTAAGGGGGGTTTTAAATGGGTGCTCTGCTGTCTGCAGCTGCTCCCTCTTGGACCTCAGTCACAGATGAGAAAAGGAAGGTGTTTCTAGATGAGCTTCTTTGCTCCCAATGCTGGCTTGTTTCCCATTTCCTAACCTTGATTTCTGGAAAAGCCACGGTTTTTCCTTCTGGTTGGAGTTTGACTCATATTGTCTCTTCTTTCTGTTAACAAAACCACACTTCACACAGCAAGTCCTATGTATGTTCTTATATCTGTTATAGTGACAGAAGCTACCACCCACCTTGCTTGTGGTTTAGTCTATACCTGGCTTCTTTCTGAGAGTCAATGCTGAAAAGAACATTCCCTCCAAAGACTGCATGGCCCTTCTCACAGTAATTGCCACAATTTTGCTCTAAATTTAAAAGAAGTTTCCAGAATCATCACAACTTTTGTCTGATCCAACAACTCTCCTCACAAAGCACCCCATAGTTTGAAAGTCATTATAAGGTTATACTCGTGGTTCATCTCTACACCTTAACTCAATGATTCTAGACAAAACCCCAAAAGGTACACAGATATCAAATAAAGGACTTGGAGGTCTATTTACACTTGGATCAACCCAAATTCTATAGGACTGTGAAATGCAGGATCCTCCTCACAATTCCTGTGGATGCTCACAACTGGCTTCCTTGGGCTTCTGCCTCCACACTCCCACACAGTCCAGGCAGGGAGCCCAGACTGTTCACTAGTCTACAAAAGATTTTCTACAAAAATCTACTGACACTCAAACATTTTTGCATTTTGAGCTTTTAGGAGGATTTGGGGGCAGTTGCTTGGGGTAGGATCAGACCCGTTGCTCACTCTCCCTCCATCCCTCACTCTCTCACTTCCTCTCCAGTATGAGAATGGAAAAGGAATATGAAGGCAGAGAAAATGGACCCTTTGAAGAGGAAACAAGGGCATGTGATAAGTTAGTGGCAAACAGCTGAATGATAGCACATGGAAGAACGATTCAAATAGTTCAAACATTTTTAGCTATAACCAGCAAAATACAAAACTGGTGATTAAAATGACCTGTATGATGCTGTTGATGTTTGACTGTTTTTCGCCTATGGAAATAACAATGCCATGTGATTCAACAAACCTAAATAACAAGGCAATCCAGTAGATGATTACTCAATTTAAGGAGGATGATAGGAAATAATTGTTGGATATGTTGGATACATGATTCATTTATTTATTTTTTCCTTAGTAGTTTTAAGCTAATAGAAATCCAAGCAGAGATTAAGGTTACCACTAAAACCTGACAAGATCAACAGTCTGTGTTTCTTTACATCTTTAGTATTTGTATTCATAATACAAATTTATACCTTATGCTAAATGTGTCTGGATATTTTAACTAATAGGTTGAATGACAGGCTTATTAATAATCAATTAAGTAGCTATTGGGAAAGATTCAGGCAACTTTTTCATCTTAACTTGTGCACATGATCCCGTACATGTCTAAACTCTATGGAGAGTAGAGTGGATAAGTGTCACGAGTGTCATTCAGGCCAGGAATAAATGACAACTGAGTCTTGTATCAAATCTTTTTCCTTCTCCTAAAATGAAAAGAGGGGGCAGGGGTGAGAATTTCTAGAATTAGGTATAGGAAAACTAGTAGATGGAATCTGTGATCAAGTGGAAACAACTCTTATCAGAGGAAAATATTGCCTGTGGAAGTACAGACATTGTTGTTCTTAAACACAGCTCACTAATGGAATGGGATTCTGTGCCAGGGAGTATACAGGATCACAATACTATAACTCTATATATGGCTAGCCCGAGAACTCCTGTTTTGCAGCTTGACTTTCTCTGAGATATGATAAATTGAATTTTAACAAATAATTTTTGTCCTTATTTCTTTTTAAAAGGAAAAGCAGAAACTTCACAGTTGGAAATAGAAAATAACTTGTGGATTTGGATTTTACTGCACACTGTGTGTCTGACTTAAAAGATGTTGTTACCCACCTAGATCAAAACTCCTACAAAACTCTTCCAGCTGCAGCATTTATGGCTCCAGGTTTTGTTTCAGAAATTGAGGAATATGTTCCAGCATTATGATCTTATTTCTCTTTCTTGTCTGCTGTAAGACCACAGTCTACGCTTTTAATACTATCAAAATGTTCACTGGCATTGTTTTTAGCACAACTATGGAAACACCTACTTCAAAATTAACTTGCAAATCACTTTACACCCATGACTGCAAATCGCATTCTAGTTTATATTTTAAAAGAATTTTGGTAAAGCATGTAAGAAAGTTTGTAATATCTGTTTCTTCTCTTTTCTGCCCCTCATGACATAATGTTGGCTTTTTACATTTCATTTTATGTCCAGCTTTTTAAGATATTAATAATATGTAAAGATATGTGGTATGTTGGAATACATGCAAAGTTTTTCCCAGAGTTTTTCCCAGCGTTTCTCGAAGCATATCCCAATACAAATAGTATACACTACACATATGTTCTTGAATCTTGGTCCCAATTTCTCTTTTTATTTGATCAGATTCAATCATGCAGTAAAGTGTCTTTGGAATTACTTTAACAAAGAAAGAAATCTGAGTGTGCCCTCAATTTTACTAAATTCAAATATGAATGCTCACTTCTGTAAAAATATTTATTTCTCCTTAGATTTTTATGGTAAGGTAAAGGAAAGAAGTATTTAATACATTCCAGATGATCCTATGGAAGGATTATGAAAGTCAATTTAACTACTGTTTCCTTGACTTTGCTTTTTTCTATGGAAGCACAGAACTCTGTAAGCAAAACAATATTTATTTATGCTATTTTAAATATTATACTGAGACTAGTATTGGGGTAATATATATATATTAATTTTTTAATGTCTCTAAGTAGTTTTTGAAAGAAAGCATTCTGTTTTCACAATGCAAAACTGCATCAACTTTAGTTGATGCCTGTCTGACAAAAAATATATATATATATATACATATATAATGTACAATTAAAATTAATGACAGTGTCTTCAGACATCTAGCATTACTAGTTCATGAATGGATTTACTGTGTTCAATTACTAGAAAAAGAAAAAATGTTTCAAGAATATTTACTCCCTTTCAATCCTGCTCTACAGGAAGGGAAAAACAGAGGAAACGATGGGACTGGAAGATCGTGGCTTGTGCTTCAAATAGTGTAACCTGAACTTATCTAGGCAGTCATATTCCTACTGCATAAAGACATTAAAAGAGGTCATTAATATTTTATTTTATTATTTATTTATTTTTTTTTTGGTAATGTGAGATGTAGGTCACAATAATGTAAAATCTCCAAGTGATGTTGTTATACCGGTGTTGTTTATCATACCAGCCTACAAGTTCACACAAGAGTGTCAGCAGAAGATAGCTTTACAATTAACAGACTAAAGCTTATAATTCAGTCGCTGAGTCCCAGAGCGTTCTTTGCTTCATTTGTCTATCTAAGAAGTAATCTTTTAAGTTAAAAAGCAAAAGATTCTAACTCGGAGGAAACAACAGCTACATTAGCAGCCCTGACTTCATAGGAAAGGATTAGTAACATTACCTTGTGAAATGATGAGAAGTCATTGCCTAATTGGTAAACCATTCACTTCAGACCCACAGTATTAGTCACCTATTTATTTACTTTTTGTTTTATGTTTTATATTTGCTTGCTGGTTTTCCCCTGTCTAAAGAGCCTTCATGTCCTGCCACATTTGTGGTGTTCATGACAGATTATAAAACCCCAAGATCAGGGGCAATGGCGTAGAGACATAACAGCTTTACAGAGGGTGGGTGTATGGATTCACGGTGAAATAAACACTTCTACAAAGGCTTTAGAACTCATAAGGTACTTGTTATTTGTGGCATTATCATTTTAATGGTTTGTTTTGTGTTAAGAGAAAAATTAATTTTATTTTGGCTACCCATTCCTGAGCATGAAAGTCATCACGGCTTCAATCAGCCACTTACCAGATATATGCAGAAACTAAGACACCGCAGTGGAGTGGGGGCAGGAAAACTATAATAGTACTGGAAGTGGGATTGGGTTGGGGGTCCTACACTCCCAAAACACCACCAACAAAAACAATCAACATTATCTCGATATAAATCAAATCAAATCAAATAAAAAAAATACGTTACCAGAAGGTGATTAGTACTTTGTGTCTAGAAGACACTAGATGTGCTGATAATTGAGACCCTCGGAATCTGAGCACGTTCTTTGCTTCATTGTAGTTTCAGGTTGCACAGAAAAATTCTCAAGAAGCAAGTTCCCTTCCTTTCCTGCCTCTCTTAATCCTGATGATACCTTGAATTCTATTCTACTCGCCCGAGGCCTGCTATTTCTTCCCAAGGATTTATCCAAAAAAGCAGGCAGTCTCCGGGGCAAGACCTCAGGCTTTCATCAACTCCTGCTTTTTAAAGGCAGTAACCCAAGTTAAAAGCCTCACTGACCACAGCTATGCTGGTGGCTCCCAAATCTGCATTCCCAATTCTAATATCCCGTAAGAATACTTGGCCTACATTTCTCAGAAAATAATGCCACTCGTGTGTCTAATTCTCATCGCTGGACACTCGTACCGGACAACTAGTAACTTTTCCAACACCCCACTTCAATTATTTATCATTGCACACCCTCTACCTACCATCCTCTGTTTTTTCTTCAGAATTAATCACCAACAAAAGCACTATATATTTTATCTTTTACATTTTTATTATCTGTGTCCCTTTCATTTGAACGTAAGTTCCATGAGATCAGGAAGTTTTTAATGTTTTCGTTAACTGGATCCTAGTACAGGAAACATTGGAGGTGCTCAACAAATATTTTTTGAATAAGTGAGATGATGAGTAGATGAATGAATGAAGCCATAATTCTCAAAAATCTCTCGATCAGAAAAATAGGAAATATATTTGAATCCCATCTCACATTTGTCCTGAACATCCAGACAGTTACAAGTCATACGATTCAGCCTATCAACAATACCTCTGCCATCAGTTTAAACATTAAATTCTTCAAACATGGATTTAAAGCCAAAGTCTCTAGGCTCCCTCCATTTCAAGCACTGCCTCAAGTGATATAAAGCTCTCTAAGTCTCTAGTTTTACCACTTTACAAAAATACATCTGTTGTCTTTTGTAAATTGCTATGAACCACTTGGTCAAAACTAAAACCTTCCACAATATGATCCTTTTTTAGCTAATAATTCTAATTTTCATTTACTTCCTATCAATCTTCTTTTTCTCTTCTCCTTAAGTTGAACTCCTGACTACCTCCCCTCATATACAGTATTCATTCCTCCTTCATACCTCTACTTAGGTATATTTCCACTGAGTAAAATTTCCTTCCATCTCACAATTCCTACATATTTGTTGATATCTAATTCCTAGTTATATTCCACTAAGTTCCTTAAAACTTTTACCAACAGCCACATCCCATATTGACTCGTCCTTTGTCTGGTTTATTTGTCAGCTTTATCTGGTTTCTGGAAACACATAGCATCTGTACCTCAAAATCCATCATTCTCTTTGCCAATAATTTCATGGCTTCTTCTTGGCTCACCAATAAGATGGTAAAACAAAGTTAAGAAATTCTCAAGGCCAGTCTTAAATCAGTGCTGTATCCAAAAGAAATATAATTCCCAAACCCAAAGATACACTTTAAAAAATCTTAAATTTTTACTGAAAATTTTCAGAGACAGCAAATAACATAAAGATCCTTTTTTCCCCACCATCATTTCTGAAGTCTTCATAATGGCTGTACAATAATTCTTCTCTCTCTCTCTCTCCCCTTAAAACTCTTGCCCATAGTACTGTTTTATTTCTGTTAGTACTGTTTTAACCCTTTACCTCTCAATCTATTACTCTTCCTGACTAGCTCCCCACCCTGTCTCTTGAATATCAATTTAGACATTTGGGGTTTCTTCCAACAGAAAACCCAAACAACCAGAACAAAGCCCCCAAATTTAGAACACTTGACATAAATAAGACTCTTCCTCCGCCAGAGGCAGAGAAAGAAGAAAAGATGAATAGTTTTAACTATGTTCAATTTTTTATTCTTGTCATACATGCACCCTAGTTAAATCATGGAAGGTCTCTGCAAAGAGGGACATACTACCTGTTCCCTCAGAGGCTTTTCCATCAGATCCCAAGTCTTTCCTATTTTTCTCCTTCTCCTGTGGGACTGGAAGATTTATCTTTACAGCAAACATAATTATCAGGTGCATGAGTCAGACTGTGAACTCTCTAGCATGACATTCCAGCTACACTCCACCTACCAGCAGCCTAGCAATGATTTCCATGCCTCTGACTTCCAAACCACATGGAAGAGCCATCACATCAGATGAACGCCCTGCCTATGTCAGCCCTTCCCTCCAGAGCTTTTGTCCTCTGCTGAAAGATAATCTGGTCCCCAGGTTGTTTTTCCCATAGCGCTATAATACGGCTGCTCTGTGGTAAAATGGGTCACAAAGAGACAAAGGCACAACCTCAGTGCCATGGAGTATTGCACAGCCCAACCATGGGAGACACCCGCAAGAGGAAACATCCATACCAGCAGAACAGGGGAGGAGGGAATTGGTAAACACTATGTGGCAAATGGAAAAGCTGTGGCCAATGCAAGGGTTTGGGGTCTTTTTAAATGAGAGGACATTCTCAGACATTTCCATAATAACTGAGGGAGCTTTGGAAGATCTAATGTCTGTCAATAGAAATGGCACAAGTACAGAGCTAGGAATGGTCATGTAATTCTTGTTTTTCTCCTTAGCTCTCCAACTAGGAAACAAGGAGTGCATAAAATAGAATAGGCACATTTATTTCAAAGGGCTGTGGTAAAACTCATTATATATATATATATATATATATATATATCTTATAATATATATATTATAATCACTTATAATATATGTAAGTTATATATTATAATATATTATATATAAGTTATATATATATATAACTTATAAGACCTGACAAGTAATCAACCATCAATAAGGTTCTGCCTGTCTTTCCTCCTAACCCCTCCAAGCTCCATATTTTTCAATAATATATTTATGCAAAAATATACCCATCAAACATTTATGAGGCAGAAGAAATAGAGTGGTGAATAAGACAGAAATAGTTGTACCTCATAGATGAGCTGGGCATAGAGCAGTTGCTTAATAAATATTTGTGCATTGACAAGACCAATCCCTCATAGATCCATTTCAGACAACCATCCACTGGAATCCTCATACCCCTGAGAGCTCTAACCAGAGTCTCCTGTCATAGGAAGTAATTAATGTTGATTTATGCTTAAGGATTACTAAGAGATGGAAATGAAAATAGGTGTACTGTGGGGAAAAGAGATGACTGAGAGATCAAAATTGAAATGAATTAGTAAAAGGTATATTCCCATCATTGGGAATAAAATCTGGTGAATTCTAGGAGGAATAATATTCAAATTTTACCTTAACATACCATGCAAAAGTCTATCATAAATCAAAGTGAGAAAAGGTCAAATGAAAGTTTTTACTACTAAGATTTGTCATGGTTGTATGTGTATCATTCAATTTATATAAGATAATTATCACAGTTAATAATAAGTTTTATAAGGACTCAGTTTATAACTATATTTCATTAAAACATATTCACCATATTCCCTGGCACAAACTAGGTATTCAGTCAATACTTATTAAATGACAAATGTTTCAAACAGTAGGTAGGTCCCAAATCATGAAGGGCTTTATATGTTGTGCTAATACTTCATCCTCCCAGGGATACCACAAAGAATTAAGGCAAAAGAATAAAATGGCTGGCTTTGGGTTCTAGAAAATTCTCCCCTAGGAGCTCTACTGAAAATGAACTGAAGGAAAAAAGAACAAATTTGGAAGATCAGCTTGGACCTAGCTGCTAGAAATTATGAGACCTGGCGCAAGGCATAGTCAGGAGCTGGAGAGGAAGGAAGAATTGGGAGGCTCATTTAGGAAACAGAACAATATTGCCACATGATGAGACTTTAGAGACAAACATCCTACAAACAGACAGGCTGAGACAAACAGCTCAGCCTACAAAAGCTCCTCAGTATTTGGCCTTCACCATAAAGGAGGATGCTACTGCTATTGAACTTTTTATTAAGAAATTCAAACAAGTATCTTCTATGAAATTTATTTAAAATGCATTCACATGCATATACAATTAAATCTTGGACTTGATATGATGATGCATGTTGAAAACGTGGGATTGTTTCATGATTTTTTATTCATTCAAAGAATATTTAATGAGCTCTTCTTCTGTGTCAGGAACTATACTATGTTGCTATAAAGGAAAAAATGGTGGGGGGAAAACAAATAGTTCCTCATCTCATAGACCGTACAGCTTTGTTGGGGAATGGGTTATCAACTATGTTATAGGAGATAAGAGACAAATTATGTGAGCCTTTAAAGGTCATGTAAAGAAGCCCTCCCTGGTGGCGCAATGGGTTAAAGCATAGCACTGTAAAGCTGTCCACAGCCACTGCAGCACAAGTTCAATCCCCAGCGACGGAGGTGACCCACATGGGGTGGCAGACCTCTCCTGTCTCACCCGCTGCATAAAAAATAGATACATCTTTTTAAAAAATCAGGTCAAGGGGCCCTCCCTGGTGGCGCAGCGGGTTAAAGCACAGCACTGAGAAGCTAAAGCCACTTCAGCATGAGTTCGATTCCCGCCTGCCCCGGAGGTGACCACATGGTGTGGCAGACCTCTCCTGATCCGCCCGCTGCTCTCCTCAGCAGTGTACGTTGTTTATCTGCCTGTTCTGCTCCCCACTCTGTCTCTGGTGAAGCCTCTCACCGCCCCTGAGCCTCTGGCCTGTACCCCAGTTCTATATGTACAAATAAATAAATCTTTAAAAAAAAAATCAGGTCAAGAAAGTTATTTTAATCTTAATACTACGGAGGGCCATGAAAGCATTTTAAGTGATGGGAAGTGACCAAATAAGAGTTGCATTTGAAAAAGACATTCTTGACTATTGTGCAGTGGATTTGGGTAAACTGGAGAGCCACTTGCTAGGCACCTACTGGACCCAGGCAGAGGAAATTGGATCTTAGATTCCTAAGACGATGGCTTTCCAGCATGAGCATTTTGGTTGTTCCACATTAGCAATTAACTACTTTGAGTGTAAATCTACTGCTAGGGAAGTAGTGATAGAGACAAGGAGAGGTGGATGAATTCAGGAAGGTTTTTAAGAGTAGAACTGATACCTTTTCAATATAGGACATGCTTTACCACTAGTCACCAGCTTCCTCTGCTTGCTGAGCTCCAGAGGGTAGGAGGCAGCTTTGACACAGAGTAGAAGAGGAAGAGAACACCCATTTGGCAGCAGTGACAGGTAATACCCCTTTCTAATTCTATGCCCCCACTAGCACTTGGCCATCTTTATCCACAGGGGGTCTTTTGGTTTATAACAGAAAATTTAGGCAGTACTAGAAAGTAACATTCCCAGACTAGATTCAGTCCATCATGAAACAAATTGTTGATTGTCTCCCCACATAGAAATGCCAAAGCCTTGTTCAAAATGATGTCCTTAATGCATGTTGCTTTTTGGCCACCATAGCTGGACAAAAGTTACCTTCTTGTGCAGATCCTTTGATTGTCCTTTACTCTGACATGTGTTCTTTGTGCTAGTCACAGTAGCCAAAGCAAGCAGAGCGAATGAAACACCAATTTGCTGGTTATTGCAACTCAGCTCAGATAAAAGGCACAGTTGATAGGGGGATAATTAAACCTTTGTTCTAAGTGAGCTTATAGGATTATCTCTAGATTTTAGTTCTCCATGCCATTTTTGTCCCCTGGTGCCACATATAATCCCATGTTGGCTAGAAGCAGGATTTGGCAAGCAGGAAAATTGTGAAGTCTAAGAGAAAAATCAATAACTAGTTAATATGTTTTTTATTGAGCAGCTGCTATTTGGAAATCATTGTGCTATATTCTATAAGAGCCTAACCTGTTGTACCCTTCAAGAAGCATACAACTTACTAAAATCTTTAGAAGAGGATACAGAGTTACCATGGTATGTGGTATGTGATCTGTATCACATGAATCACAAACAGTAAATTCTGAGATGCCAAGGGAGAAGGGGTGTTTGGAGAGTAGCCAGACACACAGAGATGGGTCTGCCAGTGACAGGCAAGATGATGTAAAGGGGAAGTTCAAGGAAGCACAAGCCAGGGGTGGATAAACAGTTTGGAAGATCAGAAAAGAGAAGAGGGGTGCTTTTTAGTTTTTAGACACTCTTAGGGAGGGAGAGAGGGATTGAAATTTGTTCATTTGGTTGGTTGGTTGGTTGATTGGGTTTCAGGTGCATTTTTATCTGCTTACCTATTTGAAGGAGTAACAAACAGAAAAGAAAGGCTAGATTATCTACTCTGGCAGATAACTTAAAGCTTAACAATTTTTTCCCTCTTTAATTCTGCTTTTGCTGTTCATGTTTTGGGTATCATATCCAAAATGCCATTGATAAACACAGTATTAAAGAATTTATCTTAGAAATTTGAAAATGTTAGGTCTTATATTAAATATTTAATTCATTTGAACTTCATATTTATGAATGAGCTAAAGTAGGGACCCAATGTCTGTGTTCTGTGTGTGATTATCTAAAATACCAAACATTATTTATTTATTGAAGAGACTGTCTTTACCCTACTGAAGTGTTCCTGGTTACTTCGTCAACAATTAGTTCAGTTCATATGTATGGGTTTATTTCAATAAATGAGATTACATCAAACTAAAAAGCTTCTGCAAAGCAAACAACAACATGAAAAAAAAATAGCCCTCAGAACGTAAATAATGTTTGTAAACTATTTAGCCAAGAAGAGGTTAATATCCAAAACATATAAAGTCACAAAATCAATAGCAAAAAATGAGCAATCCAATTTTTTTTAAAATGGGCAGAGGACTTGAAAACATTTTTTTAAAAAAATATACACAAATAGTAAACATATACATGAAAAGATGCTCAATATCACTCATCATGAGGAAATACAAATCAAAACCACAATGAGATATCACATCACACCTGTTAGAGTGGCTATCATCAAAAAGATAAGAGATAGCAAGTGTTGACAAGCATGTGGAATAAAAGGAACCCTTGGCCACTGTTGGTAGGAATATAAATTGGTACAGTCACAATGGAAAACAGTATGGAGATTCCTCATAAAGTTAAATTTAAAGCTGCCATATGATCCAGCAGCCCATTTCTGAGTGTATATCCAAAGGAAATGAAATCGAAATCTTGAAGACATATTTGCACTTACATGTTCATTGTAGCCAAGATATGAAAACAACCTAAATATCTACCTACAGATAAATGCATAAAGAAGACTGTATACATGTATATGTATATAAGTATATGTATATATACATGCAAAGATAACTCAGTCATGAGAAAAGGGAAATGCTACAATTTATGACAAGGATAGACCTTGAAGACATTATACTAAGTGAAATAAGCGGGACCAAAAAAAGACAAATACTATGTGATCTCACTTGTATATGGAACCTTAAAAAGTCAAGCTCAGGGCACTACCTGCTTGTGCACAGCACTATGAAGATATTGTAGCCATTGCAGCACAAGTTCGATCCCCGGCCAGGGAGCTGACCCACATGATGTGGCAGACCTCTCCTGACCCACCCACTGCTCCCCTCTGCAGTGTGTTTCAGTACATCTGTCTGTTCTGTTCCCCACTTTGTCTCTGGTGATTCCTCTCACCCCCAACACCTCTGGCCTGTACCCCAATTCCATATGTATAAATAAAATAGCTGTTAAAAAAAAAAACTCATAGAAACAGAATTGAATATTGGTTTCCAGAGGCTAGGGAGTAAGAGAAAAGGGAAGATGTTGTTCCAAAGGTACAAACTTTCACTTGTAAGATGTGTGAGTGTTGAAGCTCCTCTGTGCAGCATGCTGCCTCTATTATGGCCCCCAGTTTACAAAATAAGTGTGCATGCCTTAATAAGTGTACTGGATTATCTTGCCATACATCTGAGGTTTATATATTTATATGTAAAATTATACATCAATAAAACTGAGAAAAAAAGAAAAAAAACTTCTCTCCCTAAGAGTCCAAATCAAGTGTGCTGATGCCCAACATCCTTGAAAGCTACTAGAGGTTCTCAACATTTAATATAGAGAATACAGAGTAGGGCGCAGAAGACTTTCATTGAAGAAACTCTCCTCTGGTACCATTTTGTGTTAGAACATACTTGATATACTGACTTGTAGAGTGAAATAATTCAGAGTCCTGGGTATAAGGCATTTATAGTCATGCTGTAGTTTGTAAATTAAAAGGGGAAAACAAAATGCTACCAGAACTTCAATCCTGGGCGTTTCAGAGATAAACAATCTAGGAGCTCATTGTAGGCTCCCGGGAAAAAAGAGAGTTCTTACACCAAACAGCATAACTTAGCAGCAATGGGGAAAACGTGTCAGGCAGCTGGAGATTTGTGTTGACACCAGATCCAGAACATTTCAAAAACCATAATATGTGAAGTTTCCACGGCCATTGAAGGGCTTCCCTACCACATCCTCAGCTGCTATGGTTGGGACTTGAAGGCTTTAATTCAACATGGAAAACATGTACGCTCCAGCCAGCACACTCCTTTGGAGATGGTTATGCTTAAAGGGGAATCACTAGAACACTTATGCAAAGACCACCAAGGTCATGGTCTTATAAGACTCAGACAACAGTATGTATTTGGTGACTGCACTTCATCCTACTTACTCATGAGTCACCTTATTCTTAGCCACATTCTTACAGGTTGTGTATCCTAATCTCCCATTCCTCTTGGGATCCAAAACCAAGAAAATCTCTATGAGTACATGGGAAGAATATGCACCACTAGGAAGAATATGCACCAGGGCTACAGTAAGTAGCCTCTACCACCAGGGGCTCAGTTATAATTTGCATACAAATTGGCCCTCCCTGGTGGCGCAGTGGGTTAAAGCACAGCACTGAGAATCTAAAGCCGCTTCCTAG
>NW_004567108.1:50328608-50345886 GCF_000260355.1 Condylura cristata | reverse complement strand
ATGGTGTGGCAGACCTCTCCTGACCCGCCCACTGCTCCCCTCAGCAGTGTACTTCGTCGATCTGCCTGTTCTGCTCCCCACTCTGTCTCTGGTGACGCCTCTCACCGCCCCTGAGCCTCTGGCCTGTACCCCAGTTCTGTATGCACAAATAAATAAATCTTTTAAAAAATAATAATAATAATTTGCATACAAATTAACATGAATACTAATAGCTACTATCTATTGAACATTCATTGTTATGGGTGCTGTGCTTGACATATTTTATTATAGCCTAATAAAATGTTTACAATTCTATCAAGAGAGTTGTTTACAGAGTTACCAATAAGTAGCAGAGGAAGGATTCCAAGCCCAACCTGAATATAAAACCTCCCTCTTTTTACTGGACTCTAATGTTTCAGGTGAAGGGAGTCATTGAAGCACTAGTATGATTTGATATAGGAAAAAATGGGAAGAGAAGAAAAGCCAAGGTCAGTGACCCAAGAGAAAAGCACAAGACTAGATGAAACAAAATCACAGAAGTGAAACTACAAGGTTGACTGGCAATTCTAGAGCATTCTCAATAAGGAACATGGGGTGTGTGGGTGACCATGTGAATGGACTGGTAGGTTTTAGGAAGATAAGGAAAAGTGGAAACATAGTCAAGGAGATACAGCACAAAGAGAAGTTGGTGAGTGTCCCAGGGCTGGGTTCCAACATGACAGGCATACTTGGCTTGAGAAACCGGAAAGTGCCTGAAAGAAGAAAGCCTGGATGGAGATGAAAGAAACGAAACAGACACACCCACCTGCTGGAAAACAGAAATGGACCTACAGCAACAGCAGCTGATACCCTGCATTTTCAAACGGGCTGAGCTCTAACACAAAGGAGTGACAGATTGTCAGCAACTGTTTTCAAAAGAAAGGCTGTGATCACAGGGCCCAGGACATATCTGGATCTACACCACATGTCACTGGGGCCAGCACAAATGAAAAGCCTCTACCCCAGGGGCTCAGTTAAGGCAGTTTATCTCAGAGAATTCTTTATTTTTCATGCATTCTGAAGGGTTAGCACTGCATGGTCAAAAGAAGGTTTCTGAGTCTCCCAATCTCCTGGTAGGCATTTAGCCATAGAGCTACACTGGCTCTTGCAAGAACTGGCCCTGTGCAGAATCACAGAGACAGAATCTCAGCTTCACAGTCTTCCAGCCCACCACCTGCCTCTCTCCTTCACCTTGACATAGTCTTTCCACCTCCATAAGTCCCTATCCTGTGTTCTCAAGAGTTTTGTTCTCAGAAGCCTTTTAGATGTATTATTTCAGTGATTCTAGAACTTTCCTGAGTAAGAATCACCCTGAGCCAACCATCTCTCCAATCAGAGATTCTGCCCAAAACGGGCTGGGCCTTGGGTAGGTGGAAGGCCCTTAAGTCAGTATTTTAGCAGCTCCCAGAGGATTCTAACACAGATGGCTCCCAAGTACATTGGAGCACTTGTTGGTAATTAAGCATTTGTGGATACTGGTTTAGGTTTTAACAAAGAGCTCTTGACTGAAGTATGTAGAACTGAAGATATGGTAAAATGTTAGCTAGAGAATGGATATTGGAAAAGCAGAAGAGCCTCTCTGGTGCTCTCTTGTTTGATATCATCTATTCTATAAACAAGACTGAAATCAAGCCCTGTAGGAAAAAGCTACTCAACTCACACTTTGGGTTAACCCTTGAAGCTCCCTTTTCAGGGTACCAATACATATTTCTTTCTTGATTATCACGATAAATTCACAGAATCATCTGACTATTTCCAAATGACTCATATGGGAATATAATATTCAGGAAAAAAGAATTTATTTAGTCTAAATTTAAAGGCATTACCATTTTTTTTCAGTCACAGTCAAAACCAAGCATCAAAGCTCCACCACATAGTAGATGATCATGTCTCTATTCTGCATAAGTTCAACTATTCCACATACACTTTTTTCTATCTACTTTAACAGTTTGATTTTGGGTAATAACAACTTTCATACATATTCATAACTGCCTAGAAAACACAGCTTTATTGAGTTAATAATCAAAAAAAAAGAATAATAAAATAATAAATCATATTCTATGGGTCACATTCTCCTCTGAAGCAAAATGTGCTTTTTAAAAAATAACACTAATTTATAAAACCAATTATAAATTATTGAATTGCTACTGCATTTGAATGTAGTTAATTAATATACAGAGTAATGTTGCCTGTTGTCATTTTTAAAAAAGATTTATTTTACAAGAACTAAGATTGTAAGCCAGAGGTGTGGAGCATGAGCATATTCACCAGAGACTGAAGGGGTAGTAAAACAGGCAGATATACTGAAAAATGCTGCTGAGGGAGCAGCAGGCGAGACAGGAGAGGTCTGCTGTGCCATGTGGGTCACCTCCAGGACTGGGGATTGAACTCGCAAGGAAGCGGCTGTGACTATCTTGCAGTGCTGTGTCCTAACCAGTCGCACCACCAAGGAGGGTCCAAGAATGACTTTTTTTTTTACAGAGAGATGGGATTATAGTTGTCAACTAACAGGAAGAATGAAAAATAAAGATTCTAAATAAGACTCTGTTCCTCCTTTTCTTAGATCCCAAGGAGTTGGAACATGTAAAGTCTTTCAAGATGCTAGGATTTGCTAACATTCTCATTTGAGAAGGGAAATTCTGTGTAGTCTTCTCCTGCCAACCTAGTACCAAGAAACCTTCAATATCTCTTTGAATTGAATTAGGGTTCATTCACTCATTCAACAAATATTTATTCATTACTTTCTAAGTCCCAGAATGGTGCAAAAAAACCAACAATGCATTAATCAAACAAAATTGACTTCAACCTCATCCTCATTTTCAATTGGTTGGGGAAGATATTGGGAATGTGATCAAACTGTGAGACTAAATGTTCACAGGTTAAAATATTTTATTTTTAAAATGCTTTGTCCTCTAGGCCCTCCCTGGTGGCACAGCGGGTTAAAGCACTGCACTGAGAAGCTAAAGCCACTTCCACATGAGTTCGATTCCTGCCTGCCCTGGAGGTGACCACATGGCGTGGCAGACCTCTCCTGACCCGCCCGCTGCTCCCCTCAGCAGTGTACTTCATCGATCTGCCTGTTCTGCTCCCCGCTCTGTCTCTGGTGAAGCCTCTCACCGCCCCTGAGCCTCTGGCCTGTACCCCACTTCTGTATGTACAAATAAATAAATCTTTAAAAAAAAATGCTTTGTCCTCTTGAAGGTAAAAAGAAACTATACCTATGACTTTGCTTAGGTATTGAAGGCTTCTTAAAAAAAAAAAAAAACTTCTTTAAGTTGAGATTGTTGTTCTAACATTTGGAAAGAACAATAAAGTATTATACAATTATTCTTCTTCCAGTTCTCAGAAGTTCCCAACTTTCTTGGAAGCTATAAAGCACTTACCACCTCCTGTAATATATAATGGCTCAGTCCATTGTTGTGACCCAATTTCCCTTCTGTTAAGTGCCCAATTTTAGGAGAATGGTATGGTGCAGTGGTGAGAAACCACATCTCCAGATGGACTCCCATTTCTCCCTGAACTTAGCCTAAGTTTTTCATTTATAAATAAAAGTATAATAGCCCTACTGCATGGAATTATTGTGATGATTCAGAACACTACTATAAACTATCACAGCCAAGAGAAGTGTAACAAAATATGGTAATGAAAGGTAATGAGCTATCCTTGTATGTGTTATCATAAAACTGGGAACAAAGGTAAGAACTAAGGGAATTCAAATAAAGTATAGGTATTTGTTAATAATGATGTATTTATATGTCTTCAATAATTATGACAAATATGACATACCTAACATGTAAGATGTTAATACTTGGAAAATGAGTGCAGGGAATATAGGACATTCTATACTAACTTTTCAACTTTTCTGTAAATCTAAATCTATTCTAAAATAGTTTATTTTAAAATTAAAATTAGAAAAATTTTAAATGTTTCTATAGTTAAAGCATAGAATAGTATATGGACTTATATATGTTATGCCATCTAAAATTATCTACAGATTCAATGAAATCCTTATCAAAATTCCAATGGTTTTTCACAGAAATAAAAAAAAAATCTGCAATTCATATGAAAAATTGCAGTCAAATCAATCTTGAGAAAGAATAACAAACCTGAAGTATCAAACTTCCTGGTCTAAAAGATATTAGAAGGTACAATAATGGTACTGACATAAAGACAGATATATAGACCAAAGGAACCAAATAGAGAATTAAACCCATACATCTGACACTCAACAAGTGTTTCAAGAATACACAATGAGGAATAAAGATTCTCTACAACAAATGGTGTTGGAAAAGCTGGATATCTACATGTGAAAGAATGAAAGGTAACCTGACCTTGATCTTACACTATACACAAAAATCTTCAACTCAAAGTAAATTTAAAAGTTCAACATAGTGCCCAAAGACCACAAAACTCCTAGGGAAAAAAACAGCATAAGGGGAAAAGATTCATGATAGTTGTCTTGATAATGATTTGACACTAAAAGCTCAGGGAACACCAACAAACAAATTTTTCAAGATAAAGAGCTTCTGTATAGTAAAAGAGACATTACAAAGAACAGACATCCCACTGATTGGGAAAACATTTTCTCACACAAATCTAGAGATAAAGGGTTGATCACAAAAATATATGGAGAACTGATGAAACTCAACAAAAATAAACAACTCCATCCAAAAATGGGCAGAAGAGCTAAAAAGACACTTCTCCAAAGAGGAAATGCAGATGGCCAACAAGCATATGAAAAAATGTTCAACATCACTCGTAATAAGGGAGATGCAAATTAAAACCACAATGAGATACCACCTCACCCCAGTGAGAATGGCACATCTTCAAACAACTAACATAACAAATGTTGGCGAGGATGTGGAGAAAAAGGAACTCTCCTACACTGCTGGTGGGAATGCAAAGTAGTACAACCACTATGAAAAGTGTTGGAGGTTCCTCAAACTGCTTAACATGGAGCTTCCATATGATGATAATGATGAACAGCTATATACCAGAGACATTTTACAGGGGTGGAGTGGGGAATGAGATCAAAAACAGTGGGGCGAGGGAAATACACTGGACTATGGTGATGGCACATGGGTGATTTGGTGATGGGAAGCCAAAAAGGATTGCAATTGAGATGGAAAAAGACACAAAATGATGCAAAAATAAACTATTATATATATAAAAAATCAAAGTTGATAGCCCCCTAACAAAATCAGTGTAAGACTATGATTATTTTTAGAAATAAAATGCAAGAGAGAGAAAAAAAAAGTGGGACAACATCAAACTAAAAGGCTAATACACACACATACACACACATACACAATGGCATACTATTCAGCAATCAAAAAAGATAAACTCATGCCACTCTTAGAAACATGGTTAGAAGGGGATTATGCTCAGTGAAATAAGTCAGAAGGAAAAAGAAAAATATCAGGTCTCTATAGGAGACATAGAGGTAAACCTAACAAAGAGTCAGAAAAGGACAAAACTGGCAGGCAAATTACAGACCTGAGGCATTCAGCAGGGAAGGGGAGTGAGAGGAGTCAAAACAGGGGAGGGAAGAGGACAAGGGACTCAGTGACAGGTGGCAAATGATGTGGTGCTGGGAGAAATCAAATATAGTACAAAAAGGAATGACAGTGTAAGAAAACTTTCCCAAAAATTCAATTAAAAAAAAAAAAGACTAAAAGAGTAACTTAATTTTAAAAAAAAATGGGCTAAAGTCTTGTTTTTATAGATATTTCTCCAAATAATATATACTAATAGCCAGTAAGTATATGAAAAAATGTCAAATGTCACTAATCACAAGGGAAATACAAATCAAAGCCATAAGGAGATGGCTGTTACAAAGGAAGAAAAGAAATTTTGATGAGAATGTGGGGAAATTGCAGCCCTTGCACACTGTTGGTGCAAATGCAAAATGGTGCAGCTGCTAAAGGGTACAGTATACACGTTCCTTAAAAATTAAATACAGGGCTCTCCCTGGTGGTGCCATGGGTTAAGGCACCACATTATGAAGCTCTCCAAAGCCACTGCAGCAGGAGTTCAATCCCCCGCCAGGGAGCTGACCCACATGGCATGGCAGACCTCTCCTGACTCACCCACTGCTCCCCTCAGCAGTGTATTTCATTACATCTGCCTGTTCTGTTCCCCACTCTGTCTCTGGTGAATCCTCTCACTCACCACACCTCTGGCCTGTACCCCAGTTCTGTAAGCATAAATACATAAATCTTTAAAAAAAAAATTAAATACAGAGAGGCCCTCCCTGGTGGCACAACAAGTTAGGACACAACACTGCAAGCTAGTCACAGAACCACGCTCGATCCCACCCGGGGGGTGATCCACATAGCCCAGCAGGCCTCTCCTGATTTGCTCACTGCTCCCCTCAGCAGTGTACTTCATTGATCCACCTGTTCTGCTCCCCACTCTGACTCTGGTGAAGCGTCTCACCCCCCCTTCCACCTCTGGCCTTTACCCCAGTTCTGTATGTGTAAATAAATAAATCTTTTTTAAAAAATTAAATACAGAGAACCCAATCATCCTTCCTCTGGGTATTTACCCAAAAGAATTGATATCAGGATTTCAAAGAGATAATAGATATCCAATGTTCACTGAGATATTAACACTTGTATGCTCTTGCATTCATTGCAGCACTATGCACTATAGCCAAGGTGTGGAAACAACCCAAACGTCCATCAGACAGGAGGATGGATAATGCAACTATAGCATGTACATGTAATAGAATAATACTATTCACCTTTTTATAAAGAAGGAAACTGCTCTATACAAGCAACATGGATGAACATTAAGGACATTATGCGAAGTCCAATAAACCAGTCCCAGAAAAACAAACACTACATGAATTGATTTATATGCAGTATCTAAAATAAACAGATGCACAGAATCAAAGAACAGAGTGGTGGTTGCCACAGGGGCTCAGAGGAGGGGGAAATGAGGAGTTACTTATGAATGAGGACAAAGATTTAGTCAAGTTAGGTGAATAAACTCAAGATATCTGCCGTACAAACTCATAACTAAAGTCAACACCAGCTATTGCATGCTTAAATTTTTGTTAAGAGGGCAGATCTTATGTTAAATGTTCCTTCTAGAATAATTTTGTTTAACTTCAATAATATATATATGCAGGCTCTCCGTGGTGGCACAATGGGTTAAAACACAGCAATATAAAGCCACTGTACACAAATTCTATATCCAGCTCCAGCCAGGGAGCTGACCCACTTGGCACAGCAGACCTCTCTTGTCCAGCCCACTGTTCTCCTCGGCAATGTATCTCAGTCAGTGTGTCTGTTCTGATTCCCACTCTGTTTCTGGTGAATCCTCTCGCCTACCTCACCTCTGCCCTGTACCCCAGTTCTTGTATTCATAAATAAATAAATAAATCTTTTTTAATTAAAAATAAAAATTAATAATCGGCCCTCCCTGGTGGCGCAGCGGGTTAAAGCGCAGCACTGAGAAGCTAAAAGCCAGTTCCACATGAGTTCGATCCCCGCCTGCCCCAGAGGTGACCACATGGCGTGGCAGACCTCTCCTGACCTGCCCGCTGCTCCCCTCAGCAGTGTACTTCGTCAATCTGCCTGTTCTGCTCCCCGCTCTGTCTCTGGTGAAGCCTCTCACCGCCCCTCAGCCTCTGGCCTGTACCCCAGTTCTGTATGTATGAATAAATAAATAAATCTTTAAAATAAATAAATAAATAAATAAAATAAAAATTAATAATAATATTAATAATATTGTACTTGGGGTTTTCTTTTTTGTATGTAACTTACAAAAAATCTATAGCTATAAGTGAACTCTCATTCAATGTTTACATTGTATTGTTCCAGCATTATAATAGAAAGGTTTAGATTGTTGTGACTGTATAAATTATAATGCCTTCTGATCATAGTCATACATAATGTGATGAGTTAAATAGGCAAGTTGAAATGTCAACAACACCTGTTTGAGAAATGATGAACTTATTCCATAGGCTTTCCATCTGTGAGGTGTTTGTGTTTATTTGTTTTTATTATATGATTCTGTTTATATGACATGTCCAGGGTAGGCAAATCCACCGTGGTTGCCTAGGGCCAGGGAGAGGGGGAAATAGGAAGTAACTGATAAATATATGGGGTAATGGAAATTTCTGGAATTAGATAACGCTGATGATTGCACAGCATTGTGAATATATTAAAACCCATTGAATTGTACTTTGAAAAGATAAATTTATTGTTACAAAAATTTTACCTCAATTTAAGAACTGCAAAAAAAAAATGCATAAAGTACTTAGAACAGGGGCTGGCCTTGACTAAAACCTCAATAAATGTTAGGTGTGCCTAATACTAATATTTTCACTCACTATTTTCTTTACTGTAATAATGTATATGACTCTCAAGGGATTATGGTGACATTTCACTGATGATGCGGTAATAGATTTATACGGATGACACACGAGTGGAGAAATCAACTATTGTACAAAAATAAATAGCAGTGTAAGAAAATTTTTAAAGGAAAGAATATGAACCAACAGAAAAAAAAAAAAACAAATTCTCACCAATCTCCACATCCATTTCAGCTATTGGGAGCATGAAGCATATGTGGTCTATAGTTAATTACCATGGTTGTTACTTATGTTGTATTTAAATGTGGAGTTCAAAGTGATTTCTGTCAACAAAACAATAAACTGACTAAAATTTTGTCTTGAATTTTGAAGTATGTGACTCCATTCTTGACTTTCAACTACTGACAGCTGTTAAGCCATGTTCCTTCGTCCCCTCTCGCCTACATCTGGGCACGCTGATAAGAAAACCTGGGTGTTACCACTTTTGGTGCCAGCAGGAGACTCAAACCACATGAGGTACTAGCCCATGTGTGGGAATCCTCATATCAACCCCACTCCTTAACCACAATAAAAACTGGCCAGCTCCCTCACTTGTTCTCTCAGGACATTTCAGAGACCTTAATTATGCAACCAATAAACCTTCAGTATTCTGTGTGTGTGTGTGTGTCTTCATTAGTCTCTACATCCAAACCAAATTTTATGTTGGAGGAGTTGGGGGAGGGGGTTCCAGCTGCTCAGAGCTGCTACAACAATCATCCTGGTTCTTACCATTCCACCACTCTGGGCTTGCACTCCCCTGTCACAACAGTAGATGGAGCTAAAGAAGGGTGCCCTCTTTAGATAAAGAACATGTTCTTTAGTTGGCCACAGAATCTACCATTCCCTGTTGCTTTACTTCTCCAATCATTTACTCTGTCTGCCCAGCCCCTCAGTGTGGGTTGGTTAGCAGTCCTGAGTCTAAGAAAGAAGGTTGCCTAGGAACAGGTCTACAGCTAGGGATGGCTCCCTCCCCTTGCCCTGAGTCTGAGATGGGCTGGCCTGTGGACAGAGTGTACCTTCACAGAGCACACCCTGGTTATCCCTGGTCTGGAGGGAGGCCCCGCTTCCAGCATTGCCCGCTCTTTGTTCATCCCCTGTAAGCAAAACCTTGAGCAAAATGGTACCCACACTGTTTCAGTGCCTGAGGGCTTCACCTGTTTGTCTTCAGGATGCTTTGGGCAGCTGGAGGCCTGCTTCAGGACCCTCTGGGTCTTTCACAATGATGAGACAATGATATAAATCAAGTTCACCTCAGCAAACATAATGGGGGGAGAATTACATATAGCATGAATACCACATAATCATTCACTTGGTTTGGTTGCTGAGTTCATTGCTGTTTGGCTCTTCATGCTTTGCCTTACTTGGACAATCCTTAAGGGATGAGGTCACACCCATGTCTTCTTTTGTTCCCTTGTGTTTCTGGATCACAGTCACAGTAGCTGTATATAATAATGTGACTAGTCACGTAAATATGAGCCTGGGCAACCTTCAGTCTTTCTTCAAATATTTTAATGCTTAGTGTTTATTCTATACAATTTTGTCTCATAGTATTTCTGAACTCCAAGTCTAAGGGTTCTCTCATCTAACCAAGACACTTCCTGTATTTATTTTTTATCCGTAGGCACCTAAGCATCCAAAAAATGCTGCTTCACTGCACAGGAGACTAGAGATCTGCTCAAAGAGAGCCAAAGTTGTCCAACAAACATATACTTATTTTCTTTATAAAATTAACATATTGATTATTAAAAGTTGAAAAACAACTAAAAGAAGAAAGGCAAATTTCTCCTCAATCCTCCAAAATCAAAATGTATTGCATAACATGTCTCATTTCCATATACACTAAATGCCCCATAGGTATACATTATATACTTTTTTCTAAATTTTATGCCAATAAAGCAATCATATTACATCAACTATTCTACTTAGTAAATAATAGAAATCTTCTGCCTAGACTTCATCTCTTTTATTTTTATTTTGATCAAACTGTATAAACTTATTTGGGAAAATAACAGTTAAATGTGGACTACAGTAAAGAAAACAAATCTAAAAATCACATCTGTTTTATAGACATACTTGTTTTCCTCAGTAAGGCAAGGGAACAAGTTCTGTGGTTTCAGAGACAACCATCAAACACACGGAGCTTGGTTTTTGAACTTAAACTTAATCCTGACCCACTTTACTCCCACATTTTTGATACTATTGGCTCAATGTACTTTGTTAGCCTAACTCAGACTCTTACACCAGATTCTTAACAAGTAGGTATCTTGACAAGAAAATTTCCTGAAATTCCTAAAATAATGATGAAACCAGCCTGTGAGGTTTGGTGGCAGACATTACTAAAGCTATGAAATCTGCTCTCCACGACCAGTTGAATTCGGGTACATCTATTTGTGCATTGTGCTAGACAAAACCATGCTTCTAAAAGCCAGAATCAGTCTATGCCCAGCATTCTCTTAAAAATGAAGCCAACACAGAAGGCAGTAGCATGCAACACTGGTGCAATCATGCAGAACTTCTGTATATTCAGTGACTGTACTTCTAAACCCAAAGCACAAGAATATACATGTGATTCCATGGAATTATGTCCTAGATGTTGCAAAATCATACCAAAGCTAAAAGTAATCCAAAGTCTGAGGTGGTATTCCCATCCTCACAGAGGAAGCCTCTAGAAATTCACTGTGGAGAACTAAAATGTAAATTCTATCTTCTAGGTAGCTTGTTGTTCAGAGATATATGGACAGCCTAAAGGAAACCAAGAGAAAAAAAAAAAAAAAACTAGTTCCAAAAAGCTACCTTCGGCCCTCCCTGGTGGCGCAGCAGGTTAAAGCACTGCACTAAGAAGCTTAAGCCACTTTCGCATGAGTTCGATCCCCGCCTGCCCCGGAGGTGACCACATGGCGTGACAGACCTCTCCTGACCCGCCCACTGCTCCCCTCAGCAGTGTACTTCGTTGATCTGCCTGTTCTGCTCCCCACTCTGTCTCTGGTGAATCCTCCCACCCTCCACATCTCTGGCCTGTACCCCAGTTCTGTATGAATAAATAAAAAAAAAAAAAAGCTACCTTCTGGGTTATACACAGCAAACTAAGCCAGAAAGAGAGAAGATCAGATAAAATCGAAGGTAAAAATTGAGTTTGTCTTATAAAGGACCAGGGGAAAAAATAATAATGACGAACAACTATATATCAGAGGCATTTTACAGGGGTAAAGTGGGGAATGGGATCAAAAAATGGGGGCGGGGGAGCGCACTAGACTGTGGTGATGGCACACGGTGATTGGTGATGGGAAGCCCACGGGGATTACAAGGGAGATGGAAAAAGGCACACAATATGTAAAAATAAATTTCTATATTTAAAAAACATAAAAGAATACCAAGTAAATATATATCACAGGCAAAGCATAGCTATGAGGCAGCAGGGGTGAGGTAGGGAGAGAGATCAGACCAGGGGAGGGAAGAGCACAAGGAACTGTGGTGAAGCATCACAGGTGCTGTGGTGGTAGGAGAACTATGGGGACTACACCTGAGGGGAGAGGTCAGATATTGTACAAAAATGAACAATGATGCAAGAAAATTCTTAAAATAAATAAATTACAGTATAGTCATTCCATCACATGTGAGCTCTTCTCATTAAATTTCTGCCCCTCAACGCGGGTTCCAAGCCACAGGATCTGCACCACCACTAGTCTAGAATTTGCTGAGAAGCAGGATCAGCAAAAGAAGTGGGAAGGAAGAGTAGATGCCCCCAATCACAGTGTAGATGCTCAGCACTGTGCAACCTGTCCTGGGACTCCCTGGAAATGACAGTCGTGCACAGACTGGTGATACCTGCTGAAAAGCTGGAGGAGCTTTCTGTGAACTGAAACTTCCCGCAGCCCCAGAGGTGAAGAGGGAAGGCCACCAGCAGTGACAGACAGCCTGTCTGCTTGTGTACCTCGCCGAGACTGGACTGGGCAGTGGTGAGTACCACACACATGAATAGGACTGGCAGTGGCATCATGAACTGATACCAAAGACCAAAGTCTTCAACATGAATCATAGCCACAAGCCACCACAGGCTTCTCCTGGATTTTGAATTCTCATTATAGACAAAAGCTGATGGATGGTGAGGATGCTGTAGTAATGGACTTGTGACTGTATTTCCATCCCTTTTTGAGTACATGTTTCTGATTCCCTTGATTATCTTCAGCCTTCACAAAGGTTATTCTTACTGAAACCCCTCTCCTTTCTAAGGTACCTCAGCTAACCAGTGGTTTCACTGAGCCGTCTGTGGGCTCCCTTCTATTTTTGTACATGTCGCATCTAAGCTCTCATTGTTCAGCTACCTGAGCATTTTTCCTTTCCCCAGCACCTTGCCCCCACCACTTCACCCAGACAGTGCTAGTCTATCAAGACAAAAACAACACTATAACACTCGGAACAAACTTCTCCTGTAGACACACACAGGGACCCTCTGTGCACAGCCTGCACTCGTCCCTCATGCAATAGAGATTCAACTGCAGATAGGAGATCCAGACTGCAGATGGGGTTGGGGAGAGAGACTGACTTCTGCCCTTCATTTGGGCCAAAGAATACTTATCTCCTTATTTCCAGCTTCTCAAGTTGCAGCTAGACCCAGGGAGATGTAAATATGTAAGTAAAACCCATGACCATAGTCACAGGTTATCCCTTTAAAAATGCCAGCACTTCTCATTTGCCTTATCACATGCTGATTCAACGCCTTATTCATAAAAGGCAAATAACAAGAAAAGGCAGCTCAGTGTGCCAGGAGGACGGCAGGACTTACCCCTATATACTGATGTTTTTGTTCTGACACATTGGTGTGTGGGATTGGGCTGTTTGCAAAGTTTCTGTGTCTCTCTTTCTTGCAGCCCCAGGCTATCTTCCATCCATAGTTCTGCTGAAGAAGTCCTTTCTGGGGCAGACATAACATAGGGAACTTCACCGGTTGTTGCTGGTGTTTAATATTTATTGAACACCCACAACTGGACCAGGCACTCAATGGATGTATAGCTTGCATCTTATTAGAAATTTCCTAGGGAAAAAACAATTCTTTGGCTGAAAGCTAAAAGCTGTTTCGCTATTGTAAGAGCAAAATAATACACATTCTTCAAATATCTCTACTGGCTTCCCATAATACAATGCAATTTTCTACATCTTTTAAAAATAGTCATTAACATAATGTATTACATGAACACATCTCCATGGTACTTCTTTAAACACCCAGCTAAGCCCACTAGTAACTAGAGCTGAAAGAGTCACCATGTTAAAACATTTTTAAAGATTTTTTCCCAGAAATATGTAATACAATCAGAAATAAGACACATTCTCAACTAACACAATGCTGGCCCTTGTCTTGGTTGCTGGCTTTTCTCTTCCTCAGAACCCAAGGTTGGCACCTCCTAGAAGTCCCCCTACAGAGGCCAAGTCTATTCCTTTTCCTGAGAGAGTCCTTACAGAGACACAGAGTAGCAATAGCCCTATCATTCTTGACAAAGAATGGGTTTCTTCTCACCCTAGAGTCCTGCATCCTGTACCCCCAAATCTTCTTCATTGACCCCCCCAGATCTGGAACCCTGCTGAAAATGCAATCTGAAGATTGAGAACCCTGAATGAACCTTGACTGTTTCCTACCAGTCCTCTTTCCCAGACCTAGACTATGTGTGTTGTCCAGGATCCTGAAAAGTAAGAATTTCTAGAATCTTTGTTGATGAGATTCTGCCTACCCAATTCGCCTGGTATTGAAGATCCTCTGAACCATTGTCTTTGTACATAGAAAAAAAATCTGGATGGATATACACCAAAGCATTAATAATCATTGTCTCTGGGTGGTAAGGAAACACATGATTTCAATTTTCTCCTTTACTATATTTTCCAAATGTTCTTCAGTGACATATATTACTTTTGTACTCAGGGGAGGAGGGGAAAGTGTTGTGTTTTACTTAAAATTACCAAAGCATACCATTACCTTTCCTTTGTGTTTCTGCCTCAGTAAATTCTTTTTTCTCTTTTTCAAATGTAGCCTGTTGAAAAATAAAGAGTTTTCTCTCCACAAAGGAGGCCAAAATCTAAAGAACAGAGTCTAGGAGAAAACATTTTTAAAAGGTTTTAATATCTTTTGTAACATAAAAAAACCCAAGGCTTCGAAACTAAAATCTTTATAACATAGAAAATGGAAGGTAAAAAGGAAGAAAATTAAAAGTGATTTATTAAGGAAATAATGAGTCAGATTTCCATGGCACCTTAAAAAAACTAGAAAACAAAAATTTTAAGTTCAAAGTTATAAAATAGGCCTACTACCATTGTCAACAAAGAACTTGACAACATCATTTTTGCCTGACCGGGAACCCTACATCCTGACTCCCATAACATTTTCAGGGTGTTCAATCACCCCCGACATCCTGCTAGAAACTCACTCCATGTACTGAGAAAGAGCCCTAAAACCTCAGAGCTTCCTATTAACCTTTCTTCCCAGAAGCTAGACTCTGGATTGTCAACTCTTAAGCAGAAAGTTTTATTTATTAAGGAAAGGTAATTAATGTGCTGGTACTTATTGGACTTTTACAACAATTATGTTCCCAAACAGTATGAACCCCTATACAATAAAATTTTAAAAAGAAATTATAAGTTATAAAAACAGAATTTATTAGTGGATATGATTTAGTAAAAGTGAAACACAGCTCTCTCTTTAGATACATTATCAAGGTAAAAGATCTAGAGTTATATTCATGAAGCTATAACAAACATATCTGGTGATAGCATTTTGGATCATTTAAATTTTTCTACTTGTTTATCTGCATTTTCTAAATAGCTATCAATAAACTTATAGCAGGGGTTAGGAGAAGACAACCTGGACAGCAAGCCCATGAGGCCCAAGAGCCCAGCCCAGGTTAGATAAGCAATGAGATCTTACACACACGAAATCTGAATGAAGATACAACTATCTGCATATCCAGCAGGCTCTCCTATGGAGTCAAAACCTCATCAAATACTAAGTTTCCATTTCCACACCTTCCAGACAGAAAGAATGCAAATGAAGTAGAGCTACAGGTGGTTAAAAAAAAATTATAAAATTAAAATAATGTGATGGTCAAAAGGATGAAAAGTGTAAATCAAAGTCCCAAAGAGGGGAAGGCAGGACATAAATTTTTATGCCAAATGACTTCAACTTTGGAGGTCTCGTCCCTGCCCCCATAAGCTAGGTTGTTAACCTTGGATTTTTCTGGACTAATGGAAAGCTGCCTTCTTGTAATCTGTGTTTTTCATTCTTCCTAGGACATGTGTTTCCTTCCAAAGTGGATTATTTTCAGAGTGCTACAGAATTCTGAAAGTCACTTTCCACGACTATAGTCACCAGTACCAAGATTCACCATTATTCATTTGAATGTCTTTAATCTGAAATGTACAGGTTGCTGTCATAGGGCTCCTCATTACCAAATCTCTTATAAACTTTAGCATGAAGTAAAAATCATTACTTTTAAAAATCAAAAGAAAAAAAAGCATATAATGAGTTACCACTACTTACCTATAATCGGAAACCATTTACTATCAAGTGTTGGTGAGAACTGGAATGCCTACACATTGCTGGGGAAGTAAAATGGGAACCATTCCCAAAATACTGATTAGGAAAGTGTGGTAGCATCTCAAAAAATTACACATAGAGTTATATGATTCAGTAATTCCACTTCTAGGTGTATATATATGCACCAGATAAATAAAAACATGCCACGCAAAAATGTGTGTATATGTGTATAATATATATATATACATATATATACATATATATATAGCTAAAATGTAGAATCAACTCAAATATGCATCAACTGATGAAAAGATAAGCAAAATGCAGTACATCCATGCAATAACATCACTTTACAACACTGTATGTGATTTAGGGTAATAAATTCACACCTCTTCAAACAAATGTTAACCACACCACACTCCCCACCAAAGTACACATAACCCTCCACCATAAATTTATTGGGTCTCCTCCCCTTTTTGTTTCCCACTCTCCACTCTTCCCCTCAATTCTACAGTCAGATTTTTCTAGGGTTTGTTTCATTTCAGGTTGTATGTCCCTTTGTTTAGTAAAAAAAAAAAATGTTTTAGCGTTTGTTTCGTTTCAGGTTGTATGTCCCTTTGTTTAGTAAAAAAAAAAAAAATGTTTTAGTGATTGCACAGAAGGTAGTCATAGCTGCTTCAGCAGAGTTTGATCCCTGACCAGATATGTGACCCACATGGCACACAGACTTCTCCTGTATCCGCACTGCTCCTCTCAATGGTACTTTCCATGACCCTTTCTCTTAAATCTCCAATATATTTTACATCTTTAATATACAGAAAGGGGCCCTCCTTGGTGGTACAATTGGTTAAGTGCATCACTATGAAGCTATCAGCAACCACTGCAGCACAGCACGAGTTAGATCCCGAACCAGAGAGGTGACCCACATGGCACAGCAGACCTCCCCTGTATCCCTGCTGCTCCCCTCAGCAGTGTATTTCAGTCCACCTGCCTGTTCCGCTCCCCACTCTGTGTGAATCCTCTCACCCTCTACCTCTGGCTCAACAGGTGTTTTTCATACTGCATGGACCAGTCAACGGTGTATCAGTGTTTCTTTAATTCCACATCCTCGCTAACACTCATTTTTCTCTGGGCTGTTTTTTGGTGGGTTTTTTTTTTCTCTGTGTGTAAGTCATTCAGAGGTGTAAGGTGATATCCCATTGTGGTTTTGATTTGCATTTCCCTGATAATAACTGATGGGCATTTTTATAATGTGTCTTTAGGCTTTCTATATGGTTTCTTTAAGTAGTTGTATATTTGGCTCTTCCCTTTTTTAAAAAAAAAAAAAAAAAAGATTTATTGGCCCTCCCTGGTGGTGCAGTGGGTTAAAGCACAGCACT
>NW_004567108.1:50327395-50328243 GCF_000260355.1 Condylura cristata | reverse complement strand
TCACCTCCAGGGCAGGCGGGAATCGAACTCATATGGAAGTGGCTTTAGCTTCTCAGTGCTGTGCTTTAACCTGCTGCGCCACCAGGGAGGACCCATGGCTCTCCCCTTTTTTTTAATTGGGTTTTTGTTTTCTTATTGTTGAGTTGTATAGAGTTCTTTTAGATCTTGGATACTAGCCTCTTGCCATCTGTATAATGTGTAAATAAATAAATTTCCTTAGTGGTAAGTGATGTTGAGCATTTTTTTCCTGGGCCTGTTTACCATCTGTATGTCTTTCTTGGAGAAAAGTTTATTTAGCTCTTTTGCCCATTTTTTGTTTAGATTCTTTGTTTTCTTCTTATTGTATAAGATCTTTACCAATCTAGATTAGCCCCTTGCCAGATATATGATGTGGAAATATTTTCTCCCACTTAGTAAGGTATCTTTTTACTTTAATGATAGTTCCTTTCACTGTGTGGGAGTTTTTTAGTTTAGTATAGCATCATTATTTTTCTCCCTCCCCCTTACTGTTGTAGTCAAGTACCTAGAGACATCATTGAAGCCAGAATCGCAGAGTATTTTGCTCGTACTTTTTTCCATGTAATTTATGATTTCAGGTCATACATGCAAGTCTTTAGTCAATTCTGAATTAATTTTGTATATGACATGAAGCAGTACCTAGTGTGGTGGTCCGATCTTCCCAACACTATTTGGTAAAGTGTACACTATTTCTCCAGTGTACACTCTTGACTCATTTGTCAAAAAATCACCTGTTGGCCCTCCCTGGTGGCGCAGCGGGTTAAAGCACTGCACTAAGAAGCTAAAGCCACTTCCGCATGAGTTCGATTCCCGCCTGCCCCGGAGGTGAC
>NW_004567108.1:50309064-50326440 GCF_000260355.1 Condylura cristata | reverse complement strand
TTTTTACATTTTATATATAAAATAAAAGTTAAAATATATCTAAAATTACACCTTTGGATGAAAAATAAATGCAAAGATTGTGAGACAGAAGCACATTTGACAGGCCTATGAGGTTAGAGAAGAATGAAAGCAAATGATATATGATAGACAAAATGTGTGTGGGAAAATATCTAAGAGCATTGCATACATGTTACAATTGTATCCAATGATTCTGGGGGAAAAAAATGATTCTGCCAAATCACCTGAAGCCAAGGGTCACTTATTCACAATTATTAATGTATATAATTACCCCCTGCATTACCCTTGATCACCTTTATCTTTTAGTTTAAGGAAGACACACATGGGTGGGTCCCACCCCTCCATATGGTACCCCAAAGAGATATAGTTAAGTGATTATAACCTTAGCATTCTTCTCAGCTTTTATTAAATCAAATTTCCCTGTTTGTGAGTCTTGTCCCATAATCTGAGGATATCTAGAAAGCCTATATTGCAGAGAAAATAGTAGATAATCTAATACCCTCATTGGTTCCTTAAATCTGCCATTTCTCCATCAATCATGCACCCAATAATTTCAGTATCAGCTGGTATTCAATTAATTCTGAACATACAATATGCATTGCTTAATGTATGAATAAATGTTACAGCTGGAAATGGATTTTTTATCTTACTCTCTCTGTCGCCCCCCCAAAGACCTAAATCCTAGAGAGCAATGTTTTCTGAAGACTGTGATCAGTTTATATGAGACCAAGATTCCCACAAAGTTGTATGTCTTAAGAGAATGCTTGGGTTCTTTCATCCTATAGTCATGTAAGTTTTATACCTTGAGTTGCTGCTGTTTTTTTATAGTTACTGGTTAGAACATACAAAGGGATGTGTGTATTTTCTTGGATATTGGTTTATGGAACAAACACCCATTCTTTTTCATTTATTTGGTTAATTCATTCCACACCTATGTAGATCTGGCTGTTTTCAGGGTCAGAAAGAAACCCAAACATGCAATCTATAATAAATGTATTCACATAAATGAGATGACAATTTAAGTAATTGAAAATTACTTGAACCCCACAGATTTCTTAAACACAAGTCCCAAACAGAAACCTGCCCCTCCTCTATTACTACCTGTGTTAGAAAATGATATCAATCGCTCATTCACTTACTCATGCCCAATATGAGTTCTCTTTGCCTCCTTCCCGTCCTCACCCATACACTTAATCAATCAACTTCACCTATCAATTTTGCCTCTTAATCATGTTTCACTCTATCCTTCTCTTCATCTCATACATCACACCCTAGTTGAGCTCTGCTATTGAATCTTAGTAGTCATTTCACCAGTACTAGAACTTTCTACCTCTACAACTTAGGCAGAGATTGTTTTTAAGTTAAAACGTGGCCTATGCCTCCCCTATTATAATATTCACATGTATGTTCCTGGAAGGCAAGTAAATGCAATGATTTTGTGAAAGCCTATGTAATTTGCACCATCAACTTCTGCCACTTCAATGTCCACTCTTCTCAGAGCTCTGCACTTTGGTCATTACTAAATTTCTTTTGACTCCTCCAGTTAATCATCCTCTTTTGCTTTGAGGTCTTTAGAGATACTCTTCCACTATCTTCCTCAGGCACCACTTTCTCCCAGTTAACTCATTTTCAAATGTAAGGTCTCAGCTATGACATTTCATTAGAAAGCCTTTCCCTCACACTCTTCATCATACTTTATTGTACATAGTTAATTGATACCTGCCTTCTCTGTTACCCCCAAAACTATAAAAAAAAAGCAGCAACTAGATTTGTTTTGTTTATTTCTCTAGCTGCATCACAGATTCTGAAGAGTTTAATATGTATTTGTTGAAATTACACTGAAAACTAAGACACATAAAAATTATAGATTATTTGTGCTGACATAGCTTGTATGATTCAACTGCAGACTTCCATAGAAAGATATACATATAGGGCCCTCCTGGTGGCGCAGCAGGTTAAAGCCCAGCACTGAGAAGCTAAAGCCACTTCTGCATGAGTTCTATCCCCTCCTGCCCTGGAGGAGATCCACATGGTGAGGCAGACCTCTCCTGACCTGCCCGCTGCTCCCCTCAACAGTGTACTTCGTTGATCTGCCTGTTCTGCTCCCCTCTCTGTCTCTGGTGAATCCTCCCACCCTCCACATCTCTGGCCTGTACCCCAGTTCCATATGAATAAATAAATAAATCTTTAAAAAAAAAAGATATACACATAGATTCGATTATAGTAGTAATTCTAAAATTGTTTCTTTTGTTCATTACTCCTTTGAAAACCTAGATTGTGATCCCTACCTAAAGGCTGTGCTATAAAGTTCTCCTGGATCAGCTTTGTCCTGTGTTTTATGGAGATAGGTAGTAAATGATCATAGTAATATCTATCTTAAAAGGTAGTTAAGATAATATAGTATATTCCATGAGTAGGTACTCTTTCAAGACAGTTGCAGTAATTATGATACTGCTTATTTTGTAAGATGCTGTAATATATGAAATTATCCCAGGGAGGACACACTGATTAAAAAGAGAATAGATTGCTCAGGTATACAGGTCAAATAATCAGTGGCTAGGTCCTTCAAAATAAAGAATCTTAATCTGGATTCATGGAACACTAAAAGATACACACATTAATTTCAAAATTTCTTTGCCCTCTTAAAATGAATGCAGGCTTAAAGTCTCAGTGCTATCAAGCTGTTGCCAGTCACTGTGCATGAGTTCAATCCCTGGTCAGGGAGCTGGCCCACATGGTGCAGCAGACCTCTCCTCTTTTGATCGCTGCTCCCTTCAGCAGTGTACTTCAGTAGATTTGCCTGTCTGCTCCCCACTCTGTCTCTGGTGAATACTCTCACCCTAAGCAACTCTGGCTTAACCCCAGTTTTTGTATGGATAAAAAAAGATAAATCTTTTAAAATATAAAGATAAAATGAATGCAAATGCTATTTGGATATCTATGTGTTTGTGCCTGTGCACTATTCGGGGAGATGATTCATATCTTTCCATAGTTTCTCAGAGGATCATGAATAGAAAAACTTAGAAATCACGCCCTAAAGATTTCTTCAGGAAACGTGGTGCTCTAGCAAAAATGAATATGTTGACAGTGTGATGGTTGTGTCATCTGGCTTGCCAAAGCAATGTTTTCTACTAAGGCAAAGATTGGAAGTCTCAGGGCCAAAATGATCTCAACTAAATGGTTCTTCTACACTGTGTTTCCATCTGCCCAGCATGTGAGCCATTAACACATGGTTCCTGATGATGAATTTTATATAGTTATTTCTTAGGAAATTGCACTGAGAAAAATCATTTATCTAATGTATTGGAAAAATTTTTAAAAAGTAACTCCTATAAATACTGACAATTTTGTCTTGGTAAAGAGTAACTATTTATGGAAAATTAAGCACACATTGACCAAGACGGTCCCCAACTCACTCATCTATGAGTAGTCATAATATATACATATTCCTATTCAAGTAAAAAAAAAATAGCAAAACTCCTCATGTGTTGAAATAATTTATTTCAACACTTGAGGCATCATCTGTCCTGTATTTCCACATGTTGTGTCATCACCATTTGACCTCAACCCATTGTTAAATATTTAATAGTACTGTTGGATAAACAACACAAAGTATAGTTTACTTTTGAATGTAGCATTTACATGAAAAAAAAATAAGCCAATACATTGTGCAAAAGGTACAAGTTTATGTTATAGTACTTTCCCTTCCCAGGGAGCAGAAATGAGATCAATAAGGAAAGGAAACTAACAAGAGGAGTGAATGAATCAGGGAGGACAATAACAAATGAAAAAATGCCACAACTCTCCAAGAAAGAATAAAGGCAGGAAGTGACTGTCATCCAAATGTTGGCACAATGAGAACTGCGTGTTTCCACGTCTGAAAATGTAAACACACTGATGGATTGTTTTGAGTAGGAATCTACTCACATGAAAATGATGGATCATATAACAAAATATGAACCAATACAAGATCATTTTTAACATTCACCGACTATAAATCTCATGGTAAGAAGACAAGCTATGGTCTAAGAGAAACATTAAAAGAATGCACACAAGAGATTTTGATGATTTGGTCCATCTGATGAGTTAGACTACTCTTGGAAAGTGTGCTCAACACATTCTTTTTGACTGACCAAAGAAAATCAGCCTTAAAGACATATGAAGAAAAGTACATCCTGCATCATTTATAATCCATTGAGTTACCTGGTAGAAAGCCCTAGAAACTATATATTATCTCTACATATTTTCTGATAACAGTCAAAATAAAAAGTGGATCCATATCAGAGTTGAAAGAACCCAAATAAAACCTATTAAATGGAAAATATACCATGTTCATGGTTTCAAAGAATCAATATTGTTGAAATCCCAATTATCTCCAAATTTACCTATCTCAGTCATCATCCCATCAAGCTATTTGTATCAAATTCAATGAGTAGATTTTAAATGTTATATGGAAAAGCAACTGGAAAATCCATAGTGATCTGGAAAAAAATGTTTGTGGAATTAGAATGCTTGGCTTCATTACTAACTATAATACCACAGTAATCCAGCCAATAAACTATTGGTGTAAGATCAACAAACAGATCAATGCAACAGAATAGAGAACCCCCAGAAATACCAGTTTCTTGTTAAGGCACTTGATTTTTCACAAGGTTCAAAGGGGAAGTGGATTTGGAATGAATTCCCCTTTGCGGAAACCTGACTAAAAAGTTACAGGAGAATGCAATGGGATGTCTATCATAAGCATAATATTTCACTTTCTGGACAAATTAGACATCAGAATTGAGAAAGAAATCATGCCAAATTTTAAGAATTAAAAAAGTTAATAATAGTTGAATTATTGAATAGGCAAGCACTTAGAAAAGAACTATTAAATGTGCAGGCCACAATTCTCTATAGAAAACTAAAATAAGGTAGCAACAGCATACCAAGTCACCTTTAACCAATGAGCAATACAGAAAGGTAGCTCTTACTTTGATTGACACTTATTTCAGTCATAACGTAGGGGAACAACAATAAATTGCTCTACTCACATACTCCATGCATAAAAAGTGTAAATGGAATCAGGTTCCATACTGAAATTTTCAGTCATATGCAAATGTACTAATCAGTTATATTACCAGTGACTTAAATATAGAAAACTATTTAGAAAGTTCTATTAATTCAATGTAGTTTCTCTATCCTGAACATAATTTGGATTTTTTACTAATGCTTAATTTCATGATTTAATTACATTAACCCTGAATATGCCGATATGGCTCATTTAAATGACTATAGAGCACCCATCTTCAATGACTTCTGAAGGGTCTCCCTCATGGCCTAGGGGTGAAGTCTCAGCTCTAGCACCACTACAGTCTGAGTTTGAACCCTGGCCAAGAGGCTAACTCACATATGGAACAGCAGACCTCTCCTGTCTCACATACTGTTCTCCAGGTCGGTGTATTTCAGTAAATCTGCCTGTTTTGCTTCCAGCTGTGTCTCTGGTGAATCCTCTTACCTCCCCCCTCTTTGCACCCCTGCCCCACACTGGCCTATACTCCAGTTCTTCTATGCATAAATAAATAAATAAATCTTTTAAAAAGTGATTTTTTGGAAACCCAAGGTATTTTTACATAGGAGTAGAAACAAAAGGCAATAAAATGTTACACAGATGTAGTATCAAAAAGAAAGGGCTGTCCACCATTAACTCTACTTACCATCAAAGCAACAATAAAAAGAGAAAGCTTAGTGATCAATTGTTTCCTCGGCACTACATAAAAACATTTATCCTAATTTTTTTTTAAAAAAAAAACTTAATCACCTGGTGGTTTGGATATCTTGAATAAACATTGCTTTTATGTACTCACATTTCTTAACTTCTTAGTTCTGCAACAATTCAGCCAATACAAAACTATCCCCCCCCACCCCACCACAAATCCTCATTTTAGCCTATGAAGTTGCATAATTCCAAAGACCATGACGCATTAAGTGACTGTTTTTGTACCTGGAAGAACAAAATTTTATTTTAAGATAATTTCAGCCTATTTGTCAAGAGCTTAAATTCTGTTATTTATTCAAGATAGATTATTTGTACTTGAAATTTTATTACTCATTCTGCAAGACACCTAACTCAAAAAAAATTACTTCATTTTAAGGCAAAAAAGTATAAGTTGCTCAGTTCATGTTTTTCAAATTTTCCATGTATAACCTTATCCTACCCCTTCCATGTTCTATTTTTAAAGGCTGAAAATTAACCAGATCAATTCTGGTCTCAAAAACCAATTTCAGATTATTTTGCACAGTTACTTGGGAGCTAGATTAGTACAATTACTAAATTTTAATATTTTAAATTTATAAACTTCAGAAGGAAGATAGCTTTTTGAAGCTGACCAAAAAAATCAGAGAACAGCAGTCTTTTTGTGTGCTGCCCAGAAAGTCAGTTACAAAGTAGTCCTATTGTGTTTCTCATAATTTACATTTACTTTTTTGGCAAAGCAGAAAGGAAAAAATAAGAAAGCAAACTTGAAGGCATACAACAAAAATGAAAGAAGGCATTTTTATTTTAAAATGTCCCCTTGACATTTAAACATCTACAAACCCAATATTTAACATTTACAGGAGAGAAAACAGTAAAAGAAATAACAGCTGTTTTTCAATGATGTCACTGAACAGGTGTGATAGCCTTTCATACAGCAGACACTGGCCTGATCATTTGCTGATGCCCAGAGAAGCCCCTATGGAACCAATATTGACCTGTGTCTCGTTTCTTCTGATTGGGCAGAACAAAAACCCATGCAAACAGAGTCTGATGACTGATCTGTGCCGACTGGGAGCAGACATTCTCCCAAACAGATCAATACTATCCAAGGTGCAGTTGAAAAACAGGATGAGCTTGTATCATTAAACAAACTCCAAGCTGCTTATTCACAAAGGCAAAAGCAACACAGGACTTGTGTTTTCCACCGTGTTTGCAGTGACCTCAACCCTGACCCACAGGGCCCCTTCTCCAGGGCAAGAAGTGATCCTGCTCTGGGCTGCTGCTTCTACTGGAGCGCTCCTGTGAGTGGTGGCATTTTTTTACAATGAGACTTACTGTGTCTGCTCTGCCCTGGTCTAGATGATTACATGATGCCAAAGAAACTAGTCAATGCAGCTGATTTAATCAAGTTGCTGCTCTGAGTATTTGGGATAATGTAAATAAAAAGTAAAATGGATTTTTTTTTAACTTTTCACCCATCATACTGACATTTTGTAGACACACCTTGTGTTCAATTGACTTAGAAAGTTTTTCTTGTTATACCAGTTGTTTCTATATATAAACTATTTGGATAAATCAAAATTTCTTGCTTAAACAGCCAAAGAAATGCATTAAATATTACCTCTGACTTTCATTTAGTCGTATAGTTCCTCTTCCCACCCCAAAGTAACATTGGGTGTAACTGTACAGTCTTTTTTATAGCAACATAGTATATGTGCACATCTAAATGAATTACATTTAAATGTCATAAGAACACCAAAACTACATCACTACTTGTGTTGCTATAAGGTTATAAATATGTGGAACTTACAGTGTTTAAAACAATCTTCCTGAAAATATGCAGAAATTAAACCGTGAATTACACGGTTACCCTCTATTCCTCTAGGCAAGATGACTTCATTCATGACAGAGCAAAAGTAAAACTTAAAAGCTGTGCTGTGTATGGTTCTAGGGTGAAATTTTTAAAGGGAAAAAAACAACTTCAGAGACCACAGCACTTCCCAGACCAATACATGTTTTTGTTTTTGTTTTTGTTTTTTTTTGGGGGGGGGAGTGTAGAATATGCTTTATTTAATTATGTTTGGGTCTAAACATTTTTTAATGACTACTGATAGCACTGTTATGAGACCCAATCATACACCACCTAATATCTTTCATGCATTTACAATACTTACTTTCCAAACCTCAATACACGGTTTGACAAACCTAGCTAAAACAGAAGCTGTGTCTCTTGTTGCTACTAAAAGACTAATATGTTGCCTCCCCCCACCCTCCCCGACAAAGTCGAGTAGTAATTGTTAACTTTCCCCTTTCCTTCGACTAAGTTTTCTTGGGGGCGGGGTGGGGGGACTTGACGCATAGAAAAGCTTCCCTCCAGCGCATTACTGTATAAGCACTATATCCATGTCCCTGAATAAAAAAGAAATAAATTCAACTTTGGAACTCTGCCATTGAGTGGCGGCTCCTGCAAAGGGGACCGTTTACTATTAATTGTTAATGTCGTCTGCCATTAGAGGGCACTAAACAACTCTACATTAATGCTTCATTGGAGGGAAGAGAGAAAGGGAGACGGGAAAAGAAAGAGGGGAGGGGAGGGGGGAGAGTAAGGGCAGAGTCAGAGAAGAGGGAGGGAAAGATAGAAGAGAAGGGGTGGGTGGATGGCAGGGAAAGAAAGAAGGGGAAAGAGAAAGAATGGATCTGGTAAGATTAAGGACGTGGAACCCCCAAGCCGTCTGAAGTGAGCAAAAAGCCAGCCGCCCCTCACCCCCGGGCCACCCGCGCCCCTCCCTTCTGTCCTCACGACGGTAATTATAAAGCGAAAAGCAGCGGCGAGGTCACCGGTTTTTACCAGCCTGCTGCACCGAATGCGCGCGGTGCAGGTGCGGCGGCCGCGGGGCTTTGTGATTCATGCCCACTTTCAAAGGGGGGCTTGGGCCCGTCTGAGAGGCACCCAAACAACTGTCTTCTAATATTAGCACGGCTGTATTTCGGGATCTATTATAGTCTGTCCAGACAGATCCCATTGTAATGGGATCTTTTATTAAAAGATTAGCACTATCTCCTGCAGTTGGTGGAAAAAAATCTGTTATCACTGAGTTATTTGCAGTTGTGGAGGGGGTGGGAGGGGTTGTGGAAGATGGGGGTAGGAGGGCGAGAGAAGGAGTGGTGGGGGGGAAGTTACAGACTGGCAGGGGGAGGTTTGACCCGAAGTGGGGGCGAAGAGGGGCGGATCTGAAATCCGTAGGAGAACAAATCCCAGTGACCTGCGAATGTCCAAGAATTTTGTCTGCATACTTCGCTGTCTGTTGACCTTCGGGCTCCAGAAGCTAAAAGAATAGAAATTTAAATGGCAGCTTTGGAATAAACAATATAGCATTTTCCGTGAAGTAATCGTTTTATATAAAAGGAAATATCGCCTCCTCAGTTTCATTCAGCGGTGCCAAAAATGTTATAAATGAGAGACCCGCCAACTTTCAGCGAAGAAAGCCAGGCACTGTGCTTAATAAACTGAGGCTACAGAAGTTCATTATCGATGTTGCAATCTTTTTTATTCCGCGAACCGAGAGTGTGAGTGTGTGTGAGTGTGTGTGTGTGTGTGTGTGTGTGTGTGTGTGTGTGTGTGTGTGTGGGGAGAGAGAGAGAGAGAGAGAGAGACAGGACAGGACAGAAACTGGGGAGTCTCCAAACCCGAGAGGGGGGGCAGACCGCCTACGTCGGCGCCCCCGCTCGGGGCTCCGACTACAGACGCGACGAAGTGAAAAGGGAGAAAAGAAAGGGAGAGGGCGAGACTGTGATGGGGCTGGGGGTGGGGGTAAACGCAGATCAGGCCTGAGGTGTTAAACATTTTTGTTTGCTTCTCACTCGTCCAGGCGAAGGGCCGCGTCTCGGCCCCGCTTAGCCAGGGTAGAAGGTGCTGGTGCCCGGGTTCCTGCCATAACTCTGTGCTGGGGGTGACCGCAAAGGCATGCACAGACCCAGACACAAAACCTCGCCGGGTCCCGCGCCCAAGCTGTGGGGGACTAAAACTGCAGCGCGCCCCGGTTCAGCCGGCGCGTTGCGACCCGACCCGGAGCGGGATAACTCAGCAGCTCCGGGCTGTCTGGGCGGTTGCAAAGTCTTTCTGGAGCAGAGGAACTGCAGCGCGGAGACAAACTCCCGGGGTCCCCCCACCCCCGCTCCGCCCGCCACCTCCTCTAGCGGCCCCCTCGCGCGCGCACGCGCACGCGCGCGCACACACACACACACACACACACACACACACACACACACACCGGCGGCTTGCAGGACTTGAAGTGGGTGTTCTCCCCCACTCCCCACCCCCGAAGCGTAGCCCCCACCCCCCGCCCCAGTCTCCTTCCCCCTCCCTCCCGCTCCTACGCAAATAAGAACTCAGCGATTCCCCTCCTGCCGCTTTGATTTCGGGCACCTCCAACAGATAATTGGGAAGGGTTTCCAGAAGGTGGGAAATGTCACCTGATTCACACTGAACTTTTAAAAGCTCCCCACCCCCAAGGAGCCGCGCACACCCTCGTTCGCCGCCGCCCTCCCACTGCCCCACACACTGGGAGACCGCCCACCGCAAACTGCGGAGACCCCCGTCTAGATTTAAAGCGCGGCTGCGCCCGGCTTCTGACGTCCATTGAATCGCGCGGGCGGCCGGCGGCGAGCGCGGGGCTGCGCCGGGATCGCTGCGCCCTCCGCCGCTCGCCTCTGCGACGCGCGCCGATCGTCCGAGCCACCCGCCGCTGCGCCCGCTCCCCGCGCCGCCGCGCTCCTCGCCCCGCGCCTGCCCCCAGGATGGTCCGTCCCCGGCAGCAGCCCGGCGGGCTTTGCCTCCTGCTGCTCCTGCTCTGCCAGTTCATGGAAGACCGCAGCGCCCAGGGTAAGCCAGGGGCGATGCGCTGGGAGCTCGGGCGAGGGCAGGGGTTTGCACTTTTCTGTCTGCACTTGGTCTGCTCTAAAGCACTGCTGCTCTCGGAAGATGTTGGACCAACTTAGCGACTCCGGGATGGAGACGAGTGGGAAAACTGGAGACAGTGACACTTTAGGACGGGGAGCCGAGTTCCGAGCGCGGTTATCCTTAAAAAGGAAAGGGAGTGAGCTGGAGTTTCTCTCGGTAGTTAGGGTTAGATGCTCCAAGTTCTGGACAGAATGAGTTTGGATGTTATCTCTCCTGTTTGGCTCTGAAGAAGGGAACAAGCATCAGTAGCCTGGAGATTTCACTTGACCCATCTGCAATCTAACATCTCTCCCTCCCACATCTTTTGGATACTTTAAAAAACGACTGGGGGAGGGGAGGGGAGGTATAATGAAATTTCTTAGGTGGCTGGGGGACGTGGTTTCAGAAACTTTGCCCAAACTTGGAAATGTGGGTGCTGAAAATTTTAGAGGGAAGGAGCTTTCTGCCTAGTGGATACTTCTACCAACCCCCTCCCCCCAACCCCTAAAAAAAAAAAAAGACTAAATAATTACCCTGGAGTGCTTTAAGTAGTGTACAATTTTTTCCCGTTGCTTCATTCTGCCATTAACTTTCTGTTGAACTGTGAGTAGCCGACAACTGATTTAAATTCTGAGATGCGTTAAGAGCACATTTCCAAAGTTCCTGTTTTAAATGAAATTTATTCATTTCAATTCGTCCTTGGGCAGAATTTTTAATAATATAATAGCAGCTTGCAGTTTTAAAGTCAGATTGATGATTCATGAGAAGTCTTCCTGCCCAAACTCCGAACATTAAAAAAGGAGAGAAATTACTTGCAAAGGTTTCTTGTAGGTATGAAATAGGTATATGCTACCATGAAATGGCAGGAAGCCTCCTCCTCCTTTTTCTCCCCGCACTTCTCTTGAGACAGACGTGTAACTTTCCCTGCTTCTGCGTTAAACATTTCAAGTGTATTGTAAACTGTTCCCCTGGGCACAATGCTCTTCGCCGTCCACACCCGCACTACTACTGGGAGTTGCCCACCTTTCGCAGCGAGGCGCTGCCTGGGTGCCGGGAACGTGGGCGCCGGGAAAGCAACCCTCAGAGATTTCGAAAGATCCCGGTGGCCGCAGGCGTCCTCTGGGTCTGACTGATTGCAAAACGGCCCGTCGGGCTGGCTGCGCCTCGAGGCCGCGCGGGGCAGCTCCGGGCAGGGCCGGGTTGCTTTTTTGCTTTCATTTTTCACAAGTGCCGTTTTTGCTTGATCTGTTCCTGCGTGTGTGTCTGTCTCGGGCGTTCTCTCTTTTTCTCTCAAGTTCTCCTACTTTCTTAACCCTTGTCACAAATAATACTCGTACCGCCTACATGAAACCAACATGTAAAAACATCCGTCGCATCCTGTTTTTGTCAGGTTCTTTAATCTGCTCTTCTAGTCGCTGCAGGTTATGAAATGGGACGAATAAAAGTAAACAGTCTAGTAAAAGTCAATGCAAGCTGCACGTGTTGTGTCTGGGTCACTGGTAACTGACATTGATGTGGCTGGGACGCTCTGGCTTCTAGCTCTAGCCCTCCCTCCCCCTCGCCCACCTCTCACCTCCCCAGTATGGGTCCCTCCTCCCTTCTTTCCTTACTCCTTTATCCCTGCAATTTATTTAATTTTTGCTTCGCTCCCCCTCCCCCTTCTTTACTTTCACTCCCTCCCCCAGCCGGCCGGGTCTCTTCCCTTCAGGCGTTGGAAGTCTCTTCCTCCTCCAGGGCTCACTCACCCACCCACCTTCCCACCCCTGTCTTCTCGCAGCTGGGAATTGCTGGCTTCGCCAAGCAAAGAACGGCCGCTGCCAGGTCCTGTACAAGACAGAGCTTAGTAAGGAGGAGTGTTGCAGCACCGGCCGCCTCAGCACCTCTTGGACAGAGGAGGATGTAAATGACAACACCCTCTTCAAGTGGATGATTTTCAATGGGGGCGCCCCCAACTGCATCCCCTGTAAAGGTAGGACTCTTCTCCCCAATTTTCAGGCCCTCAGTAGAGGGCGTCTTATGCTCAATTTACCCACTGCCAAACTGGGATTTGGACTAGGAGAGCTTTGTTCATGGGCTCCCCACTTAGTTCTCCCAACTCTGGTAAACCATTATTAAGTCAGATCCTGTCTGTTACACACTGCAGTCAAAACAAAATCTGCAGAAGTTCCTGGACTTCTTTGCCAGGTATTGGTGGTGAAGCCAGCCAACCCTATCTTTCTGGGATTTGGCTAGGAGATGCATTCCAGTGTCCCTCCTCAACTTCTAGGAGAGCTCCTGGCCCCCTGAGACTGGAACTCACTATCTATATGATTGCACAAGCTACCTGCAGCCCTCCTGACTGATCTGCATTCTGCTTGGCCCTGCTTTTAATCCCTGCCTCTATCCAATTCGTAGAAACATGCGAAAATGTGGACTGTGGACCTGGGAAAAAATGCCGAATGAACAAGAAGAACAAACCCCGCTGTGTCTGTGCCCCAGATTGTTCCAACATCACCTGGAAGGGTCCAGTCTGTGGACTAGATGGAAAAACTTACCGTAATGAATGTGCACTCCTCAAGGCCAGGTGTAAAGAGCAGCCAGAACTGGAAGTCCAGTACCAGGGCAAGTGTAAAAGTAAGTCCTGCTGTTCTTGAGCAAGACGATCCTTTCTTTGCACATGAGGCAGACCCTCTTGAAGGTCACTTGTGGGTGCGGTTGGGGGTTTAAGACACTGTGAATGAGCCCCAAAAAATTCCAAGTAAAGGTACCTTTTTTTTTATAACTTCTAAAAGCTCAGTACAGAAGGGGCCAACCCAAAGTAATAGATGATTGCTTGGAGACCACAGAACTCTAGAAGCACTTTTTGAAAGCTAAATGTTTCCGTTTCATGATTTCCTCAATAGTATCTAATACTCTCTCAAAAAACAGAAGGTGCCTATTAAGTATGTGTTTCTTTGTTTCAGAGACTTGCCGGGATGTTTTCTGCCCTGGCAGCTCCACATGTGTGGTGGACCAGACTAATAATGCCTACTGTGTGACATGTAACCGGATTTGTCCAGAGCCCACCTCCTCTGAACAGTATCTCTGTGGAAATGATGGGATCACCTACTCCAGCGCCTGTCACCTGAGAAAGGCGACGTGTCTGCTGGGCAGATCCATTGGATTAGCCTATGAGGGAAAGTGTATCAGTAGGTATTCTGGATTGAGAAAGAAAAAGGGAAAACAGGGGATGGGCCAGACCAGTTCTCGGGTTAAAACTATGGGAGTAGCCAGTAAATAAGCCCCAAACCTCCCAAACCCATAACTGTCCCTTCCCCAGACACAACTCCCTAGCTTGGGTAAGCTGTCGTGACCACAGCATCCCTTCCAGAAACTGTTGTCTTCTAGAAGTATTGACATGTATATATATTCAAATGCCAACAAGAAACAGGAAACAATTTTCCATCTTAGAAAACTTAGAACTCATTCAATTTTACACATTTTTTTAAGTGCTAGACTTGCTGGAAGCACGAAGTAATTACTTAACAGTTCCTAAAATCTGTTATCAGATTCTGATAACTGATGGAATTCTTTCTTTTATAAAAGGCCTCACTTGTAACCCAAAACATCTTTACTTCAAGGATAATGTGAACTCTTCTTCTAAAAGAAAATACAATTTTCATGCATTAACTTCATATGTAGGAGAGTGGATGTGGCTGGGTACTCGAGTTTTAGTTTGATATCAATCGTTTTCCCCATTACGAGTAATTTGTATGTTTGTATTTATTAACTGGAGACTAGAAAAAGGAAGAAAAGGGGGAAGCAACTTACTCATCACAGGTGTATTATATCCTAGAAGCAAAGTCCTGTGAAGATATCCAGTGCACTGGTGGAAAAAAGTGTTTATGGGATTTCAAGGTTGGCAGGGGCCGGTGTTCCCTCTGTGACGAGCTGTGCCCTGAGAGTAAGTCTGAGGAGCCTGTCTGTGCCAGTGACAATGCCACTTATGCCAGCGAGTGTGCCATGAAGGAGGCTGCCTGTTCCTCAGGTGTGCTGCTGGAAGTAAAGCACTCCGGATCTTGTAACTGTAAGTGTGATCTTTAACCTTGCTGCAATGTAAGGCTCTCCCAGACAAGCCCTAGGGAATGGAGATGGAAAAAGCACGCAAACCTCCCAAATAAGCCATTTTCCATTGACATTAGATAACTGCTAAATTTCACCAGCAATCAGTGATCCACGGAAAAATCCCCCTGGAATGTTTTCTGGCTTTTTAGGACTTGTGCAGTGATCATCGATGGGGTTACCTCTGAAAATCTATTTCCATTTGCCCCTAATTCTGTTGCTTTAGTAGTATGCTTTGCTATTTGCTTTATTAACACTTAAATCTACACTAACTGCATCAACATTTTTTTCCCCTCTTTTTCAAAGACAGCTCTATGTTATCACACACAGGCTGCTGCTTTTCGCAGTTGCCCCTACTAACTCTGAATTAAGGACCCAAAGCAATTATACCTAGAACACAAGAGCGCTTTTTATCTGATTTCAGGAATCTGCCCGTAAAACCTGAGCCATTGATTCTTCAGAACTTTCTGCAGTTTTTGACTTCATAGATTATGGTTTTTTTTTTTTTTTAATTTTAAAGTTATTGTATAACAGCAGATGCCAAAAAAAAAAAAAAAAGCATCTTACTGCAAGTCACATAAAAATGCAACGCTGTATTATGGCTGTATCAGAGGGCTTTGAAAACGTACACTGAGCTGCTTCTGCGCTGTTGTCGTCCATATTTAAACAACAGCTCCCCTGTATTCCCCCATCTAGCCATTTCGGAAGACACCGAGGAAGAGGAGGAAGATGAAGACCAGGACTACAGCTTTCCTATATCTTCCATTCTAGAGTGGTAAACTCTCCACCAATGTCAGTGTTGACAGAGCCTTTGGGCAAAAAAATAAAATAAAATAAAATAAAACAAACAAAAAAACAAAAAAACACAAAAGAAAAAGAGAGAAAGAAAAAGAAAAAATATATTGTCCATACTGTAAATAAGTGTATGCTTATTTATTTGGGGGGAAAACTATACATGAAGGACCTTTGTCCTAAAGCTCTCTCCCAGGTCACCTCGTTACTCATTGGACATGGAGAGGCGGCATTGTGAGGTCTACTGGATGAGGCCCATAGTTGAGACTTGTAGACATTTATTTATACTGTGTCATGTTTTATAATTTATACATAAAATGTCTGGTTGACTGTACACCTTGTTTTTGAAGAAATTTATTCGTGAAAGGAAGAGCAGTTGTTATTTATTGTGAGGTCTCTTGCTTGTAAAGTAAAAGCTTTTTTTCCTTGTAAACCATTTAAGTTCATTCCTTACTATTCACTCACTCATCTGTCTCCATTGCACTGTTGTTAGATCCTTTTCCACTTTAACAAACTTGCATGTCAGTTTCTGTCATGTTTATTTATTGGATTCTCCGCTGCCTGTTCTGTACATACATGATCCCTCGGGTTTTGTTTACAAGGAATCTTGACTGACCAAAAGGCATTATAACTGATTCAAATACAAGGTACAAAGGATACATCTTTGAGGAAACTCCTCCTTCGGTTCTCTCGTGATGAAGACATTTGTGAGAGGGGGTTGATAACAGTGTTAGAATTCTAGAAATGTACTTTAAAGATGTTACAGATCCAAAGAAATTGAAAGGAGGGGAGGTGTGAAGAGAGTGAACTTTTTGTTAGATGTTTCCTTTAAGCTAGTCTACTCCTGTACCTTTTCAATTCTTTTTCAACCAATGTGTCATGAAAAGTTATTATATCAAAGCTTTATCAGTTCAAGTTTCTTGCTTTTCATAATACTTTTTTCTGATGCAATTTTATATTTTCAAACATGGCAAGTTAAATATAAATTCATTTAAATATATAGTTTTGTACTTTTCTACCATGTAAATGTGCAATGTATATAAAAGTTATAATGTGTATTTGTAAATAAATGATGAGTGGAAAAATAAAAAAATTTTAAAAAGCCAATGGTCTCAATTGCTGATTATATAAAAGAAAGTTTTCAAGTAAAAATGTATATGATACATTTGCTGAGAAAGAGTTACCTACTAGACCAGTAGAAATGCCAAAGCAAGACAAGTTATAAATCACCTCCATGGACAAAGATAAAGGGATCTGGCCCTCCCTGGTGGCGCAGCGGGTTAAAGCACAGCACTGAGAATCTAAAGGCCGCTTCCGCATGAGTTCGATTCCCGCCTGCCCCGGAGGGGACCACATGGCCTGGCAGACCTCTCCTGACCCGCCCGCTGCTCCCCTCAGCAGTGTACTTCCTCGATCTGCCTGTTCTGTTCCCCACTCTGTCTCTGGTGAGGCCTCTCGCCGCTCCTGAGCCTCTGGCCTATACCCCAGTTCTGTATGCACAAATAAATAAATCTTTAAAAAAAAAAAAAAAGATAAAGGGATCTGAGGTCTCTGACAACATCTTTGGAGGAATGACACCATCCCTGTCTAGTGACCCCTTCGGTAAAGGAGGGGGGCCGCTCTATGATGCAGCAAGCCTAAAGTGTTCTCTTTAAATACAACTTGGGTGTCCTTGTTTGCAAACTCATTTCCATATACAGGGGCACTTTTTTTTTTAAAGATTTATTTATTCGTACAGAACTGGGGTACAGGCCAGAGATGCAGAGGGTGAGAGGATTCACCAGAGACAGAGTGGGGAGCAGAACAGGCA
>NW_004567108.1:50306174-50308179 GCF_000260355.1 Condylura cristata | reverse complement strand
GAGGAGTCCACATGGCGTGGCAGACCTCTCCTGACCCGCCCGCTGCTCCCCTCAGCAGTGTACTTAGTCCACCTGCCTGTTCTGCCCCCCACTCTGTTCCTGGTGAATCCTCTCACCCTCTGCATCTCTGGCCTGTACCCCAGATCTGTATGAATAAATAAATAAATCTTTAAAAAAAAAGTTCACTCCTTTTGTGAAGCTCTCTTTAATGTAAGGAACTTTAAAATGAAGAGTGTTGACTTTCAACCATAGTAACCAACTGAGAAATTAGGTGGAGGCAGAAGAGGATCCCTCTTGGGTAGGCAGAGTTGGTATGATTACTAGTGTGTCAGGGTTTTTTTCAGTTGTCAGCCATGGGTTTCCAGAGAAAGAAGAACAGCAGAAAACAAACAGGCTTCTATCAGTCACAAAAAAAAAGTCACAGCTTCTCTGAAGCTGGGTAAAGCTACCAGCTTGCCACTAGGGATAATAAACTCTAGGGAAAGGAAAGAGAGCTGACAGATTTGGTTTCACAGCCCTTCCTGAAATTGATTTGTTACTTTGTCTGGAATGCTGGGCTGGGATTGATGAACAGAGTGAAACTTAAGGGACACCAATGTATGTTGGCCAGGGAGAGTGATTGTCAACAGTTTGCCTTTGAATTAACATCTAGATTATTTAAAAATTGTGTTTCATATTTGTCAACATCATCCCTCTCAAACACCAAACAGGATCTCTCTTTTTTTCCTTCTTGGAGTTTCCTACCTTTCCAATACCCTGCATTTGGCTAACAAGTACCAAAAAATAGAACTGTCTTTTAAAATTAAAATTAGCTATTATCACTAAGCTATTGTTAGAATTTCAGCTGTGACTCAAAAATGCCTAACTCACTTATAGTGTAATCAATAAAAGCAGCTATTAGTTATCATAACAGTTTTAATTAGTATGACTACTTCCTAGTCATCATGAGGAATTACAAAATACCTTCTAATAATGAAAAAAGTATCAGAGGTCTACTTTTCATCATATGTCTACTAAGTGCCCACAGTATGGCAAAAGTAACATGGCATAATTGGCATCATTCTCAAACTTGGAAGCTAAATGAAGTACCTGATCTCAGACTGGATCCAGTACCCAAGGGAAAATAAATAACACTATTAGGTCAATTAACAAAATTGGAATAAAGTATTAATGTCAAATTTACTGAAATTGATTATCCCTGTGGTTATATAAGAGAATATTGCCATATTTAGGAGATATAAATTGAAGTATTTAGGGATAGGAGACCATCATATGTATAATTGAGTCTTAAATAATTTCTTTTGGAAAAAAACACATGAATCTATGTAAGGTTTTTTCTATAAATATTCAAAGGAAAAACATAAATGATAAAAGAATAGCAATAAGTATGTTAGTAGAACATATATATGTGATTTCAATACTTATATACTTGCAATTGATATGTAAACCTGAAATTTGCCCAGAAAAAAAATAAAACTTTAAAAAATCATCCCCAAGAAGTACACAATAGACTGTCTCTCTCATTCTCTAGGAAAACAACTAACATATCAGAGTAGTTAAACAATTCATCATATATAACAAAAAAAAAAAACTGTTGAAATTATTCCAAAGCTACCTAAAATCAAGATGGGTAATGAGAAAATTCCTGACAAAATCAGAAAGCCTTTCTGTAATTATCTTAAAATTTAGTGATTAGACTCCCTGGTTGTCGGAGACCAGCTCCAACTATTGAGGTGTCTGGAGGCAAGACAGGCAGGACCCTAAGGTGGGAAGGCATCTGCAAGGAGAGATTCCTAAAAAAAGGGGGAAAGGGAGGAAAAAGAGGAAAGGGGAGCGAGGAAGACACGGGAGGCGGAGTTGGGTGCAAGTCTTCCTGCTCTGCCTTCAGCAGAGGTTTATTTTATACATTAGGAGCAAGCAGTGGGATGACATCATCACATGACCTGGGCTGAGAGATTACAATCATCTTTTTTTTCTAAGAACAGTTTAGGGTCGTATTGCCCTT
>NW_004567108.1:50169071-50306074 GCF_000260355.1 Condylura cristata | reverse complement strand
TTAGGGTCGTATTGCCCTTCAGCTGAGATATAACATTCTAAAATCAATCAAGGTTAAAAACAGGTACATAGGTGCACAAAGTTTATGACTAATATTACTATAGTGGAGATCAACTAAGATAGAAGTCCCTTAAACCTTGTCTACTACTAAATGGGTTTTTGTTTTTCTACCTGAGTCATCCTGGGAGTCAGAAGAGGAAATTCCTTGCTGATCAAATCTCTGAATAGGAGACATAGGTGAATTTCCTTATCTGAAGACTACATAGTAGAATCCTGAAAAACTAGCAAGAAGACTTTTGTGGATTCCTTTAAGGTGTAGCAGGTGGAAAACTTGACTAGTTTAAAAACAGGAAACCTGGATGACTTTCCACATCTAAAGGCCAGACAATAGGAAGTTTGAGTAATTCTTTAGAAGCTGAATAGAAGGCTAGGTGAGATAACAGAATGATAAGATTTGGGTTTTCCTCCATCCGGCAATGAGAGAGACTTTGCAAAAACAGCCCTTTTGCTTTTATTTATCAGTCAGTAGTCAAGTCACTTGACTTCAGGGGAATTTTTCACCCTGGTGCAGTGCTTGCTTGTCTGGGCAGGCAGGCCTTATGCGGCTGAGGCAGTCCAATTGTAAGCTGAAAGTTGCTCAGAATATTTTGATATTATGATTATAAAAAAAAGGGAGGTCATACATAAGTTAGCGTAGAAAGTCTGATTTTTCAGAGCAATTCCCCTCCATCTGGATCGTGTCTGACAACAGAGGTTGCATAGCTTGTGTCACCTGGTGGTGCAACAGATTAGGACACAGCATTGCAAGCTGGCAGCAGCCTCCTCAGTGTAAGTTTGATCCCCCACCTGGGAGGTATCCATGTAGTGTTGCAGACCACTCCTGTCTTGCTCCCTGCTCCTCTCAGCAATGTACTCTATCAACCTGCCTGTTCTGCTCGCCACTCTGTCTCTGGTGAATCCTCTCACCACCCCTGTACCTCTGGTCTGTACCCCAGTTCTGTAAGCATAAATAAATAAATCTTAAAAAACAAAATTAGTGGCTAGTAGCCTCACTGAAACACTCCAAAAACCCAAAACCCACCATCTCCTCTCTGCTTGCTATGTATTAATTTACTACTGGGGATAAGTGGTTTAACCTCTCAGGGCCTCAATTTTTTCATATATATAATATTTATATATAATCAATGAAGTGTCTCCTAACAATACTGTTAGGATTAAAAGAGACTAGATGTGTAAAGTTCTTACTTAGATCTGTGAATGGCACATAAAAACTAATCAATAAACAAGTGTCTCCAGGATTTTAATCATTGTTACTAATTAAAGAAAAACAAAGATGAATTTGTGGCTCATCAAGTAAATTCTACCTTAAAAAGGCAATAGATAAAAATTGCACTAATCAAGACTAAAAGTCCAAGTGAAGAATTTTTAAATGAAATGTAGACATAATTTAAAGTAGCTTAAACATGTCAGTATTTAACAAAACTTCACAAAGTTCTAGATATTATAGCAAAAGTGTACATCTCCTACCTCAAATTAATAAGTTTAAATATAATATATTTCACAAGAGATTTAGAAAAGTGCATTTACCACCACCCTTTCCAAAGCCACCACATGTGCTTTCTGTCCTTTTCTTTCATACATTCAATCTCTTGGTAGAAAATTAAATTAATTTAATCTTCTTAAATTTGACATGATTTACTTCATGAGGACTATAGGTTTGTACAGATAGTAAAAAATTGTTTCCATCTTATCAAAAATAGTAATGTTAAGTTTACAATTAAAATATATAAAAAGATATAGAATTTTATTAATAAATTAATTTATTAAAGAAGATTTTTCAAAACCTTGGTCCTAAGATGGATACATTTCTGTTCCTCCCATTCTACTTTCCATTCAGATCAGCACAAAGTCATTCTTCAGCCAAAAGCTGTCATGTAAATAGACTCCAGGCATGCTTGGCCTGTGTATTCATCAGACCTGCCCAGACATGTCCAAATCCCAGTTTCTATTTAGCTGGAATCCCCCCAGGAGTACTGGATGGTCCCTAGGGTTTGCCATCCTTGGACTTCAGCTATCTTGGCTGATACCAAAAAGATTTCTGCCACTGAGTCCTTCAGACACTTAAAAACATATTCTCTGGATTACACCAAATGCAGTCCTGGCAGAGCTATAATTTGTCATTTTTCTATTTTAAGAATATGGTCAGGGAACCAACTGGTACTGTTGGGAGCCAGATATCCTCCCACCAAGAGTCTCTAGTATTCATTCCTTAGGGACTCAGGTCTCTGTCTAAAGCTTTTCTCAAGAATTTGGGATAAGCAGGGTGTTAGAAGCAACATTATGATCATAGCAAGGTAGAGTGAAGGAACTACTACATTCATTCTAGTTCTATGAAGAGATCTTGATAAAATAACTTTTCATCACCAAAAATTAATAAATCGATTTAACTGGTAGATATGTTCATGGTCATTACGCATTCCATAAGAAGTGGTGGTAATGAAGGCTGGTATCTAGTTTCTCAAGATTGCTGTGGGTTTATGACCTATGACGACAAGTAGAAAAGGAGTTGGATCATTTAAAAGATCAGCAATATCTGGAACATCCAAAATGATATCTTTGTAGGAACAGTGCTCGAGAAGTCATCAAAATGGCCTCAGGGCAATTTATTTATAAGATATACGGAAACATGGCACAGTCAATAAAACTCCCAAGTATAAATAGTGCTACTCAAGATGTACTGCCTAGACTGTTAGCCTCAACCTTACCTGAGAACTTAGAAATACCAATTCGCAAGAACTACATCAGACCCTGAGTGTTTTAACTAGTTCTCCAAATGATTTTTCCACACACTAATGTTTGAGAAGTACCATCCTTAGAATCATTGCAATCTCTGAGTGAACCTCAGTTCCTGATGTTCCAGAGGCAGCCAGAATAGTGGGTTTCTAGTAGCACTCCAGAGAAACCATGTTCAACCATGATCCTCCAGTCTGACCTGGTCAGGATTCCCACACATTGTTGGCCTCATGCTTCAGGAATACACTTGTTGGTGTACTCCTGAATATTTTTCGTAATAGAATTGTTCTCATTCTCCACTACCTTAAGGGAAAACTTCCCAGTGAAACTAAAGCTGGGCTGGCTAGGATTTGTGAATTTGCCTCAACCATTCATTTCAGGATTGTGTACTGAGCAGTGAGCTGTGAGTTTATCAGGAAGAAACTTGAATTTTGACAAAACAGTGACATTTGAACCTTCTCATCTTCTCATAAGTTGGTGTTTGGCTCATTTTCCTTCCTGGCAACTTCTTCCTGGAGTTCTATATCTATACCTTCTTAGAGTAACACTTCAAGTTCACCCATGAATTAAGAACACTAAACTGCTACTCATCTGATTCACCTCATCTAAAAGCAGGGAAATCTAAGCAAAGAGATGCCTTAGAAATATAGGCTTGAAACATTTCTAAGTGACATCCTCCAAGGATGTTACTCCCCAACTCTCCAAGTGCAACAGTGACCCAGAGTTCATAGCTTGAACCAGATGTGGAAGGAGTCTTCTCACCATTTTCTGCCGTTCTACCCGCCCTCCTCAAATAACCTTGATCTCTCTGTCTCTCTCTCTCTCTCCTTCCCCCTCACCCTTTTAATGATTGCATTGTATGGTGTGTGAATTTTATTGAAATAAAGCTACTTCTTTAAATGACCCAAATAATTTAAATGGAATCATTTCATCTGTCACTGAACTTAAAATCAGTTTAGTTTTATGAGAATCCATCTATAAAAAAAAATTATTTTTCAGTACATTCTTGTTATACACTCATATTTTTTATAGATTTCTATACCCTTAATTATCAACTGCGATGGTGCAAATTATCAGCCAAACAAATTAAAACTCTAGAAAAGTCAGTCTTTTAGTGCAATAGGAATGAAACTGAGTATTTTCATGGGTAACAAATATATCATACTTTAATCTTAGTTGTATTTCTGTAGTAACTGTATTATTGCCACAGCGATGATGTGAAAACAAGTCAGATTTCTGTGAAAAATAAAGGATAACTTAGCAGTGTACATTTCTTTAACATCACTAAGAGACTCCCAAACTAGGAAAATGATAAAGATGCCAGTCGTTTACCACTTTTGTACTAAAAGTATTTGGCATCAAATTAAAAGAACAAGAAGAACCAAATTCATGTAGGAACTTTACCCAAAGAGAGAATAATTTCGGTCCCACCTGGCTATTAACACAAACAGTCTTGAGGCAATTAATAATGTTATCACATGTTTTTATTGGTGAGCTGCCAATTTCTAGTAGAACAGAAGTTATTATTTTTTTTTCTTTTTTGGTATAAAGTGATGTTGGAAAAAGAGAATTATTAGTATAAAACTGTATTATCAGTATACAGTCATATTTAGTTTTACTTTTATACTTCCCTGGAGTGTAACAATGAAATGAAATGATATGTTTGGAAATGAAACATTTGCCACTTTTTGGCAAATATACTTGATACACCCTCATTCTTTCTGATAAGAGCAAATTATTCCTTTTTAAGAAAGATTTTCACACCCTAAATAAATATGCTTTATTTTTCACTTAGGGACTAAGTAGAAAATTAGACCTCACCATCTGAATGCTAATTTTCTTTATCTAATTGAAATTATTTTCACAAATCACAGCTTTAAAATTGCAATTCTCCCTTTCAGACTGTGGAAGGAGTTAAATTTCTTTTCTCATTAAGACCATCTTTCACAAAATCCCACAATCATATCTTAGATTCTTTTCCTTTGAAATTGAATGCATACATTTTTTTTTCAGATTTTAATTTGTTTACTTAATTCCTCTGAGTGGGGGAAGGAAACCTGAGAATTTATGCAAGCACTTTGTTGGTTATATAGAATATTAATTATACATTTCAAGATATGATGTGCAACATACCTGACAATGATACGGATGCATATGTAATGAATTGTACCCAAAGAGACAACAGCAGAAGGGTATCCTACATCTTTGAAACACAAACAACGATGTAAACCAATGTTGACTCGATAAAAAAATTATATTTAAAAAAAAAAGAATTCTTCCTTAAAACCTCAACTTAATTCACTCGTGGTCTTCATGATCACCAAAGCTACTTGCGTTGTAGACAGAACAAGATAACCAGTGGCTTCTTTGCCAGAAATACAGCTACACATTTTGCGCTCCCTTGGGATTTGCTCGAAGGGTCTGAACATAACCAAAGCCAGGTATGCTACTATTCTGTTTGTGCATCTACTCCCCATCCGTTCTCCATCCTTCTCTCCACCATGCCATCTCAAGTGGATTCTATTTTCCTTCCAGAATCATGACTAACACAGGAATTACCTAAGATTTCCTATTCAGAGCAGATTTTTTTGGTTAATCGATCCTTAATTCACATAGGGGAAAGAAAGGAGAAAATATTCAGGGAGAAAACCATTTCTTTAGCACAACTTGTTATCTTGGCCTCCCAACTATCTACCTCGCATCTTAGCATTATAAAAAGTTTTTCGGGGCCCTGCCTGCTGGCACCAAGGGTTAAAGCACAACACTGTAGAGTTATCCACAACCACTGCAGCACAAGTTTGATCCCCAGCCAAGGAGGTGACCCATGTGGCAGGGCAAACCTCTCCTGTCTCACCCTCTGATCCCTCAGCCCGCTGATCCCTCAGCAGTGTATCTCTATCAGTCCCCATGTCCTGCTCTACACTCTGTTTCTGGTGAATCCTCTCACCCCTGCACCTCTGACTTGTATCCCAGTATGCATAAATAAATAAACCTTTTTTTTAAGTATTTTTCCTTACATTGCTGCTAAACTCTGGATTCTTACCCAAATATACCCAAATGTGTGCATTTATTCTTTTATACCTAATTTAATAAATACAGCCATTTCATATTCTCAGGTTGGGAATAAACATCAAAGATAGAGTGTCCACTGAAAACCAAAAGTTTCCTAAGGCTATTTGTTATATTTGCATTCTATAATTTTAGGACTAAAATCATCTATTCCACTACATTCTGTCCAGACTTATCTCAAAGACCACAATAGTAATTTGTCTGAAAATATGCATTTTTTTCAGTTGTTTTCGATGTCTACTATAAGCACTGTTATATTCCCTTGCACAATCAGAGAGAAAATTCTAGATTCAGAATCCACATTTTTAAGTTAACAACAAAGCATCTTATTCAATCTATTGATAAAGTGGAGAAGATAACTATAATAGAATCAGAGAGATTAGTCATATATTACTATTTTAATACAGGAGCCCTCCCTGATGGTACAAGGGGTTAAGTCTTAGCACAGTGAGGCTATCAGCAGTCATTGCAGCATGAGTTTCATCCCCTACAAGAGAGGTGATCCACATGGCACAGCAGACCTCTCCTGCCCCACCCACTGCTCCCCTCACCAGTGTAGTTCAGTTAATCTACCTGTATTGATCTCTGCTCCCTACTCTGTCTCTGGTGAATCCAATCACTGCCCACCTATCCCCACCCCCCACTTCTGGCCTATACCCTAGCTATTGGATGCATAAATAAACAAAATAAATATTTAAAATATATATATTTTATAAAATATACATATTTTATATTTTAAAATATACACTATAAATAATAACATGATTAGAAAATAATGATGTAATATAATATTACTTGGGCTCTCCCTGGTGGCACAATGAGTTAAAGCATTGAATTATGAAGCTCTCTGAAGCAACTGCAGCACAAGTTCAATCCCTGGCCAGGGAGCTGACCCACATGGCACAGCAGACCTCTCCTGATCCTCCTGCTGCTCCTCTCAGCGGTGTATTTCAGTCAATCTGCCTGTTTTGTTCCCCATCTGTCTCTGGTGAATCCTCTCACCCACCACACCTCTAGCCTGTACCCCAGTTCTATATACATAAGAAAATAAATCTTTTAAAAAAAAGTATTACTTAAGTGATATATAATAATGTAATGTCATTTATTGAATACATACATATGTATTTTAAGCAGTTTATCATTTCTTTTTTTTAAGATTTATTTATTTATTTATACAGAGCCAGTACAGGCCAGAGGTGCGGAGGAGGTGAGAGGATTCACCAGAGACAGAGTGGGGAGCAGGACAGGCAGAATGACGAAGTACACTGCTGAGGGGAGCAGTGAGTGAGACAGAAGCCTGCTGCCACGTGGGTCCCCTCTCTGGCTGGGATTAAACTCGTGAAGTGGATGCTGATGTGGCCTGCTTGGCAGTGTTGCACTTTAACTCTGTGCCACCAGGGAGGGCCCCAGAAGTTTATCATTTCTAAATTCATGTTTTATAACACCTTGATGAGTATCTGTGGGAATAAAGTGTACTTGAACTAAAAAATAGCAATGATAGTAACAATGAATTGTGATAGTAATAATAAATATATTACACCTATCATAATTACAAAATAAATTCAAGTTCTTAAAACATTTATTCTTTTAAGTGAACAAATATAATTTCATACAACAAATATTCTCTTTTTTTTTAAAGATTTATTTATTTGTGCATACAGAACTGAGGTACAGGCCAGAGGCTCAGGGGCGGCGAGAGGCTTCACCAGAGACAGAATGGGGAGCAGAACAGGCAGATTGATGAAGTACACTGCTGAGGGGAGCAGCGGGCGGGTCAGGAGAGGTCTGCCACACCATGTGGTCACCTCTGGGGCAGGTGGGGATCGAACTCATGCAGAAGTGGCTTCAGCTTCTTAGTGCTATGCTTTAACCCGCTGTACCACCAGAGAGGGCCACAACAAATATTCTTATACCATAGTTTCTTACAATAAGCATATTTAAATGTGATTTATGTATAATATAGCCTTAAGCTTATAAACTAGTTGTGAACCAAAATATCTTTATATTTATATTCAGAAGCTGCATATCCTTATATTTACATTTAGAAGACTGCTTATGTAGTTCAGTGAACATTTCTAAGAAATCATAATTGTGTTTAAAAGAAACAAACCATGCACATATGGATAATTAATCTATGACAAATGAGTTAAGAATCTACAGTGGAGCAAGAAGTCTCTTCAGTGAATGGTGTTGGGAAAATTGCAGCTATTTACAAAAGAAAGAAACTAAACCACTCTCACACCATACACAAAAAAATAATTTCAAACTTTAACTCTGTGTGTGTGTGTGTGAGAGAGAGAGAGAGAGAGAGAGTGAGAGAGAAACATACAGAATACACCTTTGGCGGTACTTTTTCTTGATGAGCCAATTAGTAATGCATCACATATTACATAAACCACATTGGTTTTTGCTTCCACGTGGGGGTACGCAATTTGGTGCTTTACTTGAGCATGGTAAAAGTGAAGAGGAAAAAGTGGGAATATGCCTTTTTTATTCCATCTTTTGGTAAATAATTTCAGTCCATGGTCACTGGTAAAGTTGTCCTCCAAAGTGCCAAACATGAATCATTTTGAATGTGACAGTGTTGCAAAGGATGAGCAACTTCAGAATTAGCTGAAGAAAAACTGGCAGTTAGCTGTCATTTATGGATGGCAATCATCTTTTGATCTTACTGAGAAGAAATGACCAATGAGCAGTGGTTGGAAGAATAGAAGACCAGGATCACTTCTTGATTGAAATGCACCCCATATTACTTAAGGTGCAAAAGATGATACATTTCTTTAAATGTCCTCTTCTTGTCCTGAGTCCCTACTGCCCTGATAAAGAAAAGCATAGTGTCTAGTTAAAATTAATTCTCCTCTCTAGTTAAAAGTCTCCTAATCCATCATTTTTACATAGCTTACTGCTGGAAGGAAGTCTTGGCTCTCTTCCCTGTCAAGATTTTTTCTTTGGAGGGATGCTTACATGTATTAATGACAGTGGGAAGGGGCAGGGCCTCAGGTCTGAATGCTGTTCTCTATGTGTGCTGCTCAATACTGTGGACACTAGCCACATACAGCAATCAAACACTTGAAGTGGCTAGATCAAATTAAGATGTGCTCTCAATGTAAAACAAACACTGGATTTCAAAGGCTTAACAAACATATACATATACTATCTCATTAATAGTTTTATATTGGTTACAAGGTAAAATGGGTTTATGGACTGTGGTGATGGCACATGGGTGATTTGGTGATGGGAAAAACCCTAGGGGATTGCAACTGAGATGGAAAAATGCACAAAAATATGTAAAAATAAGCTACTATAAAAATTTTAAAAATGGGTCTAGTTTAGCTATACTGGGTTTAACACATATTTTTAAGTTAATCTGGAAATTAAAAATGTGGCTGCTAGAAATTTTAAAAGATACATGGATCTTGCATTATATTTCCATTGACAGCAATGCTCTGGGTTTTCTCCTTTCTCCAATGCCCATGCCATGTGCCTCCTCAGATTATAGGGTTTTATCATAACCCTTATGAGCATGGAGATCATGATGGATGGGACTTACTTAACAGACAAGAAGAGAGAAGAATAGTTTTATGTGATAGGCAAAATGGAGACAGATAGGAAAGGGTTGCAACCAGACTGAAGATAAGTGAAAGTGGATCCCTGGATTTGCTAAGTCATTATTTTGGGCATTGGACAAAGGAGGGTATAGGGAGATGATAGTATCCCAGATGGTTTACAAGGGAGTCTGAGAACATCAGACTTGTATTGGTCTTAAAACAAGAGCTGGTACATCTGTAAAATCATAGGTCAGCAAGTGCAGGAGGAGAATTCTAGAGCAAAGGTCTGAAAGGTTTAGCTGTAGCCTATGGGCACTGGCATCTGCTAAGGAGTCTCTGGTCCTGCAGGACAAGTAATGTTGATTAGTTGTCACTGTGGCTTCCAGCTGTCAGTCATCTACAAACTCCAGTCTTCTTCTCCCAGTCCAAGCGCCACTTTGACCCGCCAGTCCTCACAGCACTTCTGTTGCTATCATTAGTGTAGCATAATTAGGCTATAGGCTACAGCTTTTTTCCAGAACTTTGCTGTAGAATTCTCCCCCTACCCTTGCTGATCTATGATTCCAGAGATGTAATAGCTCTGGTTTTAAGGCCAGTACAAGCCTGGGTTGTCCTCTTTACCAAATGCTCAAACCACAAAAAAAGAGCAAGACCCAATATCCTCATTCTTTTAAAGATCTGTCATGGCTGCTCAGCTCTTCTCTTAATTCTCAGCAGCCCCATCCATTCAGGAAATGAAGTCTCTGGCATGCTGGGGGTTATAGTCAGAGAGCAGATGCCTTAGGGTAGAGTCTCCACACCTAGCCACATGTCTAGCTGTGCTGACTGTTGAGACCACAGCCATGCCAGCCTGCTAACAAACACATGAACACCAAGCAGATTAATAAGGAATAATGAAAATTTAATAATATACGTATAGAAAATTTACATTGCCGCAAAGTCTAACGTAAAATGGGTTGAAGAGTGTTTATATTCTGAGCCTGGGGTGTTGAGAAAAGGCAAAGGGATTTATGTATGGTGACAGAGGGTTAACTTAATTTTTACTCTAAAGATAAAAAGGTGAGTTTTTCATATAGAAAGAACATGTTCACTGATAAGCTGACACCTGAATAACTCCCAAACTGTATTCTTTTGTAACAGGTACAGGTGTCATGGACTCCACCCCCACTCCAAATACTGGAACTACAAATCCCATCAATACCAAGGAGAAGCTCGCTGGGATATGAGGGCGGAGATGAGCAGCCAGGTTAGGATAAAACCGAACATGTGGGCTCTGGGGCGCCCTTGGCCTGGTGGTTCGCAGCTGGTCGTTTGACTCTCGATTGGTTTTCAGCGTGCTAGTGGAGTCCAAGTCAGCAGAACTGGTAAGACATTCTAGTTAACTTGTATTCTCTCCCTCTTCCCCTGGGTTGTTCCTTTACCTTTTTCCTTGTAAATAAATCCGTTATTGAACCTTTTTGTGTGTGTTCATAGTATGATTGAATCTTAAGCACGCAGGTGAGGACCCACAGATAGGCAACCCAATTCACCTTGGGGTGCCCTGTAACACTTTTAGTTAATTAGTAGGAGCTGCAATCACATCTTCAGTTAGGAGAAGGTAAAGAACTAAAGAAAAGGCAGTAGAGTCCTTAGTTTCCAAGGCCTCAACTGACTTTTAGTTCTACATATACAAAAGTGACATACTAGAAAAAAGACCTACTACAGACATGTCGGGGGAAAACACAACCTTTTGAAAAGACTGATCCAAGGTGTGTGTAAAAATGTGTATGTGTGTATGTATAATAACATTTCTGATTTCTGTAATACAGTGAACATCAAATAATTTGTGGGATAAATAAGAGCTAATCATAGGGTGATAAGGACTAGGGGGAATTTTTTAGTTCTTTCTTTTTCTCTCTATTTTTTCAAATAACATAACCATATTTAGTAATAGGAAACATTTTCATTTCTTTAAAATATTTTAAAGGCCTACAAAATTATGTTATTACTTTCTTTCATGTGCCTCAGTATTTTGTCAGAAATAAAAAAAGAAAATCCTCCTTTACCTCCTAGGTTCTTTTCTGATTGGATAAGTAATCAAAATAGAATCATATGGGCTAGCAAAGGTAAAACAATCAACTTAGTAACATATGTATGAACAACTTACATGGTTGTTAAAACTAAAGAATAACTGAGGGGATCAGAAATACGAATGCTGTAGTTTAAGACCAGAGATATCCAGGAGAGAGAATGGGTGGAGTGACTTCACCTCAGTCTGAAAGTAAAGGTGAGGTTCTTAGATAAAGAATATGTTTATGGTTAAACCTAGCACTGAAGAAGGTCCTCCTTAAACTACATTGTTCTACATCATAAAATAGGGCAGAAGCTTAGGACACAGGGCATCTTCTTTTCAATTGGAGAATGGGAAGGGCTAGGGCAAGAAGGGAAACTCTGGTAGCCTTCCAAGCCCTCACTATTCTTGTGCAAAATAACCTGCATTCCTTAGAAGAAAAAAAGAAGGCAGTTAGATCTCCCAATACTTAACTGGGCCTTGATTGACTTCTAGTGTCCATACCAATGTGATTAGTGATCTCCTCTGGACCTATTGAGAAAAGTCTATCTAATTCTTTTGAGGGGACTGACCACATAATTGGAAATATTCATTCCTCAATTTGGATTTTAATAGAATACATTCTTCTGTTCCAAGTTTATTGTTCAAAAGCCTTGGCTTCAGAGACCTGGGTTGTTCAGAGAGAGAAGAATTTGGATAAAGAAAACACATGGAAGATGATAGAAAGTATCATGGGGAAACTGACTATCATGTTTGGAAGTGAAAAAGTTATATAGATTTCTGTGTGTTAAATCAGTGCTTCTCACACTTCTCTACTTGCGCACCCTAGGAAGTAAAGTCATGAAGAATCTATATGGCTTCTATAACTTTGAAATTTTTTAGTCTCGTTTGATCTAAAAGATAAGAATTTTGCATTATAGAGACTCCTTGTTAGCTTAGGAGTCCAGCCTCAGCATTATGACCACAATGGCCTAAGTTTGATTCCTGACCAGGGAGCTGACCTACATATGGTGCAGACCTCCCTTATCTAGCTTGCTACATCTCTTAGCATGTATTTCAGTAAATCTACCTGCTGTGCTCCCTCACTTTGTCTCTGGTAAGTCCTCTCTCACACACACAACACCCCGACTCTTCTGTACAAAAATAATATAAGTGTAATGCGATTTTAAATTAGCAAGCCTAGCGTAAAAATGGTGCACCAAGAAAAATTGGCCGTTTTTCTTACAGTTTGAGTGTCTGGTGGAGAAAGGGCAGGGTGGATAATATATCAGTATAGAAAGAAAACCTTGGTCGAGATGTTTTGATGACATGTTGGAATTCAGTGAAGGTGGGGGGATCCTTGTTTTACTTCTGAGAAAAGTTTCCCCAGAGCTCCCCTTTCAGTGGCACAGGCAAGCTTCCCTATGAGGCAGGGATATTTAGTTATATCCAAAAGGGCAGGTTTATTAAAAAAGAAAGGAAAGAGGCCCTCCCTGGTGGCACAGCGGGTTAAAGCACAGCACTAAGAAGCTAAAGCCATTTCCTTATGGTCGATCCCCGCCTTCCCTGGAGGTGACCACATGGCGTGGCAGACCTCTCCTGACCCGCCCCCTGCTCCCCTCAGCAGTGTACTTCATCGATCTGCCTGTTCTGCTCCCCACTCTCTCTGGTGAAGCCTCTCACCGCCCAGAGCCTCTGGCCTGTATCCCAGTTCTGTATGCACAAATAAATCTTTAAAAAAAAAAAGAAAGGAAAGAAACTTGCACAGATTCTAGTGAGCAGAAAGAACTCCCTCTAAAAGGGACAGGTTTGTCAACAGACACAGGAGTCGGCCTCTGGCCAGGGCAGAAGTTGTACTGATACAGTGTTCTTTTGGAGAAAGGGGTCATTCTTTTGTGGAATTGTTATCTATTGTTGAACTAATTATTGATAGGGTCTGATTAGGTTGATCCCCAAAGGACTGGTGACTTTCTACAATGTCCTCAATCTCCATATCCCCACCTCTAGTCTAAGCCTTTAATACTTTCTATAGCAGTCTGAAACATACCATATCAAGTGGGGCCAGGAATTTTTCATTTCTATAGCTGGTTTAACAGCATGTTAATTATTTTTATCCCCACCTCCAATTTCTGGTCTTGTGACACTTCCATCCTAAAGTTTCTACTCTTAGCCTCCTTCAATAATAATGCAAAGGATAAAAACAGTCACTGACAAATCAGTTGTCATTGTGAGATAAATAAGGCTCTGAGTTTACCTAGAATGTCTCAGCCACTGGTGACAATCACAGGACATGGAAGGAAAACACATTGATGAAAGTGTCATACACTGAACAGAGAACAAAATTTGCCATCCCCAAATACATCTCTTTAGCATAAAAATATTTTCGGCTGGTCATTTTTAAGAAACAGCAGACCTAGGAAAGGCTCTGAAAACAGTTCAAGTTACCCAATTATAAAAACAATGTTACAATGGTAAGGGAAAGCTCTATTTGCAAGGGGAGCAGGGTGTATCTGTCTCACTGGCAGAAAGAGAATGATTAAAACCCCTTATGTTCTCCTTGGAGAAGGCAGCAACTTTTATATCTGCATAAGAAGCCTACCCTTGTTTACTGTGTCTTTCCAGGTCCTGGGTACTTCTCTTGCTTCTTTTCCCTACCCCGGCCCACCCTTTGTCTTTAATTGAAGATGTTATTTTAATGGTGTATTTGCCCCATTTTTTGGTTGGAGATAACCCACTTTTCTTGGTTCCGCTCATGCATTTAAGAGAACATATATGTTAAGGGTGAGTGGAGGACATGATCCCAGAATGTATCAGTTAGACCTGGGGATGATTTGGAACTAAGGGCAATCAAAATCCAGCAGATTAGGAAGATCTCTTTACCTCCCTTCGACTGGCTAAATTTTTTTTTTAAATTTATTTCTTCATACAGAACTGGGGTACAGGCCAGAGATGCGGAGGGTGAGAGGATTCACCAGAAACAGAGTGGAGAACAGAACAGGCAGATCAACGAAGTACACTGCTGAGGGGAGCAGCGGGCGGGTCAGGAGAGGTCTGCCACGCCATGTGGTCACCTCTGGGGCAGGCGGGGATCGAACTCATGCAGAAGTGGCTTAAGTTTCTTAGTGCTGTGCTTTAATCCGCTGCGCCACCAGGGAGGGCCACGACTGCCTAAATTTAATTATAAAGGAGGCTTGTACCTGGAAGAAAAGGGTCTCTAAAAATATCTAAGAAATTTACCTACCAAATACAGCAACTTGTGTTTTCTCCACAACTCCCTGCATTCTTCACCTTATGCTTTCCCTAAATCCCCTGACTCTTTCCAAACTTTGGAAGGTTATAAAAGTTTTCATTATCTGACAGTCATTTTGAACCTGTGGTACTTCCATACACAAAAATTAAATGTTTTTTCCTGTTTTAGATCATTTTAATTATTTTCCAATCAAAAGAAGTTTAACAGCTGACACAAGCTATGCAACTTCTGTCATCAGACACGATCCGAATGGAGGGGAAATATTCTGAAAAATCAGAATGTCCACCCTAGTTCATGTTATGACCTCCCTTTTGGGTATAATTCTTACAGGACATGGAGAAAGGGGCACCCCTGAAGCCCCAAACCTGCCTGCTCTAAGTAAGTTCTGCCATCCTCCGCGTCAAGACAAAACTTATAACTTAAATGAAAAGGGACTTTAATACAGTAAATATACAATACGGAACACAGAGAATATAACTTCTAAATCAAACACCTGAAGTTATCCATCCCCTCGTGGGCAAAAGTCAACCCAAAAGGGACTGGCCCAAAGCAAGGCCTGAAAGCCTGCCACAAGACTAAAGCACCTTCTGGCGGGGACCCATGGAAAAGGGTCAGAAATGGCCAGACAAGTCTGCGAGGAAAAGAGCAAAATCAAAATCAATATAAACACTGCCATAGTCACCTCCCTACAGTTATCTCACCCACATCTGCCTTAACCAGTCCGGGGTCAGGAAAAATACAGTTTCTCCATCACATGCTTGCTGCTCCATTGTGGCTTCCTCAGGTCTCCTTCTTGTTGTTCATCCAGCTTCCTTCTCTTCTTTTTCTCTGCTCAGCTCCACCCTCCTTCTGGGTGGGGCAGGGAACCTGGAATTCCCACACCCTATTACATAATCATCAAAATATTCCAAGCATGGCCCTCCCTGGTAGCACAGTGGGTTAAAGCACAGCACTGAGAAGCTAAAGCCACTACCGCATGAGTTTGATTCCCGCCTGCCCAGGAGGTGACCACATGGCGTGGCAGACCTCTCCTGACCCGCCCCCTGCTCCCCTCAGCAGTGTACTTCGTCGATCTGCCTGTTCTGCTCCCCACTCTGTCTCTGGTGAAGCCTCTCACCGCCCCTGAGCCTCTGGCCTGTACCCCAGTTCTGTATGCACAAACAAATAAATCTTAAAAAAAAAAAAAAGTATTCCAAGCAACCATCAGTTTTCTACTGGACTACCTTAGCATCATAAGGTGCTGCCTGGCTCAGGTGAGCAAGCGCTGCTCCAGGACAGGGAAAATCCTCTTGAAATCAAAAGTATCACAACTAGCTGATTAATAAAAACAATTATAACAAAATCAATATTGTAAGACAAGGCAGCACTTGAACAAGCTAAAAAATAATCAAGAGTTTTTTACTGCCTGGAGGAGAACCCAAATCTCATCTCTCTACTATCTCACTTAAGCCTTCTATTCAGTTTCTAAAGAACTACTTAAGTTTTCTATTGTTTAGTCTTCAAATAAGGAACTTCACCTAAGTCTTCCATTCAGTTTTAAGGAACTTTACTGTATTTCTTTGTAATTGATTTACAAGAGAATTACTCCACACTAGCTGGCAACCTTACTTTATCCATCTTCATATCTCCATCCAGCCTCCACCCTAGTCCTCGACTTTGCTTTATCCTCTAAGATGTTTCAATAAGGATGAAGGTCTAAAGTAGTATTTAAGGATTAAAGGGACTTTACTTTAGCCAATCATCACTGTGATAAATATAATAATGTTAGCTTTAAATTTATGAACTTATGTACCTATCTTTTTTTTTTTAAGATTTATTTATTTATTTATTTATTCATACAGAACTGGGGTATAAGCTAGAGATGCGGGGGGTGAGAGGATTCACCAGAGACAGAGCGGGAAGCAGAACAGGCAGATCTATGAAGTACACTGCTGAGGGGAGCAGCGGGCGGGTCAGGAGAGGTCTGCCACGCCATGTGGTCGCCTCCGGGGCGGGCGGGAATCGAACTCATGCGGAAGTGGCTTTAGCTTCTTAGTGCAGTGCTTTAACCCGCTGCGCCACCAGGGAGGGTCCCACCTATCTTAATTTTAATAGATCGATTTTAAGAATGTTATAATCTTAGCTGAGGTCAACACAACCCCAAAATGTTCTCAGAAAAATGATTATGATCTCAGCCCAATTCATATGCTATTGTTATCTCACTGCTTGCTTGAAATGTATAAAATAAACTTCTGCTGACAGCAGAACAGGAAGACTTGCACCCAACTCTGATTCCAGTGTCTTCATTGCCCGGTTCCCCTACTCTGGTCTCCAATGCCACTCCCACCTAAAGACCCTGCCTGTTCTGCCCCCCAACAACCCGTGATCTGGCCAGTCCCCCACAAATGGCAAAGGAAAATGTGTCCATCCCAACAATACTTGACTGTAATTTAAAAATTAACAGTTATGGGCCCTCCCTGGTGGCGCAATGAGTTAGAACGCAGCACTGCAAGTGAGCAGCAGCCACTTCAGGGCTAGTTCCATCCCCTGCCCTGAGGTGATCCACTCGGTGCAGCAGATCTCTCCTGACCCACCCACTGCTCCCCTCATCAATGTACTTCTTCCATCTGCCTGTTCTGCTCCCCACACTCTCTCTGGTGAATCCTTTCACCACCCTGCGTCTCTGTACTGTACCCCAGTTCTGTACGCATAAATAAAAATCTTTAAAATAAATAAATAAGTTAATAAAGCCTTTAGGTAGGTCCAAATCATGACTTTCATCATGCTTCTTGTTTTAAAAAAGAAACATAAAAAGGAAAAAAGTAATAATTGACCAATAGATTAATATTAAATCATAACTGATGAATACTTGCTAAGATCAGAACGATCAAATTACAATTTAATTTTTAAAAATGGTAACTAAACAATCAAGAAAAATTAATTTATGTGGTGGTAAACCAGTTACTCTTCAAAAGCTCTAAAATAAATTCTTTTGATAGAGGATGTAGCTAGAACTGACTGCCTGGAAACTGTGCTGAGTTACACCTTAAAGTTTTCTTTTTTCCTTTTGCAATTAGTCGTTTCTTGGGATTAGTGAAATTTGTTGGGTCAAGTAATGACCTATGATATTTAATTTTTTCCAGAAAACATACTGCTATAATATAAAAGTTATAGAGAAGGATCTAGCAAAAAATAGAAACCACAAGTGGTTCTTTCCATTAAAAAGCAACTCAATGTAATAAATTCCTGTATCTGAATATCCTGTTTTTTCACTACATTTAAATTGCTAGAGCCTGAAAAAGTAAGTGATTCAAAGAGATATTTATCACATTCTCTAAACTGATGGGAAGAATACACAGACACAATAGGGATTACAAGTCTCTTTGATGATGTCTCCCTGATTTGAACCTGTTTTTGTCCTTTTTCATAGAACAAGAGATAATCTCCCTGAAATAAATATTTCCCCCTTTGAAAAAAACGATTCAAACAAAAGATAATTGCGCAAAATGAGGTATGTAATACATAGTTAAGGTGGGAAATAACACATAAACATAAACATAAAAACACCAAGATGACACCTCGCCCCTCTGTTCTGAAGTATAAAGGTAATGAGCAGAAAACCACTTGCAATTTATGGGCTGAAGTTTTCCTTTGACAGTCCATGGATCAATTAAATCCTCTTCAAATTAGTTTTGATGTGTTAATGTGTGAGCCTCTTCCCTACCCCACCCCCCACCCCCCAGACCCCAAGTTTCCAAAGCTAGGTTTTTATCCTTGCTTTCCCTGAATCATTTCTAGGATTTTGTTGAATGTCAATACAAGGTCATTTCAAACTATGTAAGTACAGAGAAAAATAACTTTAAAGTAAATTGTTTACTACTTTGCTTTATTTTCTCATACTATCTACTGTTTCTAGTGCAGAAAAGACAGAAACTATCTGAATTATAATGTGTTTTTCTTTTCCATAGCTATGTTTGTAATCCTTAGAAATGCTTTAGATTACACAAGAATAACAGGTGGTTATATCCCAATTTTCAGAACTTGTTAAAATAATACCTTGATTCTAAAAATTGTTGATCATAACCCCACAAATACTAACTTTAACACAGAGTGACTAACATATGAAGAAAGAATATTTTAAATGTATGACTGGGTAATTCTTTTCACATATGATGGAATCCAAAACAATACCTCAGTTTTATCTGACAGGGAATTACTGTCACGTTTGCCTCCCCAATGCTTCCTGTTGGGGGTGAGTGGTCTATTCTTCAGCATGACAAAGTCTGATTTTTGAATGGCTGGTAGCGGCAAAGGGCCATTAGTATGCTAAGCCTTTTAGTGGGAGGAGATAGCTCCACCCGACTTTCCTCAATTGTTGCAATCGGGGCACGTGATTAACTGATGATTTCAAGGCAAGCTTTAGAAGCTTGATGTCTTCCAGAAATTAATATTCCTTCTGGCAGTGTAATCTATTGAGTCCTCTTGCTCAAGTTTTTAATGCCTGAGAGTGATACAGTCTTAATGGGACCCCTGAGCTATAAGAAAAGAGAAGACTCAGAAAATAAAATTGCTACCTTTTCTCCTGACCAGGTTTTAAGTGTTTAAATAGATAAGTCTAATCTGTTTTGGAGAAAATGTTGATAGCATTTATCAAGGCTCTTCATTTTAAAATAGTCTACAAAGAATGGTAACAATTATATTTTGAAATAATTTTTCCAAACTAAGTATGAAAGTGTTTGGAGTACTTTTTTTTTTTTTTTAAAGATTTATTTATTTGTGCATACAGAACTGGGGTACAGGCCAGAGGCTCTGGCGCGGTGAGAGGCTTCACCAGAGACAGAGTGGGGAACAGAACAGGCAGATGGTCAAAGTACACTGCTGAGGGGAGCAGCGGGCGGGTCAGGAGAGGTCTGCCACGCCATGTGGTCACCTCCGGGGCAGACGGGAATCGAACTCATGCGGTAGCGGCTTTAGATTCTCAGTGCTGTGCTTTAACCCGCTGCGCCACCAGGGAGGGCCTGGAGTACTTTTTAAAAAATGGTCAACTCTTCATTATCCAGCACTCAGAATTTTTATAATTTTTTAATTATAAAAAATGTTCTTTTCTTACTTAGTAATTGCCAGCGCTCACAGTATAGTAGAGTAAGTACAACGCCATCATTTGAAAAGTAAAAGAAGTGGGCCAGATTATTTCTGATCCTACACTGCTAGTTAGTTATTTTATTATGTCTTATTCCTGTTCTACATTAAGCCTGCAAACCAATAAGAAACATTGATACAGGGCATTTAGCTACTGAGATTTGAAAGCTTGCGCTTTCAATAAATTGGTTCCAAAGCAAGGGCTGGCCAGGGAAAAATAGATGATAAAACTGGTCAGTTTCAAGGTCTTGCAGCAATGCAGTCCACCCATTGCATGCAATTACTTTAGAAGGGTGTCACATATATATATACAAATGCAGAGAGAACATGTAACAGGGTGGTCCCCAGGAAAAGGGGAAGTTCCAGGTTCCCCGCCTACCAGAATGAGGGTGGAGCTGAGCAGAGAAAAGAAGGGAAGGAATCTGAGGAGGAAGGAAGCGGGATGGAGAGCCAGAAGACCTGAGGAAGCCTCATGGAGCAAAGGGAGACATGTGAAACCATGTTTATTTCTTGGCCCTGGGCTGGTTGAAAGAGACGTGGGTGAGAGACCCGTGGGGAGGTTGACTATGGCAGTGTTTATCTTGATTTTGATTGTGCTCTTTTCCTCCCAGACTTATCTGGCCATTTCTGACCCTTTTCTATGGGTCCCACCCAGAAGGTGCTTTAGTCTGTGGTAGGCTTTCAGGCCTTGCTTTGGACCAATCCCTTTTGGGTAGATTTTGCCCACAGGGGGCATGGGTAACTTCAGGTGTTTAACTTAGAAATTATATTCTTTGTCTGCTGTATTGTATACTAACTATTAAAAGTTCCTTTTCATTAAAGTCTTATATGTTTTGTCTTAATGCGGCGGATGGCAGAACCTATTTCGAGCAGGCAGGTTTGGGGGTTCAGGGCTGCCCTTCTCCCTGCCCCATAACAGATTTGGTGCCCAATATAGGACACCACCTGTTACAAACATACCTACCAAAGACCAATGTATGATTTCTCAGATTATTGACATTTATATTAGTCACAAATTTGCCTTTATTCATAATGGGTAAAAAGCTGAGAAGTAAGAACACCTTGTTATACTTTTCAGTAACTTTGCTTCTCTCCTGCCTCACATATATGCTCATAGCCAGAACACACATCCTTCCTTCCTTGCAGTTAGGTATAATTATGTGACTGAGTTTCAGTTAATAGGATAAGCTTCACTGCCAGACCTGGCCCATAAAAATCTGCCATGTATGATCTTTTATGCCATTTCTCCACCTGCCATTCTGACTCAAAGCATGGTGATTTGAAAACTGATCATGAAGAAAGCAGAGCCACCAGCTTGAATGAACCTCAATTCCAGAAATACTGCTTAGGGGTGTATAATGTAATGAAACAGAAATTAAAAATATAATAAAAAGCATAATAAAATAATAGAATAGTAAACTATGAGAAGAGTATGATAAATCATTAGCCAGCTTCAACAAGTATCAATATTTTGCCATTTTTGGTTCTTACACTTACATACCCATATACAGTTTTTTGGGGGGGTGACTTTGGTTTATGATATTTTACAACAATATCTTTGATTTGATGAATGCACATTTTTAAAAAGTAATATATCTCTTGTATGTTTAAATCTGTATTTTTAAAAAGATTATTTATTTATACATACAAGAATTGGGTGTAGACCAGAGATGCGGGGGAGGTGAGAGGGTTCACCAGAGACAGAGTGAGGAGCCAAACAGGCAGATCTACTGAAAAACACTGATGAGGGGAGCAGGAGGCCAGATAGGAGAGGTCTGCTGTTCCAGGTGGGTCAGGTCCCTGGCTGTGCTGCAGTGGGCTGGCCATGATAGCTTGCTAGTGCTGTCTTTAACCCCTGTACTAAAGGGAGGCCCTGTTCAAAGAATTGAAGTCTGGTGCACTGGATTTCATGTCTTATCTTTGTCATCTTCTAGCAATATCCAGCTTGGTCAAGTTACTTAGTCCTCAATAAAGTGCTATAGGGGAGAAAAATTACCATGTTCAGTTAATGGATGGCAGACTGGTAGGCAGTTGGGGTAATTATCTGTTCTCTTCTCATATCTGGCACTTTTTCAACAATTCTATTATTCTACTCTCTATGCAGCCTTTCCCTTCCTGGTATTAACTCTCAGTCAGCATCATTTGCTATGCATCTGGTATGGGACAAATCCTGAGGTGGGGGAACACAATGCTCCAGTTTGGGAATCCTCACCCAAGCTTAGGGGTGTGAGTCTACCAACCCTACATGGCATATCCAACCTCCATTTTGTTACCTACAATTCTGTAACAAGCAAGGTCAGAACTGCCCAGTCTTAAGAGTCCAACCCCACAAGGTGACTTTCATATCAATTAAATGCATAAAGCTGGATCACTCTGGGAAGGGTGTGCATCAAGAGGTATGACTGGGAACACCCTGGTCTGTGGGGGAGCTGAGGACAGCTACATAAAGTTACTCCTAACTTACATATCACAAAGTATGACTGGGAACACCCACCCTGGGGCTGTTGACTGATAGGACCCCAGAAGCTTACCAGTGGAATGCCTTATTGATAAGATTGAAATCCTGACTGGGGAATCAGGGCTGGACACCAAGACCAAAATGAAAAATACAGAACCACCCTGCCCTGCCTTCTTCTACTTCTCCCTTTTCATTTTAACTTCCCCTTTTGACAATACTGTATCAATAAAAAGGCCAGGATCTTGCTCTTGAGCAGCATCCTGCATTATGTAGCCTGCTCCATGGGGGATTCTCAACACAACATAGGGATACAGAAAAAGACTCAAAGCAGATTTACACAGGAAGTGAGGAAAGAAAGAGAAGAAATATATCGTGGCATATGGCAGGATGCTATCTGTTCTACAACAGATAGAGTCAGCTGAGCAGAGAGTGGGGTGCAACTGCAAGGAAAGAAAAGAAAATGGTGTGTCTGTGTCCTGTCTTTTAAAGGTTATTTTGGTTGCCCTGCTCCACCTGCTAAGGAAATCAGGGGGTAGAGACTGGAAATCTCCCTCTTTTACTGTCAAATTGCCTATGAGCACCACCCATTGGCTGAGAGTTTGCTCCTCATGGCTGCTCTTATAATTTTGCCCAGTTTCAGTTGTTGGTTTCCCCCATGGCAGATCAGATCCCCCTGGATCACCCCAGCTTTGGAGCTCAGGTAACACCACTTATTTCCTGTGGTGTTTGGCCCTGGTGTGAGAGCAGCTCCTGCTGATTCTGATATCTGAGTTGCTTTATGATCTCCCTTGTTTCACTCATCAGCAATTCCATCACCTGTGTAAACAATTCCTTGAATTAAATTTCCTCCGTTTGAAATATCTATAGCAATTTCTGTTTTGCTGGCAGAACATTGACTGATATATATGTCAGGGAAAATCTCCCTGAAAAGGTGACATCTGATCAAAGACTTAAGAGAAGAGGGGAGTTTGCCTTGTTTATATCTGGAGGGAAGTATATTCCCGGGAACAATCAAGGCAAAAGCCCTAACGTGAGAAGCTTGGCATTTTGAAGAAAGTAGCAGAATGAAGGAGAGAATGCAGATGAGGTGAAAGGGATAATAGAAAGAGAGCTTTTCTGATGAGAAGACCATTGAAGGGTTCTAACCAAAAAGTGACATGAATTACTCTCTCTATATATTTACTTATTTATTAAGCTTTATCTATTTGTGCATACAGAATTGAAATACAGGCCAGAGGTGCAGGGGCAGTGAGAGGATTCACCAGAGACAGAGTGGGAAGCAGAACAGGCAGATCCATGAAGCATACTGCTGAGGGAGCAGCAGTTGGGTTAGGAGAGGTCTGCTGCACAATGTGGGTCACCTCCAGGGCGGGGATCGAACTCATGAACTCATGCTTTAGCTTCTTAGTGTTGTGTTTTACCTACTGCACCACCAGGGTGGCCCTGTGTTATATATTTTATATCCAAGTGAAGAAATTAAGTAAACAAGAGCAAATACAAATCTTTAATTCATGAGTAAAGACTGAGCTGGAAATAGTTTTGGGAGTATCTGGTAAATAGATTACTTTTAAAGGCCATGATATTATCAAGGGAGAAGCAAAGAAGACCAAGGATCAATTCCAGGGACTTGCCGACATTAACATTAGCAACACTGGAGTTTGAGAAGGTGCATATATACAAACTAGGAATGAATAGGAATTGGTGGCAGCATCAGTGGGTTGGCAGTTCTGAATGAATCAGAGGATCATTGAGTATTCACACTCCTTCCACCTACACGTCCATCATAGAGAGACTGTATTTGTGATCTGAGTCTTCATGTAAACAGCAAGGTGCTGGAAGAAATAAAGGAGATGCAACTGCTATCTAGGTCTAAAAGGGGATTTTCTTGAGGCACCCCTGGTGGTGCAGGGTGAAAGTCTCAGTGATCTCAAGCTATCCCAGTCACTCACACTACCCGCATGAGTTCAATCCCTAACCAACAAGGTTTTCAGACCTCTCCCATTTTGCCCACTGCTGCGCCCCTCAGCAGTGTATTTCAACAGATCCATGTGTTCTGCTCCCCACACTGTCTCTGGTGAATCCATTCTGTCTCTCTCTCTCTCACAAACACACACACACACTCATACATACAAACACACCCTCTGTTTATGAATGCAGAAATAAATAAACATAAATCTTCAAAAACAAATAGATAAAAGGGATTTTCCAAGATTTGTCAGATAATAAATTTGCTTGTCATTTCATTGGAGAGAATTATTTATATGGTTATTTCTAGCAATAGAGAAATTGAAAAATGAAGTCTTTATTCCAGAGATTAATAGATAGTGGATTCTATTAGTGAGCACAATGGGAATCAAATAAATTGAGTCAGGAAATGGATCTTGCTTCTTAAATGTGTGTTTTCTCACATTTTATCTGTCTAAAATCAGAATAAATGATATAGTTGGTAATGTATCATCGTTTAATTGCTCCATTTTTTTCTTAATGATACAGAAAATAATGAGACATTTAATAGTCGATGATGCCCTATATTGGGAGAGAGATGGCAGTTTTTGCAAAGACAAAGAATACTGGATGGGAGAAACAGATTTGTTTCAGGTAAGAGAAAAGGGAGAGGCATAATTAATTTGGTTTTCTAAATGTTCAGATGGAGAATGATCTACAAGCAATAGAAAATTTGACATTGGAACTTCAGAGTTTGATGAGGCATATGATCAAGTTCATGTGAGAAAATTCTTTGAGATTTTAGGAATTTTGATTGTTTGTACCCTTTGTTTTCCAAAAATAATTTCAAGTGGCAGTTCTTTACTGTAGGTGGAAATTATTTCATTTGTTGCCAAAGCCACAACATTCTTGCCAGATATCATAATGTTAAAAGATGATGGGGCATTAATTCAAGGTTTTCAATTAAATTAACAGTGAAAAATAAGATGTGATTTAAAATATTAGTTTGTAGCCAATAAGTGATGGAATTTTTTCACATTTATAGTGATTGCATGTGAAACCGCTGATATAAATGTCTGGTTTTAATTTATTCTCTTCTGGATGCTTTATTGAAGACCCATGTGCAGAGGAAAAAAATTAAAACCAGGCAACTTGGGATACACTGTAAATGTCACATGCCACCAGAAAGACTAAACTAAATGTTTCTTTTGGCCACCATGCTTGAAATGCAAGCAAAAGTAAAATCAATTCACATTTTAATATTCCTATTTTAAATAATAAAATGGCATTTGGTTCTAGACATCTTTTAAGCTTAGTGATGGAGTCTATAGCTTGGGTGAAATTGTAAATAAAGTAAATGCACATAGCAAATTACTTCTGTTCCATTCTAGGCCTATAGTCCATAGATGAAATTTGAGGAATAAGGAATTGAAATGGGTTATTAATCTTTTTTTAATGAAAGTTTAGAAAAAGGTAGATTTATGTTTTTAGGTCTTGGCCAGCAACAATGGGACCCCCACCATCCCACCAATGTCTTTCAGGAAATGGCTCTTTATCAAAGAAGGAATAGTAGAAACCAGTAAGATCTGTAGAACTGAGAGACAATCATATTAAAAATACTTTGTATAAGTTTTTTCTTTACTTGCTATAGGCTTACCTAACACAAAATAATATCCCACTTTTTTTTTTAAGATTTATTTATTTATGCATACAGAATGGGGTAGAGGCCAGAGGGGTGTGTGTGTGTGTGTGTGTGTGTGTGTGTGTGTGTGTGTGTGTGTGTGTTTATGAGGATTCACCAGAGAATGTTCTCTATTTTTACTGAGTGACTGACCATATCCAAGATTAATCCACCTTTAAAGTAGAATTCAGTTGTTGGCCTAATCCTGACTTGGGTTTTCTTATCAGCACCAGGGGCACAACTCTCAGTCTGGAGATGTATCTGTGACTTTCCCTCCTGTGGATCTTGTCAGTCCACTCATTCTCCAGATCTCTGAGATGTGGACTACCAGTTTCAGGATGACTGATATTCAGGGTGCTGGGTATGATCTCAAAGGGCAGATGGAAATAATCAGAGATTCTGTGTTCTCACCTTGTGAGATACAAGTAGAAACGTCTCTAGGCAAACTCCCTCCACTCAGCTTCACTTGGAGATGGTTTATTCCTCATGATACAAAGATTAGAATGTTCTTGTCTACCAGATGGGGTATTTCGGCAGGTGAGCATTCTTCTTGGCTGCTATCATTCCCTCCTTAAAAAGGAGTTGATAGACCCTCCCTATTGGCTCAGTGGGTTAGGACACAGCACTGCAAGCTAGCCCCAGATGTTTCAGTGCTAGTTTGATCCCCAGGCCCTGAAGTGATCTACGTGGGGAGGCAAAACTTTCCTGACTTGTCTGCTGCAGTGTACTTTGTTGATCTGCCTGTTCTGCCCCTCACTCTGTCTCTGGTGAAGCTTCTCACTGCCCCTGCACCTCTGGCTTATACTCCAGTTCTGTATGAATAAATAAATAAATATTAAAAAAAAAAAAAGTAGTTCAGGAGTTCATAAATGGCAACTCAGTGGGCCTTCCTGGTGGCCTAGAGGTTAAGTCTCAGTGATAACATCCAGAAGGCTTGAGTTCACTCCTTGGCCAGGGAGCTGACCCACATTGGCACAGCAGACCTCTTCTATTTCTCCCACCGCTTCCCCTATTCTGCTCCCCACTCAGTCTCTGTTGAATCCTCTCACCTCACTCTGCATCTCTGGCCTACACCCCGGCTTTTCCACACAAAAATAAATGGCAACTCAGCCCTTCTTGATTATAAACTTCATGGTGGATGTTGTCTGGGGTAAGGGCTGGAAAGTTATACAAGCTTTTCTAAGCAAAATTCTAAAAATTACAAAGTATTTACCTCCTTATTTTGGACATTCTCAAAGTTCCAATTAGCTCTATTCATTCATAAGTTTATCTATTCCATACTTACTTTGGGGTTTATTGTGTATCAAGGACTAGACTAGGTACTGTGGAAATAATGAGCAAAACTAGATTTGATCCCCATTCTTTGAGTACTTACTCAGTGCACTTACTCTCAGAGTACTTAATGGAGTACCAAGTGCACTGCATTGAAATGCAGCATGGAATGTGTTCTGAGGTTGATACCAGGTGGGTCTAAAAATAGAGTAGTTAAAATGGTTAGGAAAGTTAGTGAAGTATTCATTGAGTAAGAGAATGAGTAAAAATGGTTTGGGTTGTAGGATATATAACAAATGGAGGTAGAAATAAAGAAGTCACATATTGTCTCTTCTAAGAAGTAGGGGGGTATTTTGATCAGGGTGGTTTCAGAAACTTAAAACAAATGTTAATAGTGTAGGCTCATTCTCTTTGCTCTTCTATCATTTTTTATTGGCTCAGTTCTCATGCTTGTCCCCTCATAGTGAGTAGATGACACACTCTAAGCATTATGTCCTCATACAAAAGGCAAGAAAGGCATTTCTCCTTGTGTGTCAAGAATTTTATTCAGAAATCTTTGGCCTTGACAATGTCCATGTGTTACTTGCAATAGATGATAACAAAGTAGTATAGGACACTTGAAAAATTCATTGTTTCCATTATATTTTGTCTATGGTGTTGGGAAAACCTAAAAGACACATGCAAAGATTGAAACTAGACCACTTATATCATACACAAAATTAATTTAAAAAGGATTAAAGACTTAGAAATAATACCTGAACCTGCAAAATGCAAATAATACCTGAACCTGCAAAATGCAGAGAAGAAAACATAGATGACCAGATTCACTGGTCTTAAACACTAGTCTCTGGGAACTTGACATGCAGTCAAGGACAGAAGCAGAAATAAACAAATGGGACTACATCAAAATAGAATGGTACAGGGCCCTCCCTGGTGGCACAGTGGGTTAAAGCACAGCACTAAGAAGCTAAAGCCACTTCAGCATGTGTTAGATCCCAATCCCGGAGGTGACCACATGGCATGGCAGACCTCTCCTGACCCATCCGCTGCTCCCCTCAGCAGTGTATTTCATCAGTCAGCCTGTTCTGCTCCCAACTCTGTCTCTAGTGAATCCTCTACTGCCCCTGCACCTCTGGCCTGTACCCCAGTTCTGTACGCATAAATAAACAAAACAAAACAAAACACCAAACTATACTTAGGTTGAAACAGACAACACAAAAACAAACCTATTTTTGACATAGGTATACAAAAGCAATTCAATGAAAAGATAGTCTTTTTAACAAATAGTGTAGGGGAGGAAGGAAAATTTCTCAGCCCTCTGGGTTCTTCTCTGGTCAATATCATGAGTAACTGAATTAACATCAGACAGAATAGCAGGAAGCAAAAAAACTAAAACGAATTAAATACCTGTGAGGAACATATTAGAAGTGGAATTCAAAGCCATTCCAAAGTGGGAGTATATATCTTGAATTAAGGAATGGGATAGGAGCCTGGGGCTTTAAAGAGAGTAGCAAAGGGACACTCATAAGATAAGGAAAGCATGATTCATATGAAAGGGTCAGTTGCTCTGCAATGAGATGTTTGCCTTCCTATATAGAAAGTTCTCCAACAGAAGGGATATTTCTAGTTATAACCCTATTTTTTTTTTTTAAGATTTATTTATTTGTGCATACAGAACTGGGGTACAGGCCAGAGGCTTAGGAGCGGTGAGAGGCTTCACTAGAGACAGAGCGGGGAGCAGAACAGGCAGATCTACAAAGTACCCTGCTGAGGGGAGCACAGTGGGCCTGTCAGGAGAGGTCTGCTGCACCATGTGGGTCACCTCCAGGGCAGGCGGGAATCAAACTCATGTGGAAGTGGCTTTAGCTTCTTAGTGCTGTGCTTTAACCCGCTGCGCCACAAGGGAGGACCTATAACTCTAATTTTACATAAAATACCAAGTGGTGAAACTTTCTCATGAGCCTGCAAGAACTCGATGTACCTCAGCTTGAAAAAATTGCAAAGGCCTGTTTTGAATATCTTGAGGAAGCCTGTCCTTCAATAGTGATGAAACAATTACATATCCACAGCGAAGAAACTCAGCCTCAAACCAAACCTCATACCTTATTAACCAAAAACATAAGTTAAAATGTTGCACTAGGCAACACCACATTGATAAAGAAATGGGAGTCGTGGTGCAGGCTACATAAGGCAGGATGCTGCTCAAGAGAACTAGTCATACAGCATTAGTCATATGAGGAATTAGAAGGAAAGGGAGAAGTAGAAGAAACAGGGGAAGGGTGGAACTATACTCATCTGCTGATAGCTTGGTATTGTAAATCAAGCCCTGACTCTCCAGGCTGGATCTCAATCTTTCAATAAGGCATCCCACTAATCAGCTTCTGGGGTCCTTCCTTGTACATCAGTCAACGCGCCCCCCTCCCCCACGTTTCCAGTCATACCTTGTGATGCACGCCCTTTCCAGAGTGATCTAGCTTTATGCTCTTGTTTGATTTGACAGGCAGTTGGGCTCCTATGACCAGGCAGTTCTGACCTTGCTTTAGGAATACAGAACTGCAGGTAATAAAATGGAGGTTGGATAGGACACTTAGGATTAGCCGACCCACATTAAAATGGATCATAAATGTAACTGTAAAAGGTAAAATTAAAAATCCTTTACAAGAATATGTAGGACAAAATCATTAGGACCTAAAATTAGTGAATAGTTCGTTGACATGATAACAAAAGGACACTCCACAATGAAAAATTGAAAGCAATTAAAAATAAGTAAAATTGATTGCCTCAAAATGAAAAAATAATTTACCTATAAATAAGAACATGAGAAGGCAAGCTACACACAGAAGGAAATATTTGTAATCCATGTGTCTGATAAAAGACTCTTACCTGAAAACTACAAAGACCTCCCAAAGGGTAACAATGAAAGCAATTAGAAAATGGAGAAAGGTGCTCCCCTCAGCAGTGTATTTCAGTAGATCTGCCTATTCTACTCCCCATTCTGTCTCTGGTGAGACCTTTCACCCCAGCACCACTAGTCTCCGCTCCAGCTCTTGTATGCATAAATAAATAAATCTTTTAAAAAAGACAGAAAATGAGAAAAAGACAACAGACATTTAACTGACTAAAATATACATATGACAAACACACACCACTAGCTATTAAGGGAATGCAAATTAAGAGCAGTAGATAGCTACTACTTCTACATTATATATTATATACTTACATTTATGTTAGCTGAGCTAAAATCAAAAATAGTGACAATACCAAATTCTAGTGAGGATCTGGAGAAAGTGGATTTATTGCTGGTGGAAATGTAAAATGGTATAGGTACTATGACAAATAATTCAGCAGTTTCTAAAACAATGATAGATATTTTTAAAAAATTTTAAAAACATTCAGCAGCTTCTAAATCATGACTCAGTATTGCATTTTTCAGCATTTATCCCATAAAAGCTTCCACAAAAAAATATGCAATTATTTACATAGTTTTATTTGTAATATCCAAAAATGGGAATTAATCCAAATGCTCTGTAATGGGTGAATGGTTAGACAAACTGTAGAATATTGTGTGTGTGTGTGTGTGTGTGTGTATATGCATATATATATATCTATATACACATGGAATGCTACTGGCAATAAAAAGGAATGAATAATAAACACAAGCACTTAAATTGATCACAAAGGTATTATACTAAGTGAAAGAAGTAAAAAATATTTATGCAACTCAATATTGCATAAATTCACTTCTATGACATTCTTGAAATGTCAAAATTATAAAAAAAGGAAACAGTATTGATTATTGGGGTTGGGAGGGTGAGTGTTACTATAAAAATGTGGTATTGGGGAGATCTTTGTGGTGATGGGATTATTCTGTATCTTGACTGTGGTAATGGCTTTGTTGACACAGGTAATAGAATGATATAGGACTATACAAACACTTTAAATCAATGTTAGTTTCCTGGTTTTGATATTGTACTAGTGTTATAGATGTAATCATAGTAGGAAACCATGTGAAGTGTATATAAGACATCTTTGCACTACTTTTGCAACTTCTTGTGAAACCTATATTTCAAGATAAAAAGTTAAAAATTCTGTTTGATATATTTTTCTCTTCTTTATTTCTTCTTTCTGTGCTCATTTCCTTTTTTCCTAGACATGGTTATCAGTCTCTTTGACCCTAAACCTCTTCTCCTCCTTAAGTATTGAGATACCATTTAATTGACCATAACACGAACCCAAGAAATTCTTCTCCTCCTGTTAGCCCTAATCCTTCAAAAATATCTTTAAAAAAAACTAGAAACTACCTAAATGTCCCAAAACAGATGAATGGATGATATACACAATGGAATATTACTCAGCAACAAAAGAGATAAGTGCATGCTATTTGCAGCAACCTGTTTAGATATGGAAGGGATTATGCTTAGTTAAATAAGTCAGAAGGAAAATAATATAAGTATCCATGTTTCCATTAATATATTAATACAGAGAAACACCAAAAGTAAAGGGTCAAGAAAAGACTAAACTTACAAGTTAACCATAGGTCTGAGGCATACAGGAGGGGAGGTAAGTACACAAGGGACTGTGATATTAGATCAAGGTGCAATGGTGATGAGAGAACTTTTGGAAGAAAAAAAGCACTTTTTAAGTAACCCAACTAACCTTTTTGTTTTAGAAAATGTTGTTCTTAATGTCACGTCATTGTTCTTAATGTTAGTATCACACAAAACATGTTTTGAACACTTTTCTCAGAGTTTTTGTTTTACATGAATAGAGCATTAACAATATGCTTGGTGTCTATGTATTAAGACCACATTCAGGATTTACTTGGAAAACAAGTGATATTGTAACTGGGTGGTCCCTAGGAGAAGGGAAGTTCCAGGTTCCCTGCCCCACCCAGAAGGAGTGTGGAACTGAGCAGAGAAAAAGGAGAGAGAAGAAGAGAGAAGGAAGGCAGATGGAGAAGGAGACCTAAGGAAGCCACATGGAGCAGCAAACATGAGATGAAGAAACCGGGCTTGTTTCCTGACCCTGGACTGGTTAAGGCAGATGTGGGTGAGATAACTGTAGGGAGGTGACTATGGCAGTGTTTATATTGATTTTGATTTTGCTCTTTTCCTCCCAGACTTGTCTGGCCATTTCTGACCCTTTTCCATGGGTCCCCGCCAGAAGGTGCTTTAGTCTTGTGGCAGGCTTTCAGGCCTTGCTTTGGGCCAGTCCCTTTTGGGTTGACTTTTGCCCACGAGGGGATGGGTAACTTCAGGTGTTTGATTTAGAAGTTATATTCTTTGTGTCCCATATTGTATATTCACTGTATTAAAGTCACTTTTCATTAAAGCTTTGTATGTTTTGTCTTGTTGCGGCAGAACCCACTTAGAGCAGGCAGGTTTTGGGGCTTCAGGGGTGCCCTGAATTGAGGTGCCCTATAACAATATCAAATATTATGTTCCATTAGTTTTTTATATAAATTCACATGTCAAAAAAAAAAAAAATCCTCTGCTAGGCCATGTGTCCAGATTTTTCGTTTGGAAAATATGATCATTACAACCAAAGAACATCAAACCAAATACAGTCTTTTCCTGAGGGCTTGCAAACTGAATCTGGCAACACTTTGGAAAAGTACTGCTTTAGGTTCTCAAGAACCCATAGAGCCCTCTGGCTCTTTCAGAGGGCTCAGCCCTCAATATTCTTTCTTAGTCCTTTGAAAAAATTATGAGTTGCAGGTGTTTAAAATTTTAATTATTTTCTTTTGGTCTTTTCATTACAAAACCAGTCCAAACAACAAATGGAATTACACTTTATGGGGGGGGGGGAAGGAGGAGGATAACATTTACACTGAAATGCACTTCTGCAATTTTCTTCCACTCATTTTCCTTCTTAACTCTTTCAGTCAAACCTTTAACTTCTTTTCTAAATTCCAGCATTGCCAAAACAAAACAGGACACCAAGCAAAAGTAAAACAAACGTCTATTATGCTGCGATTACACTACTTTGAGAACGAAGGAAATTTGTCCCTTTCGGTGATCCGTCCCGGCGTTTGCCTGCAGCAAGATGGCGGCTTTATCAATGTCAGTCGCGCTAAGGCAAGCGCTGTTGGGGAGAAGGGCAACAGCTATAGCTGCCATTTCTGTTTCCAGGGTTCCGACCAGGTAATAGGATTGTCAAAATTCTTCAAGCCTCTCGGGTCTCTCCATTTCTGCGGAGGTCTCTGCTGACTGGGTTCGGGAGAAGGCCTCGGGGAAAGCGTCCTCTGCTGACCCTTTCCAGGGGAGCGGGCGGGCGAATTTGGGACTAGCTGCGAACAGGGCCGCTGCCCAGGCGAGTGGGGGCGTGAATAGGGAGAGCGAGGAAGGGGACCTTTGGTTTCTTGGAAACTTTTCGACTGTGGCTGAGAGGGTCTGTGGGGGCTGGGGTGGGGGGGGGGAGGTTGTCTCTGGAGGTGCGAGCCGAGCCCTTTGCCCCCGAGAAGGGAGGCGTCTCACGGATTTTTCTCCCCACTCCCCGCCCTCTTCCATTTTCACCTGTATGCGGGGATTCCAGTTCTTAACCCAAGGGCTAAATTTCTTTCTTCCTTCCTTGACTTTAAGTGGCATTGATTAAGATTTCTGAACAGAAAGATTATTTATTCATCTGTCTGCCAGGGAAGAAAACTTGGTTGGAATTAAGTGTTAGCAAAAAATATCAATGTAGTGGTGTTGGAAGGTAATTTTAAACTCTGGTGGTGATGCCGGAGGTTTTCCATTCATAATTTTATTAAAGCCTCGCAGTGATTCAGAGATTGTTGCTATTGTTTTGTTTTGAAACGTTTTTGTTTTAGTGATGGTGATTTATTTTCGATTGCAATACTTAATCCTCCTTTTCTATTTTTTCGAATTTTCCTGACTTTGTTACAGTACTAACACAAAAGTATTCTCACGCTGGCATCTTTACGAAGAATTATGTTTTATCACTGTCTCATTGCTTGTTATAAATATAGAGGTATTTAACTGCTGCAGCGTAGTCTGTACTAAGTGCTTAGAACAAGAATGAAAAGACTCCAAGAGCCGTTGTAAAAAGGAATTGGGAAGAATAGGGGTGATTAAAATTTGAAAAGAGTGTCTAATGAAATGCAAATTAATTTAGTTTATTAAATAAGGAAATGCAGAGAGTTATATCTAGACTTAATTAGAAATAATTTTTGTGATAAGTCATTTTTATTAAGTTTTTATGTAGTGGATGTTGTGATGAAAAGAAGTGGATGACCTGGCAGCAGTCAGTAGTTTAGGAAAATATTTGAAGGTAGTAGTAGAAAGATAAATACATGATACAGAGTGACTGAAAAAACGAGGTTGCTAAGATTGAGAGATGGTAAATAATCAGTTTTTAGCTATATGTTCTACATTTGGGGAGCCTGAAGAATTGAAAAACTTCTGTGCAGCGAAATAGGCCACTGCTTGACAAGGGCTTGGTGATTCAGGCTTGTTTTTGTTGTCATGGACACGGTAGGGAATTAATTTTGCATTCCCATATAGTGATGTATGCACAGCAGCCCTTGAATTGAAAGCAAGTTTGAAGGATCCCCTGGTGCATTGCTAGTCAGAACATGACTGTGTGTGTATGTATGCTTAAGTCACAGTCATTTTTTAAACAATTATAGTAGCTGAAGATAACAGATTTTGGAAACATTGATAATTGGTACTACTTAACCACATTTAAAGAGCTTTTGCTTGTAAATATGTGGAGAGAAATTTGAAAATGAAATAAAGTTTTAAATCATATAAATGATTTTCACACTTAAAAGCCAAGGAAAACAAATTTTAAACACAGATCAAATTTACTTGTTTTATAAACCTCTTTTTTACCCAAAAAACTTATGATTATCTCACCTGTTGGAAATGTATGGCCCTTCTCCTTTATTTATTACTCTTCATCCTTTAAGAACTTTTTCCGTTAAGATATGATTATAATGAGGATTTTGAAAGGTTGAGTGGAAACAGAACCAATGACTAGGAAATCCACATCTAAAATGCAACTTACTGTAACAATGCTTAGAAAAACATTTACAAATCATGAAACATTTCAAATCACTTGGTCCAAATGAGGGAGAGTAGAATCAGGTCGTTGGTGAGGCAAGAAAGCAAACAAATAAAAACATTGAAGAAAAGGAGCTATCGATAAAAGCTAGTAATAGCTAACTGCTACCTTATATGAACTCAGCTACTGTATATTAGTAAAAAAACAACAAACTCAACTACATGAATATGAGAAAGAAAAAATTAAATAGTGCAGGTGTTTCAGATGATGTAATTACTGAGCTTGCGCTCTAGTGTGAGTGGCAGTTTCCACCTGCTTCTCATTTCCCTGAACTGAATGAGGGGAACTATCCCAGATAAATGGTACACATTTTTCCCAACTTCACCTGACTTTCCTAAGGGATTGTCCAGGGTAACAATATTAACCAGACAATCAGACAAAATGGTGTTTTGTTTCCAAAAAGCAATTCTTAGGACTCAGGACATTTGATGCAGTGTTTATTTGTTGTTATTTTCTGTATACTTTTTTTCATTTGGCTGTGTCGAATTTAAATATTGCTTCTTAGGGCATTAGAACTACAGCTACTGTTAATGGCTGTGGTGGGCACGAAGGGTATGAGACCTTTTTGTGAGGCCCAAATCTCTGGTTCTATTCTATTGCTTTATTTCCTTTTTCAGAATTAGATAAGTCAATGTGAAATTATGGGTCTGCAGGCACCTCCATTGAGCAAGAGGTTCAAAAGAGGTGTAGGGGTGTGTATGTGTATTTTCTGGGAAAGTTTCTCAGCTCAAGTCTGAAAAACATTTAGAGCGTTCAAATCTGTAGATTATCTTCTTCTTCTTCACGTGAAGTGGATAAGCAAATTCCTCTTTGAATGGCAGCTACCTTTGTTGGATTTGGAAGATATCAAAGCCAAATTTGTGAGCTTGATAATTTTCTAAAGTATCCTCTATTAGATTTCATTAGTTTGCTTATTTTCCTTACTAAAATACCCATAATTAGCCTGTTTTCACCATAGTAGGTATCTTTGTTGAATTCTTCTTAGAATTAGATATTTTAATACTAATAAACATTAGAATAGTGTCTGGCACACAAATAAACCTTACCTAAGTAAATGTTAATATTATTATTGGCCTAAATAGCCCCAATTTATTTTCCCCTTTAGTCTTGGTAATAGATATTGTGGTAGATTATATTACTATATAAAATACTTTCTCCTTTTTTTTTTTTTTTTTTGTGGCAGGATTATGTGTCACTGTTCCATTGACGAAGTGATTTGCTTTGGCCAATGAAATGTTACCAGGAATAATGCTATGTCAAGCAGAACATTTAAGAACTGTCTAGTGTTTTGTCATGTCCCTCTTCCTTTTGCTTTGAGATGGATATATCTCTGAAGTGTTCTTTTCTTTTTGCTGAGATCCCAGAATGAAGCAAAGCAAAGCAGAAACTGATTTTTATGCTTCTGTAAAATATAAACTAAGTAAGGGCATAAAGATATTTGGATTATTGGTTATGTTAAAATAACAACCTGAGCTGATTCTCTGACTCTCTGATTGAGCTTGCATTCTATTGTGAGTCTCAGGTTCCACCTGCTTCTCATTTCCCTGAACTGCTCATCCCAATGAGCAGTTTTTAGCCTCATGGGCTTCCTTATCAATAGTGAGGTTATAAGCTTTTGAGAACTGGAAGAATTGCCTTTGTATATTTAAGCACCTAATGTAATGACTCTTACATAACAGTAAAAAGCTTAGCACATAAATGAGTAAGCATATATTTAGAGATGTGGGATTGTGAGGAAAACAAGTGGTATTTCACTTCATCAGTGACAACTTATTAGGCACCTAACTACATAAATGTGAGTATAAAATAACTGCAACACATTCTTTTCTAATTGTTTGCAGTGGTCTAAGTTTAGGATATTCACCTAAAACTCGTAACTTCTGAATTGAAGTTGTTTCATAGATATTTTTGTACTTATACATTTCCTTGACAACTGTCCTGACTCATGTTCAAATTAAGAAAAAAAAAAGATGGAAATGAATTTACTTGGGAAAGGGTACCTTGAAAAATAACTTTTTTGTAATGATAGAAACTACGTATGATTATTAGATTTGCTCTCTGCAATCTGCTTTACAGTATGTTTCTTAGTTAACATGGACTTAATGGAGAAGGATGGAAAGACTTGGTTCCCGGGTAAATGCATATTAGAAGATGTCTTTAGGTATGGGATGAATAGATAATAAGGTGATTTCAATGTAATAGTTACTAAAATAGATCCTTTAGTGAAAGTTAATAATTTTTATGGTATTCTGGGCATAAATTAATGTACTAATTTATTTTTCACTTAGTGTGTATTAATTACCACGCCCAAGACTTTGTCTATGTTATCTACATTATTTCTTACAGCACTCCTATTATTCATCTGGTGTTCTTATTATTATCATTTTTTAGATCAGGACATAGATTTTAAGCAAATAATACTAAGAAATAGCCCGATTTAAGTCTACAGCATATGTGGATTTTTACATTGAGAATTATGTCAGATAATAGTAAGTTCAGACCTCAGAGCCTTCTCTATTTTCTCTTTTACCAATGACTGCCTTTTATTTGAGAGACTATCTAGTACTCTTATCTTTCACTCTCGACTTTTCCTTTTACATAGTTGGTTTCCGAATAGGGGGTTTTTAGTTTTAATTTTTACCCTCAAATTATATAATTACTTTCGGTGAGAAACTTTAGGTGACTAGGTTATTTTGTACCTTTTTATTCTCTTAAAATATGTTTAATGTATGTGTTTAATGTATGTATTAAACGAGGTAGACTGGTTTTCTTTTTTTGGTCAGTGATCATTTAGAAACACAGTTACTGTAATCTGCTGCCTTTAAAAATCTATCAATGTCTGCTTTGCTTTCTGAGTTCTTGTGTCTGCTTTTTAATAGTATTCTTGTATCCCTCCTTGGCTGGTCTACTTCCTATTCACAGGTTCATTACCTATTTTCACTTACCATGGATTTGAAAGCCAAAAATAATAGAATTTTGTGTAAAATAAATTAGGCTTACTAGAACCCTGATTATGGTTGAAATTTACTTTAAAAGCCTAAAGCTTTTGTAAAAAGTTGATAGCTAATTACATATACGACTAGAACTATTTTTATAACTTTTGTTTTTTAGTTTGAAACATTCAAAGACTGATTTCACTTGAATTATGCAGTGACCACCTTCTTAATACACTTCATTTAAATATTTAGGTATTTTGGCAAACTCTAGTTTTTGCCCATTAAGTAATGACATGAAAACAATTCAGAATTCCCTTTTAAATTTCTTTTTGATAGGTGAATATAACTTTAGTTTCTTTATAACTAATTAGTTGCTCAAATGTAACATTTTCTTGCCTTTATTCAGGAGACTTAAGTTTTTCTTTATGAGATCATTTTCTGGTTCAGTGGCTTTTAAACCCTTGCTATGCATCAAAATCATCTGTTTTGTGCATGAAAAAATTAAGGTGCCATGGCCCCATTATGTATTGGTAAGTAAGTTTAAGTTGAGCTTAGAGCTTTGGTGATTTCTGATGGGAAGTTAGGGCTGAAAGCTATTCATCTCCTCCCCACCCCCCTTCATATCTTGAAAAACTTCAAAATGCATTTTTCTCTTTGGTATGGAATGGAAGAGATTTCCAGAAACAAACAAAATGCTTCCCTTTTTTGCATATTTTTCTCTTCTAAATGATTTTATGCTTTTCACCCTAGACTTTTTTCTAGGAGAAGCTTTGTTTTGAGGCAAAGCAGGCTTTTTGATAATTTTGGAGAAACCAGGCCATATTACTCACTCTCTAGAGACTCTTGTTCTTCCTTTTGGAAGGGCTCAGGTTTAATATAGCACAGCTGTTGAACTCTGCCCTTTAAAGTTTTAAGAAGAAAGTGTTTTATCCTTTAAAATGGAAATGCCTTTTTTAGGGAGGTGGTCTTTGGCTGGGTATATTGATAGTTCTCTAAGAAATTTTCATGCTTTTCTAGAGTTTTGTTTCAGCGGTTTCTTGGAGTTTTGGATGTTGAGATTACTGTTTCTGAAAATAAAGATCTGTTTTAAAACATGTTTTGCTGTATCTTTAGCAGAGCTAGTTGAGAGTTTCTTTCTTTGTTTTCTAGGACTCAAAAATATGTTCTTCCTTTTATTCAGCCACTTCATACATAAGTAAATGGTCCTTGAATAGGGCTTACTAGACAAAAGATCCTGTTCTAGATGACTGTTCAACAAGCCATATGCTTCTCCTAAAAATGTCAGTCTGTCTTGATGAGCTTTAAAGTGAATACAGATGTTTTGGCTCTTTTGAGGACTACCACTCTTTGTGTGGAAAGAGCACTTCTTTTTTCAAGAGATTTCTTCAGTATACTTATAGAAATTTGCATGAAATTTATATTTACAATTTTTGTCTTTTAAGTTTAATGAAATTAGATTTCATTAGGCATTAGTAATTTGAGTTTAATTTTAATATCCTTAGCACAAATGAGATCTCAAGAATTAGAATAGGTCTTAATATGCCTTTAATTGTTAAGAATTTATATTTAGCCTTTTAAAAATTTTTGTAACTTAAAATGCTTCATAATATCTTTTGTGCCATGAAAGATTTTAGCAGGAACAGGTATCTTTTTAGATTTCAGTACCTTCTAATTTTGTAGGTTAACTCTAGAAATTGTAGCTAAAAGATTCATATGATATTTGAGTTGGGAGAGAATTCAATGAGCATGGTGATGGACACTAACACATGTATCTCTAGAACTTCTTGCTTCTTGATTATCTGGCAATTGAAGAAAGCAGAGTGAACTTCTGGTAGCTACGGAAAACACTGCAGACTCACTAGTAAACTGTTAATACTATGTAGAAAATATCTAGCCCCCATGTACAGACAATTGAAAATAATGTCATCATTCATTCTCCCACCAAGTCTGTGCCCTACCTAAGCATAGCATCTCCAGTTTGTTTATTCTTGGTTTATTTTTAGAGGAAGCTAATTTTATTTATTTAAGATTTATTTATGCATATAGGATTGGGTTACAGGCCAGAGGTGCAGGGATGACTAAAGGATTCACAGACACAGAGTGGGGAGCAGGACAGCGAATCGACAAAGTACACTGCTGAGGGGAGCAGTGGGCCAGACAGAAGAGGTCTGCTGAGCCATGTGGGTCACCTGGGCTGGAGATCAACTGGCACCTAAACAATTCGGCTTGCTTGCGGTGCTCTGCTTTAACCCATTGCACCATCTGGGAGGTCCCTGTTTATTAAGGACTAGATTTCCTATTGCTTTACTACTTCTTGGTACACCTTAGGGATATTCTACTTTGCCACTATTTTTGAACTATTTAATGTACTTTTAGCCAAATGAAAATACTAATAGTCATAACTTAGTATGTTGAAAGTAAAGGAAAAAAGTTGACGTGAAGTTTTCAAAATTTTTAATTTTAAAAATGATGAAGAATGGGGAGGTAAAAAAATTACTAAGAAAAGCTGTATATTCTTTTCACAACTAAATTTTAGACTTTCAACCATGTACAGTTTTGTTTGTAAAGTGCCACAATAATTAGGGCACAAAATACCAAATCACTTTAGGACACCCAAAGACCTTCTCATACTCGTTCCTGTAATCCCTGATACCAACTTCTCTCTCTCTCTCTTTTTATGCATATACACTTTTAAATTTCAAGATTGTAGTATAAATATAATATAAATTGAAAACACCCCTTTTGAGATTGGATTGTTTCATTCAGTATGATGCCTTTGAGACTCATCCAGTTTGTGTGTATCAGTAGTTTATTCCTTTTTATTGCCAAGTAGCTGTCCATTGTGTGGATGTAGTACAGTTTATCCATTCCCTTCTTGAAGGACATTTGGATTATTTCCAGTTTTTGACATATAAAAAGAATTGTTATAAACATTGGTGTGTGAGATTTTGTGTAAACATTTCTTTCTGTAGAGTAGATACTCAGAAGATTGCTAGTTCATTGTAATAGGGGTTTAACTTTATGGGAAAATGCCATACTATTTTCTAGGGTGGTTGTATCATTTTGCTTTTTTATCAGTAATGTCTGTAAGTTGCTCTGTATAATCAATATTGGCATTGCCATTGTTTTTAATTTAGCAATTTAATAATACATAATTGCATTTGGTGGTGATTTTTAGTAAATTTGAGATGTAACTGATATATTTTCTGTCATACAGTTGCCTATTTTGGACATTTTATGCAAATGGACTCATGTGATCCTTTGTAACGGCATTTTTTATTTAGCGTAATGTTTTCAAGGCTCATTCAAGTTGTTGCGTGTCTCAGTACTTTATTCCTTTTTTATGATGTATAATTACCTTGTATGGATTTACCACATTTTGTTTATGGTTGATATTAGTCTGTAGTTTTTTGTCATTGTCATTATTAAGATTTGGTATCAGGATAATTGTGGGGCTCATAAAGTGAGCCGGAAGTGTGTTTTCATCTTTTCTTTTCATGTATTTTTTATTTGCTTCAGAATATTTTATTTCATTGAGACTTCATGGATTATTTTAAATGTTTTGTTTAATTTCCAAGTATTCATAGTTTTTTTGTTCCATCTGTTACTCATTTTCAATTTAATTTTGCTAAGTTCTGAAAATCCAGTTCTCTGGTGTATCTTTTCTTAGTTTGCATCCAGGTACTCGTCACTTTTACTATTTTACTTTCTAGTCCCAACCCTGTGGTGCACCCATATTGGGGCAAAGTGACAGGAAATAGGGAGAGAACCAACAAAAAATACCCTCCTAATAGGTGTCACAACTTCAATGAATGCAGAAGAACATTTCCTTCATTCAAAGTTTTGGCTCTTTTATGTTTCCATGTGTCCGTGGGATTGCCTATATAGCTGGGCTGTTCATCAAAGATCAGGGAAAACTGAGTGATTTCCACACTTGATCTTTTCAGGTACTTTCATTTCTAACTCCTAGGCAGAGTCCTTCCTTTATGTAAATACCACTTCTGAGGTTCCAGCTGTATGAAATTCATGCTGGAGACACTGGAGAAAAAAAATATAAAAAATACTGGTTGAATGATACTGCTCTCATTCTGGTGATCTTTACAGGGCAACCTGCTCTGTACTTTTGAGTTTTTAACTAGCTGTTTTATACATTCTGTTTAGAGTTTATGGTTGTATTGAGTGGGAGATTCACAGTAGAATGTGCTTACCTATATCTTACCAGGATCAGCCATACTAGGATAAATTATTCTTAAAGCTAAATTCTAATATTTCTTGCTTTAAAAAAAAATCTGAGTAGATTTAAAAGATCTAATAGTGACTGTAAAAGTTACTATGTGACCACTGACTCTCAGCTAGTGAGAGAAAGGGAAAGATTAACCTAATAAATCTCAGAAATGGAGCAGAGTTTCAAAATACACGTGTCCTTGGTTGAACATCAGTGCATTTAATGAAAGATATTTGTTGCCCAGTAAGTGGGCAGAAAAATACACTGAATCATTGGGTTAGAACATCAATCAGTATGTCTTTTTTTTTTTTTTTTAAGATTTATTTATTTATAATTGGGGTACAGGCCAGAGGTGCAGGGGCGGCGAGAGGATCCACCAGAGACAGAGTGGGGAGCAGAACAGACAGTTCTTCGAAGTACACTGCTGAGGGGAGCAGTGGGCGGACCAGGAGAGGTCTGCCATGCCATGTGGATCACCTCTTGGGCAGGCAAGGCTCAAACTCAAGCAGAAGTGGCTTTAGCTTTTCAGTGCAGTGCTTTAACCCGCTGCGCTACCAGGGAGGGCCTGTCTTAACTTCTTTAAAATGATGTGGGAGTCAAATCTATTTTGAATAACTATTAGAAGTTTTGTTAACTTTTCTAGAAATACATTTATGTCTGCCTGCCTATCTAGCTAGCTTCAGAGTTACATTTCTAGAAGATTGATAAATTCCAGGCTTTGCAGTTCCTCCACAGATATTAGATCTTATACAATGTTTTGTTTATGCTAGCTCTTTGGTATACCTTTCTCAGTTGTGGGTTTCTCACAGTAGAAACTTAGATATTCAAATGACTGGCAGGTGGTTGTCTTTCAGGGTCTTGTTTTAGTTTGACAATTCCTAAAGTAATAGGGTCTGAGACCAAAGACATGTGTGCAGGTGACTTATTTGAGAGTTTATCTGGGAGTAGGAAGGAGTCTGGTAGTGAGACAAGGAAAGAAGAAAAGATTGTAAGATTGAGATTGCTACAGTGAGCAGTAGAGGCTCAGTTCCATTGGAACTGGCAGCAGTGTAAACAGAATGCCTTTCAAGATTACCTATTTGAAAGATGGAAGACTTGAACATTTATCCACTGGTTCTCATTACCCTGTGATTGAATGTGTTAACTCTTCTGTACTTTCATGTAGTCTTGAAACATAATAGCTTGGTTCACTTGGGTGGGGTGCTAGAGGGTAACATGAGTCTGAGCACCTATAGATGTGGCTGAAATGACAGGTGGGCATAGGAATGTGATGTGAACACCAAACGTGTCTGTTACAAGATTCCTTACCATCTGAGAATCTCTAACTTATTTTTGGGGGAGAAGGACAGTGTTGCTAATATTTATTCCAATAGGTGTTATTTATTGAGTACTTAAGCGTGGAAGTAATTCCTTTATATATGTTATTTCGTCTCATGAAATTGAGTGATGTCATTTTAGATCTATTGACAGTTACAGTTTGATCTATTTCCAGGGTTATAAATAACTCATTTGTAAATATTTGTTCTCTTCATCAATATTCTAGAAAGACATGCAAAGGATTTGAAAGTTTGGAAGTTGAGGTCACTTAACTATAAAATAATAGAAATTCTGCAGGGAAGAGAGTTTTCTACCATACAATTCCATGTTAAAAAAAATTCATGATAGAATATTCCCATACTTTGTAGGTAAAGGAATATTGAAGTCCCTGTGTAGACTAAAGGCTGTGTACAACCATCTAACAAAAAAAGATCACCAATAGGATTTTATTTGAATTTGAGACTAGAACAGTGCCATTAACTGAAATAATCTCTCATTTCCTGGGTTAAGCCTGTGTTTCTCCAGTGATCCAGTGATATTGCCTAAATGATTCAGATAGTTAAAATTTTTTCTTACAACTGCCTTAATAGGCTTTTTTCACTGTCCCCTAACATCCTGATTAATATGGTAGGGTTTTTTTTTTTTTTTTTTTTTTGCATCCCTTTCATTGCAGGGTTAGGAGTGGGATGGCACAGCCTGCAGCTGAGGTCATGTCAGATTTGAGCTTCCTCTTCCGTTAGTTGATACTGTTACTGCTAATTGTTTTTCTGTTGCTAATGAAGTTCATGGTTTAATGTTCATCTGAATGATAGTTACTACTTCTAAGTGACCCATCATGGGGACGCCACTTTTTATTTTGCCCCAAATTTTATATTTTGGTTTTGAGTTTGAACTGTAGTAGACAACTACCTTAATAATTCTTACTAGTGTCCTTGACTCTATCTTTAGGAAAACTGCTTTCCAGATATTATCTGTTAACTCTTGCTATATTTGCTGTATTTCTATGCTATATTCTTAGCTTTCACATACTTAAACTACTGTATTGGATCCATCACTTAAGCCTATCGTAGTAGTTGTACCACATGCTTTGGAGTGAACTCTATTTACATTTGAGTCCCTGCCACTGAAGCCTCCCAGCTCTATTTGTGCCTGTTTTCTGTCCTATGGACATAATTTAAAAAAAATAATATAATATTTTATTTTTACATCATTTTGTACATTTTTTTTTCATCTCAATTGTAATCCCCGTGTGTTGGGTCCTTTGCCTGGACATACCTCCCCACCTCCCCCACAGAATCATATGCACACTGTTGTGTGGAAACAGAAAGAATGAGCCATGGGTGCTGGAACAGAAAAACAGGAGCCGAGAAGTGTTCTGCCTTGTGTTTACTGCCTTATATTTACGGGACTGTTCTTTGACCCCCCATGTTATTGTCGCATGTTATTGATGCACTTGCTGAGAGCTTCTGCCTACCCCCAGCCCCAGGCTCCATGCTGAAGGGTATAAATAGGGAAGGAGAGAAGAATAAAGTGTGCCTTTGCTTGCTGACCATGAAGTGTGTGTTTTAATCCTGACATCCTTCGCTCAGACCATCTCTGCTGTCGTGCTGGCGCAGCACCCGTGGGTTTCCCATCACCAAGTCACCCATGTGCCATCACCATGCACTTCCCTCCCCACACCCGTTTTTGATCCCATTCCCTACTCCATTCCCACAAAATGTCTCTGGTATATGGCTGTTCATTATTCTTATTATTTTCTCGCCTGGTCCATTATACTCCTGCTATGAGTGAAACCTTTTTCTTTCTGGCTTATTTCACTAAGCATAATCTTTTCCAGCTCCATCCAAGTTGCTGCAAAAGACATGTGTTTCTTTTTTTTTTTTTTTTTGGTTGCTGAGTAATATTCCATTGTGTGTATGTACCACATCATTTTAATCCAGTCATCTACTTTTGGGCATTTGGGCTGCTTCCATGTTTTTCCAATTGTAAATAAAGCAGCAATAAACAGGTGCAGGTATCTTTTTGAATCAGTGTTTTGTGTCTTTTGGGTAGATACCTAAGAATGGGATTGCTGGGTCATAGGGAAGCTCCATGTTTAGCAGTTTGAGGAACCTCCAAACACTTTCATACACTTTCAAACCTCCAAACTACTTTCCATAGTGTTTGTACTAGTTTGCATTCCCACCAACAGTGCAGGAGAGTTCCTTTTCCTTCACATCCTCACCAACATTTGTTGTTGTTAGTTGTTTGAAGATGTGCCATTCTTGCTGGGGTGAGGTGGTATCTCATGGTGGTTTTAATTTGCATCCCCCTTATTAGGAGTGATGTTGAACATTTTTTCATATGCTTGTTGGCCATCTGCATTTCCTCTTTGGAGAAGTGTCTTTTTAGCTCATCTGTCCATTTTTGATGGGGTTGTTTATTTTTGTTGAGTTTAAATGGACATAATTTTGATTAATAAACTATGTGAAAAGTTTGGGACTGCCTGACATATGCTAAGTCTTTAGTCAGCTGTAGTATCATCATCATCTTTGTTTTATGGCTGCTTTTCCCCCCATTTTGTTCTTCCTTCCCTACCTTATTATTTTTCTTCTTTCATAAGTTTTACCTTGATTCTAGTTCCTCCTCCTCCTTTTTTTTTTCTTTTTTTGATTATCAGAGCATTTTGGATTTTGTCTGTTTATAGTATTCTAGGTATGAGTATATAAAAGAATTATCTGCAATTAGCTTTTTTCAGATTGTGACCTCCCATGCACTCCTCAGTGCAATGCAATCTGTTTTTGGCATTCCACTGAACTAGTTTTCGTTAAAGTCTGCAGTGACCCTGTTGCTAAGTGAAGAGAGTCTTCACAGTCCTTAACTTACATGGCTTTTGTAATACAAAGAGATGACTTTCTCATTCTTGAAAGATTTCTTTCTTTGACTTATATTTTGGCATTAGTCCTTTTCAAGTCCATATGAATAATCATTTTGTGCCCATTCCTTCACTTCCCTCAGTGTTTGTCAATTTAATTTCTAGCCTTCACTCTATATAATACTTATATAGTATTTTATATACACATGAATATGTGAGGAAACATAATGGCAAAATGAGTTTTTGTGGACCAGCACCCAGTATAAGGAGTAAAGAATTATCTCTACCTTTGTATTTTGCATATTCTCTGTAGTGTATTGAATAATGTCTTCTTCCTCCTCCTAATGATGTTCATGTCCTAATCGTTAGAGCTATGAATGTTATATGCAAAAGGGACTTTGTAGATGTGATAAAGTTGAGGATCTGGAGAGGGGTGATGGTCCTCGATTATCCTGATGGGCCCACCAGTGTAGTCATTTTGGCCCTTACAAGGACACAAGAGGAATCAGAAGAGAAGAAATGTCACTGTGGAAACAGATTAAAGTGATAGTGACCACATGTTACGGAATGCCAGCAGCCTCTAAATGTAGGAAAAGGCAAAGAACAGATTTTCCAAAAGGAAACTCCAGAAGATGCCACACCTGATTACATATTTAATATCCTTGTAGGAATTTTTGACTCTTGACCTAAGAGAATGAATTTGTGTCGTTTTAACCCACCAACTTTGTGGTAATTTGTTAAAGCAGCAATAGGACTAAGACACATTCTCCCTGTATCTTATTATTTACCATGACTTCAGTTGCCATCTACTTACATTAAATTCTAGTTGCATATAGTTCATTTATATCATGCAGTTTTTTCATTCAAGAAAATCAGTGTATATACATTGCAACTAGAAAAAATGGAAAATATTTTGAAAGCAGCTAAACGTTCAAATTCTCATTTGGTTTAGTGATCATTTAGTACTCCACCAAAGAAAGCGCAGTTTGTTCCAGTGCTACAGAACTTGTTCATGAAAACATGGTACCTAGATCTTCTTTGGGTGGTGGGGGTGCTTCCTAAAGGATTTCCAGATTTAATTTTTGCAGTTTGCAGTTTTTCACTGACACTCTGATTTTAGGATTTACTCTCCATCAAAGATGTGACTCTTTTTCTTATTCTAGACCCTTGGATCTAACTTGGATTTTCTATAGATATTTCCATCATAGCATATCTGAAACAATTTGATGATGATCATTGCCTCCCCTAGTCCTTTAATTTTTCTGAGTAGCTGTCACCAGCATCTCAGCCAGTTATCTAAAAGGAGAAACCTAAGTATAATTCTTGTTTTCTTCCTATCGTAAGACCTTTTATCAGTTAGTCATTGAATACCTTTTTCTAGCTCATTCAGTTTCCCCCCTTTTTGTGGCAGCTATCATCCTGCCTCTTCACTGGGCTCCATGTCTTCAGTTTTAATTTGATATCCATGTTGCATACTGTATAAAGTCCAGACTTCTCAGTGTGCCTCAGAGTGCGTATTCCCTGTTCATATCTTCTGTTCATTCTTTGGCATTCATCCTCTCATAATATCCCTCCTGGCTCAATCTCCAGCTGTACACAAACTATATATATATATATATATATATATATATATATATTATTTTATAACAGTTCATTTTTACATCATTTTGTACATTTTTTCCCCATCTCAATTGTAATCCCCGCGGGTTTCCCATCACCAAGTCACCCGTGTGCCATCACCATAATCCCGTGCACTTCCCTTCCCACTCCCCCGTTTTTGATCCCATTCCCTACTCCACCCCCGCAAAAATGTTTCTGGTATATGGTTGTTCATTATTTTTGTTATTTTCTCGCCTGGTCCATTATACTCCTGCTATGAGTGAAACCATCCGGTATTTTTCTTTCTCTTTCTGGCTTATCTCACTAAGCTTGATCTTTTCCAGCTTCATCCAAGTTGCTGCAAAAGGCATGTGTTTCTCTTTTTTGGTTGCTGAGTAATATTCCATTGTATATATGTACCACATATTTTTTATCTAGTCATCTACTTTTGGGCATTTGGGGTGCTTCCATGTTTTTCCAATTGTAAATAAAGCAACAATAAACATGGGGGTGCAGGTATCTTTTTCAATCAGTGTTTTTATGTCTTTTGGGTAGATACCTAGGAGTGGAATTGCTGGGTCGTAGGGAAGCTCCATGTTTAGCAGTTTGAGGAACCTCCAACACTTTCCATAGTGGTTGTACTAGTTTGCATTCCCACCAGCAGTGCAGGAGAGTTCCTTTTTCTCCACATCCTCGCCAACATTTGTTGTTGTTAGTTGTTTGAAGATGTGCCATTCTCACTGGGGTGAGGTGGTATCTCATTGTGGTTTTAATTTGCATCTGCCTTATTAGGAGTGATGTTGAACATTTTTTCATATGCTTGTTGGCCATCTGCATTTCCTCTTTGGAGAAGTGTCTTTTTAGCTCTACTGCCCATTTTTTGATGGGGTTGTTTATTTTTGTTGAGTTTCATCAGTTCTCCATATATTTTTGTGATCAGTCCTTTATCACTACTTTTGTGTGAGAAAATGTTTTCCCAATTAGTGGGCTGTCTGTTTTTTATAATGTCTCTTTTGCTATACAGAAGCTCTTTAACTTGATGTAGTCCCATCTATTTATCTTTGCCTTCACTATTTGTACACAAACTATATTTTATAGTGATTCTGAACTACTTGCAATTCCTGACTATAGTCACCCGCTACCCCCCCACCCCCCCATTCACCCTCTTCTATAATGAAGATTCTGCCTTCCTGGACTATTTCTTATGCTGTTTCCTGGCCTCCCTGCCCTTTACCCTGTCTCAGCAACCCTTGCCTATTTAAATCTTACTCACTCTTTAGGTGGCAGCTTAACCATCACTTTCTCTAAGTAGCATTGTTGGAAGCACAAACTTAGTTTGTTAAAGACTAGTCCTGTATGGCTTAGGAGCCCTTTGTGTTTTACTTCTTTTTAGTATTTAGTCTATTTTATTGCGATTGCCTGTTTTGCCTACTATACTGAAGTTCTGTGAGAACAGGCACTATTTCTTCTTTTTGTTTTTGTAGTATAATACCATGTTTAACATATAATACACTCAATAAACATTTGTGCTCTTACTTGATTATAGAATTGTAATGAGATAAAAAATTCATAGTAGCATCTCCTTAAGCAGGATAACATTTTGGATTGTGTTTTCCTTAAGATGATGTAGCTACTTGGGTTTTAGATGTTATATAATCTTCACGTACAGTGATAGTATAGATTACTCAAAAAAGGTGACTTTTATACATTTATGTCTTATAACTGAGTATTAATATTGCAAATTTAAGCTTAAAGCAGTGTTTGTTAAAATGTGCAGTGGAATTCTGTCAGATAACATTTTGTGTGATTTGGGTTTTTGTGAGAGCTCTGAAGTTTCCCACCAAAATTAAAAGGAGAAGATGTTTATAAATGCAAGTTTAAATAACTGTCAGTGGTAAAGAGGTATTGCTTTCTGTAATTCATGGCAGTATGCTGTAGGTTTTTGGAATAGCACTGTTTGATACACAGAATAAGTACTTTTATTCTCAGACTTTTGAATCTGAGAAAGTCTTAGAATTACACATTCTGCTGTTACAGTCCACATTAAACACATTATGTAATTTTATTTCGATTTGTTCAAATTTATATTATTTACAAATACAGGCTAGGATTTAAGGTCTTTTGGGGTATTATAAATATTGTTAAAATTTACCATTTACTTTATTGGAGGGAAGTAAGGAGAAAATATAAGCAATTTTTGGAAAACAAGGAATTTGTGACTTCTCAACCAAAATTTAAACTGTCAGTATTGTGGTATTATATCTGCATTTAAGAAAAAGTTATGAGCATGGTTGCCAAGACTATTTAGTACACATAGTAGGAATTAAATGTGTGGGTGAAATCGAAGTAATACACTAAATGTTTTTTAATTCTCAGCCCTGCAGCATTGGATGATTAGTTATGAAGACAAAAGTATCTGAATACAATTTTGCCATATCATACATACCCACCATTTCCTATGCTTAGAAAATAATTTCGAATATGCCTTTAGTATAGAGTTACCACTTGCATTCAAACACTGAAATTGTTTATATCTGTCTTTCCCCAATAAAATTTTAATAGCTACTGGATCTAAAATTGTGCATAAGATTTAGATTTTCATTGGATATTTGATGAATTGAGGGGACAGAAATGAGATTCTTGGTATACAGTATGTATATATATGTGGTTGATAAGAATTAATTTGCCAGGTCTTTTAGACTTGTGTTCAGAAGTATTTTGATATTGGATATTCATCAATTATTGTAAGTTAACAGACATCTTCAGGTGAATATTTTTAAAAGTTGAAACGTAGAAAAATTCTGGCTTTTTAATGTACGTTTTTTTTTTTTTTTTAAGATTTATTTATTTATTTATGCATACAGAACTGGGGTACAGGCCAGAGGTGCAGGGACGGTGAGAGGCTTCACCGGAGATAGAGTGGGGAGCAGAACAGGCTGATCAACGAAGTACACTGCTGGGGGCAGCAGCGGGTGGATCACCTCCGGGGCTGGCGGGAATAGAACTCAAGCGAGGTAGAACTCATTTTGAAGTGGCTTTAGCTTTTTAGTGTTGTGCTTTAACCCGCTGCGCCACCAGGGCGGGCCCAGGCTGTTTTCTTGATATAGCCATATGAAGTTGAGTATGTACGTGTCTTGGTGTTGACTTTTGTACATATGTATTTTACTGTGTTATGTTTATGGAATGATAAAACCTAGATCATATTTTGCATTTATTCTATTTGAATTTTCTCTTAAGTTGAAACAATTTAATAGGTAACTCAAATTTACAGACATGCATTGTTTTGCTTTTTCTGTTTGAAAGATTTATTTATGCGTACAAGAGCTGGGGTGCAGGCCAGAGGTAGGGGTGGGTGTGAGAGGACTTACCAGAGACAGTGGGGAACAGAACAGGGAAATTGACTAAACCACACCGTTGAGGGACAAGAATGGAAGAGGTCTGCTGGCCATGTGAGCCAGTTCTCTGGCCAGGGATCAAACTGGTGCTGCAGTGGCTACCGATAGTTTACCGTTGAGACTTAACCATTTGTACCACCAGGGAGCCTTAGATTACATTATTTTTAGAAATACATGTACTATATTTCAAAGTGGCACTGTTTTGCTAGCTTGTATAGGATTTTTTGAATTATTATTAATCACATCTAGTTACAGAAATTTATTGCAAATCTTCTTTGATTTCCAAAAAATGATTTCTCTACAAGAAGCCATTGGCAATAAGCATCCAATGTAGCTATTTAGGGAAATGAATTTAGTTATTTTTATTCTGAACATTTTTAGTTGAATCCATGTGTTAAGAGTTAGTATGAATTTCAGGGTTAATCTATTAAAAAAATCTTTAAAACTTGTGATGGGATTTAGGATTTAGTTTAACAGTTTTAGTTTTTCAAAAATAATAATTTTATTAGAATATATTAGAACTGGGGTCAGTGCTTGTCATTTATATGTCATTTAATCATTTTAGTGGATCTAAGAGGTGATACCTTGACTCACTAAAGGTAGATCATTAGTAATGATAGGAATGATCCGTCTTCTAGTCAGGCCAGGTGGCATTGTGTTCGAGAAGTGGTTCATGACCCTAGAGGAGAATCTTTCTTCACTAAAGTTTAAAAATTGTAGTCTGATGGGGGGACTGGTTAAGTCAGGCATCAGTTTCTTCCTCAAAGCAGGGCACCCAAATGGAACACTAGATCTTTAGTGTTTGAAAGTGTAGACTGCTGAGCTTGTTAAGTTTAATTGTTAAGCTTTGTTCAGTGGGTGTTGTATAGTTTTCTAGCAATCATGTATTTCAAGTACCACTAATTTCTCATGGAAGGAATAATGATTTTAATTTGAACTTACACCAGTTAAAAATCTTTTGACATAGATTTTGATAATGGTATTTAAAGTAGTTTCTTCTGGAAAGTATAAGTAGCCACCCTAATCTGGAGATTAAAATTATATGGTACAATTGATACATAAGATTATCTTTTTATTTCAATAGCTGGACAAGTGTTAACAGAACATTTACTGAGCCTTAACCCAGTGGCACACAGTTAAGACTTTATATATATTATTTCATTAATGTTCACAGCAACTGTGTAAAAATTAAAACTATGGTTACCTTCTTTTTCAGTGTAATATATTTAATACATAATGCAGAATGTTATGTGAAGTGCATTATATGTAATAGTCTTCCTTTTATCTTTATGTCCCATCCACTCATTTACCGATAAATCCCTAACCATTTAAAAAGTCTTTATTAGTTTCTTATGCTTGAAGTTTATCTGCATATTCAAGCAAATACAGTCTTACTTTTCTGACAAATTAAGCATACTAATCACAATTTTCATTTTGCTTTCATTTTTAGTTTTTTTAATTTAAATCTTCATACATGTTAAGAGTATATCACATCCATAAATCTACTACTTAGATTTAACATTAATATTTTTGCTGTTTTTTTCATTTTGCATGTATGTATTTGTATAGAGATATACATATGTATATATGCTAATACATTTTGTTTATGACCAAAATGCATATAAACAGTTATGTTTTACTTAAGCTATTGAAATAAATTATAAATCATGGTACTCGATTTGTAAATACTTGAAATTCTTAAGGTGAATTACTGCCCCCTTCCTAAAGGATTTTAAGCAAAAGGGTGGCTTGATTTGCTATAATTATTTACTGATGTGGAAGATAAAACTAGAAGTATGGAGATTAATTAGGTGATTATTGTATTTCTACAGATGATGGTAATGAAGATAGGAACAATGTGGAACAGTGGATTTGGTAGTAACTTGTGGTTATTTAGATAGAAAAAGAAAAGTTAGCTGTTTACATTTTTTAAGAAAAAGTCTCAAAAAATGTTTTGTCAGGTCCCTTTGAGTGAATGAACTGATCGTGCTTGTTACTAAAAAAATTAAAGTAAAAAATTGTTTCTCTCTAGACACTCTATACCAGTTACTTAACATGTCATTTAATTTTGCCAATAACTCTGAGTTATTATTATCTTTATTTTTGCAGATGAGGAAATTAAAGTGCAGAGTTGTAAAGTAATTTGTTCAAGATCATATTGCTCTTAAGTAGTAAATCTGGAATTTTAACATAGCACTACCTCTGAAGTCATTACATGACTATTTTCAAAAGTGTTAAACAAAAAGAAAGTCAGTGATTTTTTTTTCCATGTAAGTACTATTGTAATTATTCCTAAACATATGATCATCAGCTATTAAGAAATTGTGTGCCCCAGAAAGTTAGATTTGCTTATGAGCAAATGTTTTGCTAGTCTGTTAAAACTGTCATGTCTTAAAATTTCAGCATATTCTCTGTGGTCAAGTTTACTCTTTAAATACATATATATATATTTTATTTTAATATTTTCATGATAAACCATAATCTCGATAGTTAACTTGACTGATGAAGAATTTTAAACCAAAAGATTGCTATATTATAGAATATAAGCTATAAGTTGGATACTTAAAATACTTGAATTGAAGATAAAATTCATAGCTTTTTTGGTTTTTGGTGGTGAGATGTCCAAAACTAAACAATAGGATCAAAGCTGATATGGAGAAAATAATCTGTTTTTTTTTTTTTTTTACTCCCTTTATACTACATTTATATTTTGATAACCTGTCTCTATAAACTTGGACATTTACCTTCTCCTTTAAATTTGCCATCATTCTATCCAAGTTGTTACTGCCTTTCAGTACCTTGCCCACATTCTCCTTAATTCCATTCCAAATTCTGGTATGTGAGCATAATTACCCTTGTCCCTCTTGGAGAAATTTTGTCTCAGTCTCTTGGATGACAAAGGATTAGTTTAAATTTTTGGCTTGAGTTAAAGTTTTGGCACAACTGCTTGTTATTTCCTCTAGAAGTTTCACCTGATTCAGAATAGGAAAACGGACAGATGTAAGTGTCTGTAATTTTTGCTGAACTGACCAGTTGAACATACTAAGATAATATTAAATGGTATAGGAACAGATTAGAAACCATTGTGATACACATAAAATAAAATCAAAGAATTTATTTGTGAATATGTTACAAACTAAATTTCTTCACTATTGTTTCCATTTAACCTAACAAAATGTATCTAGGAGTTTGCTTTTCTTTTTATTCCACATATTTTACTGGACTATTAAAATGTTCCCTGACCCCTTCATCTTCATTTTTCTTTTAATTAACAATCAGCCCTTTATTCTGTCTAGTGGGTATGGTATAATGAAGACAGTAAACATTTTCTCTGTTTCAAAATCTTGAACATCTTCATTATCATTGACTTGGAGATGATTAATACTAAGTTATTTTGGTATAGAGGATATGTATATATTTAATATTTCAACTAGAACTCCTAGTAATGTTTCCATTATGTTTAGTGTGGAATTGAGCAGTTTCTGAATGTGGGTTAACTCAATTTGTAATAAATTGACAATAAACATGATTGGTTTTGATCAAGACTTAATTTAAGTGACTCCTTAATATAGTCTATAGACAAGAATTTTACTTGTCTAAAATTCCAGCGGGTCATTTTTGTTACATTGAAGTTATTGCTTTAATTTCAGTATTTATAAAGCCTTACTGAACTATTTGTATGGATATTTTTGTATCTTATACTAAAGTCATCCCATAGTTAATTATTTAAAATAACAGCAGTCATAAATCTGTAAGTTTAGGCAGAATTTGGCAGCTGCTTTTTTTTAAAGGTTTATTTATTTATACATACAGAACTGGGGTACAGGCCAGAGGTGAGGAGGGTGAGAGGATTCACCAGAGCCAGAGTAGGGAGCAAAACTGACAAAGAATACTGCTGAGGGGAGGAGCGGGCAGGTCAGGAGGGGTCTACTGTGGCATGTGGGTCACCTCCCTGGCTGGGCATTGAACTTGTGCTGCAGCAGCTGTGATAGCTTCATAGTGCTGTGCTTTAACCAGTTGTGCCACCAGGGAGGGCTGGCAGCTGCTTTTGCTGTTCCCCATAGTATCTGCTGGGATGTCTGATCTTGACCTAGAGGACCCATACTTAACAGTTTACTCACTCAAAGTGGTACTATTAATTATTCTTTTTTATCAGTCCTCTGGTGGAGAAGCTTGAGGCTCCTTACAATATGGTGGGCCTGGCAACCCTAAGTAGTAACAATAGTAGTATCAATGAGACTGCCAAGAAGTCTCATTATTTAATATTTCAGTTAGAAATCTTAGTAATATTTCCTAAACATATGATCATAAATAATTAAGAAATTGTGTGCCCCAGAAAGCTAGATTTGCTTATGAACAAATGTTTTGCTATGGAACTAAGCAGTTACATACTTCCTAAAAGACTTCCTGAAAGACTTCCTGAAGTCTCATTGATAGGAATGCAGAATATTATGGTCAATTTGAAAGACAATTTGGCTGTTCCTTGGTTTTAATCAAGACTTAATTTAAGTGACTTACAAGCCAGTAGTCTTAATATATAACCCAGTAGTTCTGTTCCTGGGTATTTACCCAAATGAGTTGCAAATTTATTTCCTACAGAAACTTACTCATGAGTATCTTTAGCAGAAACAACCTAATTCATCAACAGATTTTTGATGCACAAGTAAATAAAAACATATCTTAAAAAATTGTTTGGAAAAAATATTCTCTTCCTCAATGTTTTTTGGAAGAGTTTGAGAAGGGTAGATATTTTCAATGGAGATTTGGTTAATTCTCTCATGGAACTGTTTGAATCCAGACTTTTGTTTTTGGGGAGACTTTATTACTGTTTCAATTTCCTTCCATGTAATTTTGTATGTCCAGCTTTTCCAATTTCTTCCTGTTTCAGCTTCAGGAGATTGTATTCTAAGAATTTTGCCATTTTTCTAGGTTATACAGTTTTTTGATAGAAGGTGTTTATAGTAGTTTCTTATGAGCCTCTGTCTTATTGAGATGTCTTGTGCAATTTCTCTTTTTCCTAATTTCTTTGCTAGCATTGTCTCCTTTGTGCCTTTTCTGTTCCTAGATAGAAGTTTGTCTCATTTCTTTGTTAGAAAGCTAGCTTTTAGTTTCATCTTTTGATCTTATTGATTTCATTTTTTTTAAATTTCAGCTCAAATTTTTATAATTTCCTTCTAAATTTTTGTTTTGTGGAAAGTTAAATTTTTATTTTGAATTTTACTAATGTACAGTAACATTTTGTTACTCAAGAGAAAATTGCTTAAATCATGCAGCCTAAAATTGCATAGCCTTTGGATTATAGATTTTTAATCTAATAATTTGCACTATTTTAATCTAATACTTTTCTTTATTGTAGGAACTATATAGCTTAATTTTCTTGAAATTTAGTCATGTTTTCTAATAATGATAGCATTTGAAATTTCCTTGTATCCCCTTGTTGATTCCTGTTTTTCTTGCAAAGTATGTTTTTGGTTAGTATTTATAGGGTTTTTCTTGTTTAGTTATAGGTCTTAGTGTTTTTTTTGAATAAATAATACTTTTAATGGTGCTTATACTTCTAAAACAATCAGAACATTCATTTTAGATACCTATATACATAATTTAAAATAATTTCCATATAGATGTGTTTTGTGTCCATGAACAGTGTATTTAGAATCATAAAGAATCATAACAAATCTGGGAAATAATTAGATTGATATTTTAAAAAATACAAGTAAGGACTTTTTCTATTTTGTGTAAACTCTCTTGTTATATGTATATTCCTTATAAACCTTTTTGTTCTAGCTTGTAAAAGTTGAATCTTGTAGTTTTGCATTAATGGTAATAATATATTACATCAAAATTGTGATTATTTTACATTTAGAAAGTAAAGGATTGTATATTATGCAGTTCGTTTGGAAATTAGTCATTATTTATATGAACTTAGTTTAAAAAAGAAATCTACATGACTATTTTATACCTTTAAACTGCTAAATTGCTACAGTGATAGTTCTGTTATTCATTAATATAAATTGGTGTGAGTTAAATAAAAAACCTTTAGGCAATCTGCAGAAGACTTAGTGAGCATGATGATGCTAATAAAGAGAAGCTAGATTCTCTGCTCACTTGCTTTGTGACCTAATATTTCTATTTAACTATTAAGACTTCATTCTGTGAATGGGATACAAAACTCAACTAATAGAAATAGTTAATATGATCATATAAATAAATCATGAATTCAAATTTGAGTGAAAAAACTATTTGCTGATATGTAATTAAATTCTGCAACTTACAGTTTAGGCCATTAACATGGCTAAGACTTTCTTTTTGTTCTCATCATTTAGGAATAAGCATTCTGGAAAAACTGATACAGCTTTGTAATTTTTTTCCTGGTTGTGACTAGCTAGTTGCTTTGCTCTCAGAGAGAGCAGTGCAATTCTTGTCACTGGCTGCCTTTCTGTGACAGAGAGCCTGTAGAGTGACATAAAGTGCAGCCTGTTGTGAACTGTCAAGTATGAGTCTGCCAAAAACTCAGCAGACAGAACTAATTGGGGAGTAAAAGGATTTTTGTGTCCTCTTTCAATGCTTTTTGTTTTATAAGACAGATATTGTTAAAGTAGCTTGTTTATGTAAGATTTGTCTGCCTCTTTTTTCTCGTTGCATGGATCATTTTTTAACTTAAAGTCTTGCACTGCAGGTCCTTGAGCACTTCCACATGGAGGCTGGCACAGGACCAAGCTCGAGATTCGCAACTCATAACAGTTGATGAAAAATTGGTAAGTTTTCTACTATACATTGCTGTGATTCCACCTCCAGGATTATTTCCATGTTATGCTTCTTCTCAGAGTGATTTGAACTTGGATTTCTAGATTTTATATAAATTTTAAGAAGAACTATTGGTCGCTAAAAGATAAAATTTGTGTTAGTAACCATTATACACAAATAATAAGAAAATTAAAATGATAAATGACTTCCATTTTAATGATGTATATAAGTAGCAGTCAGAACATTTTTATTTTTATAATCAATGTGTTTTTTAATTTTCTTAGTTATAGTCCTATTTAAGTTGTAAGACACTTTAAGTTCTTAGTACACTCGGTATTTCTGGAACCATGCAGCATTGCTGTTACTGTGTATGGATATGTGTTCTATGTCTGCATATGCCTGACAGACTAGCAGCAAATACTACTCTTCTCTTGTTGATCAATAACAGAATTTTTGTAATCACAAATTTTTTAATAGTGGTTTACTTAGGTGCAACTTAATACTTATATTACATAATGACAAATTTTATAGTTTCTAAGATTTCTAGTAAGATTGTGTACTTTTCATTTTGTGCATAGTGTACCATTTTCAAATATATATATGGGTGTTTCCTAGTTACTTTCCTTCTAATTGTTGTACAGACTTTTTAAAAAATAATAGTTTATATCATGTTGTGCCTTTTTCCATCTCAGTTGCAATCCACGTGGGATTCCTATCATTTGTACAGACTTTTAATACTCTTTTTAACCTGTAAGCATAATTAAATAATTGATCACACTCAGGTTTCTTTTGGGCCATAAAAATATAAAAATAAATAATAGTCGAGTAAACAAGGGAAATTTGGAAAACTCACATATTATGCTTAAGGCTGGCTGGTCTTTAAATTATCGCTTATATCTGGTTGCTCACGTTGCTATTATCCTAATACAGGCTAAGATCATCTTTTCACCTTGATTGCTATATTATTTCTTTTTTATTATTACTTTCTTAATTGCTCTCTATAGATATTTTAATCTTCCTTTAATTTTTTTCACAAGACAGCTAAAATGTTATTAAAATGCTGATTTTTGTCACTGTCTTGTATTAAAAAGCCTTTATAATCTTTTTTACTGAGTGTGGGAGTAAACTTTAAAATCCCAACATAAGTTAGTTAGTGAACTAACTAAGGTCAGTTTTGAAATCTTGTGTGAAAATCCTGCCTTCCTTTCTAGGTTTATTATCCAATGTCACTATCATTTTTTATTCTGTGCTCCAGCCACACCAATTCTGGAACTTGCTGTTCTTTTTCTTGCTTCAGGCTTTCAGACTTCAAGTTCATAAGCACTTGGCTTGGATTTTTTTTAGCAGAACCCTACCTCTTCATCACATTACACTTTACCTTCCAGTATTCATCAGACATCATGAATTTAGTTTAAGTATAAAAGAAATTAGATAGGTGAGTGAGAGGAGGATTCACACGTTCCATACATTTTTTTATAAATCAATTTTCTTTTAAATCCTGATATCTTATTTATATGAAAAAACTCAAGTTTTATAGTTTATTAGCAATGTTTCTGAGTTCTTTCAAGTTTGAAGAGTAAATGAGTCATATAGCAATCTGTTGCTTTTAGCGAGGTGATATGAAGCATGCCAGGGAGATATACAGGTTTGAGTTGTATTTTTAATTTCATAAAATCAGTTGCATACCTAAGATGTATTCTATTGTGCCATGTAGCTTTTCCTTAGTTCTGTTATGTCTTGCTTGGAGTATTATCAGTGAGAATATCAGAGTGCAGTGCTATCTGTAATCACTTGAAATTTTATGTATGATTACTGTTATTGAAGTAATATATAACAATTTACTTAATGAATAACTGAAACACTTAAGTAATTTTCAAAGATGAGTTTTAGCCATTCATTCATTTGGGTTTATAAGTGAAAACATTAAATAACCAGGTAGGTGATATAACGCTTGTGGGGGGTTCACAACTTCATACTTCTGCACACTAAGTGATACTATCACAATGACAAGACCAGGGGCTTGTCATTTACTGTTAGACTTACTGAGTAAATTGGAGTTGCTTTTATTTGCATTTTGAAAAAAAATTCTATATTTATGAGCAATGATAAAATATTTGAAAATGTGAAGTAAATTCTTGTATTTTAAAAGGCAACTTAGAGACAGCATTTTAATGTCACTATTAGTGTAATATAAACCAATTATTAAATTAGTATGCCAGTTTTTTTTTTTTTTTTTTTTTTTAAGATTTTTTTATTTGTGAATACAGAGCTGGGGTACAGGCCAGAGACTCGGGGACGGTGAGAGGATTCACCAGAGACAGAGCCGGGAGCAGAACAGGCAGATCGACGAAATACTCTGCTGAGGGGAGCAGCGGGCGGGCCAGGAGAGGTCTGCCTCGCCATGTGGTCGCCTCCGGGGCAGGCGGGGATCGAACTCATGCGGAAGTGGCTTTAGCTTCTCAGTGCAGTGCTTTAACCCGCTGCGCCACCAGGGAGGGCCAAGTATGCCAGTTTTTAAAACAATTATTTTTTAGAGGAAATCTATTTACTTTTTTTTGCTTTGGTGTATAGAAGAACTGGGGTTTAGGCTAGAGGTGAGAGGATTCACCAGTGAGAGTGGGGAGCAAAACAGGCTGATTTACTGAATACACTGCTAAGGAGACAGGAGAGGTCTGCTGCACCATGTGGCCAGGGATTGAACTCAGGCTGCAGCAGTGATAACACTGAGACTTCACCACCCGGGGCCACCAGAGAGGCCCTTGTAAATCATTTTTTATTAAGTACTCATTTCTAAGTTATTGTTATATTTGTAATTGAAGCAAGATAGGATCCTGATTGTAAGGTAAGAACCATTATTTGCTATTGACTATTCACATGTAATGTGTTTTGAAAATTAATATAAATGATGCCTCTGAACAGCCTGGGCAGAAGCATATGGACTAAAATTAATTAGGCATCAATTATAGTGGTTATTTCTAGTTTCACAAAATGGATCCTAGGAATTTAAAATCAGGATAACTAGATGTTACCTAGTTATGGGCTTATTTATGTTATTGATTCCAGTTTCTTTTTTTTAGTTTTAAAGTTGTTAAACTTTTATTCAAGAGAAATTTTATATAGGAATTCAGTAAGTAATAAACAGATAAAAACTGAACTGCTAGAACATGAGGGTTAGGAGAAAAACATGAAGAATGTCTGGGTAGCCTTCCTCAAGGTGACTTTTTCAAGGACGCCATTTCTCAAGGACGTGATTTCCAAATTGTATCTAGAAAATATAAACTACCTTTAAATTAAATAATATATTCAGTCAAATGGACACTTTACAAAGAAGATAATCAGATGGAAAATAAACACATGAAAAGATGTTTGGCATTATCAGTAATAATGCAAATGCATTTTAAAACTAGCGAGCTACCACTACATATTTATTTGATTTTCTTTAAAATACTGACCAAAGCGCTAAATAGGATGCAGCTATTGGAACTCTCATACACTTCTGATGGTATGTGGCCATCTTGAAAACTGTTAGTTTCTCCTAGGCATAGGCTTGCCATATAAGCGAGCAGTCCCAATTTTAAATATTCACCCAAGTGAAATGAAATCTTACGTCTACATAAAACCTTGAATGCAATGTTTGTGATAGTTTTATTCATAATTCCAGTAATAAGAAACAATCTGACTAACCTTTGCATTTATACATTTAATTTTTACACACCAATGAGGAACAGATGTATATTATCTCTGCTATATTATGATAAATAAAAGAAATCAGACTCAAAGGCTACATAAGATCCATGCATTTGACTTTCTAGAGTAGACAAAACTCTAGGTATAGAAAATTGATCATAGGTTGTTTGCTAGGGTGGATGCAAAAAGAGGAACATAAAGAAGTTTTGGGGGTGATATGATTGAAGTCTTCTGCATCTTGATTGTGGTGGTGTTCCTTTTGTCAAACCCATATTCAAAATAAATTATATATTTAAAATAATGAATTTTACTGTTTATAAATTATATATCAATTTTTGAAAAGGGGAAAGGTTTCTTAATTTAGTGCTATTCTATTTCTTTAAAACTAATATCCATTGGTTTAAAATTTGCCTTAGTAATATGTAGAGCATGTTGTTTTCTGCATGACAGCCCTCTATATATTTGAAAACAACTCTGTTCCAATATCATTGATTCGCTTAGTCCTGAAATCAGAGCTGTCTGGCCCATGAATCTGCCCTGACTTCAGTGTGGTTATTCTGGGCAAGGGGTAGGCTTTTCTCTTTTATTTCTGAAACCAGGATCATAAATGGACCAAGCAGGTTTTCAAGCTAAATGGATCAATCAGATTTGAACTCTCAGGGCTTGAGCTATTATATGTATTGAAATTGGAAGTTAACTGATTGAGGATAACTGGATTGGTGACACTTAGATTGAAAAATGGAACAGTCACTTTTGCAGAATGTGGACCTTTGAAAAGGATATAAGGCAGAGGAGGAGCCAGCTTAAGTCAGTCAGCAGCAGCCTCCAAAGAAAGAAGCAGTCAGCTGATAACCTTCATGGAATTCAGCAGACATCCATATACTACTCCAGACCTTTGTAGACTGTTGTAAAGACTCAGCCTCTGCACCTGCCTTTAACTTTGCTTCTGACATTGTCTGTAAGGAGCACTGTCAGCCTTGGCCCGTTGTTTGAGTTGTTGACTGTTGGTTCATACCAGTAATTCACAAAGAACTCTATTACTGGTGTCTCATTGACCACCCCCTGATTAATGGTGCTGACTGACATTACTAATTGGTGACCTGCACTGTGTCTGCCCACCAGAGCTGTCTTGTCCATAGCCTCTGGTTATCCAGCACCAACTCCTGGTGCTATTGAATCAATGGTAGCCCAGTGCTGCCCATCCTACCTTCAGACTGTTGCTGTGGGCTGCTACTATGTCACCTCAGTGGCCCCACCTATAAGAATCTCTGGCTGCCACCTTGAACTGCACCATGAGGCACTGCTGGCCAATGTGCCACCAGCTCCAGTCCCTCACTGACAGCACAGTGCCATTCAGCATCTTTGTTTGGGAGTACTGTACACTGCAGACGGTATCTGAGATGAGATACCTAGCATTATGTCCTTAGGAACTCTTTTTGTTTCCTTAATCTCCTGTTTGTTAAATAAACCCTGTTGTTGGACCCTAGCCTGAGTGGTGTCTGCATTTGAGTGCATAGTGAGAACCCACAGATGATGACCAGTCCCCCACCTTGGCACAGTTGTTGGCATAGTCTCTCAGTACTGTCTTTGGCACTGTTTTAGTCCTGGCAGGGAGTGGGGCAGACTGAATCCCTTTTAAAATGGCATTTCCATGATTTCTTATGATGCTTTTACTTCAGATGTATAGGGGAGGGTATGGTGGGATTATCTCTTTTCCATCTTAGCATTTCTAATAAAGCAATTTAAAATTTAGGTTCCTATACTTTTTCCTTATGTGGATTTCATAGAGAGCTAAAACTGCAGATAGTTTACATATACTGCTACTATGTTTTTATTTCTTCCATCTTAAATTTATACTGTTTATTTTTAAATTGTTATTTCAGACTAGATCAAAGTTCAGGTTATCAAGTGAGCCTTAATTTTCTTTTAATGTTATACCTAACAGAATTTAATATATAGAATATAACAAATTAAAGGACTTTTTATGGTGCTTCATGGATATTAGTACTATTGTAAGTACAAAGGAAAAAAATGCTTTTCTGGGCATCAGTTACATATTGACAGCATGTGTCATATCTTTATTTTAGAGGAAAAGTATTTCATCTTCTAGTATAAAGGATCTACTATTTATAACTATATAGCATTGAGAGCAACAGAGAACAAACATCAGAGAATAAAATTGTAATTCCTGCTTACTAGTAAATTTTATATTAGAATCTACAGTAAATTTCACATCATTTCTAAGAATGTCTTTTTGATGTGTATAAATAGGTTACTATGCTTTTCATTTACTCTTGGAATTAATAAGATTTTTAGTATTGAAAGAGTAGAGAATAGCATTTTAATAATTTATATAGAAGCACAATGTTCAAAAAGCCTTTTTGTGAGTTGCACTGTTATTGACTCCAAATATTTGATATTCCCTACAGATAATGAATATTTGTTTGGTCTTTTTCCCCCCCTACTGTAGAAATTGCTATGCCATAGATGTTGGGTGAAAATGTCGCCTTTGTGCTTTATTAAGAGAGTACATGTTTTTACTTTATCCTATCCCATCCCAGTCTCCTTTCAGTATATTTGGTAAATACTCAAGTACAGTGAACCTATCTCTCTTTTTTCTGCTCCTCACTGTCTCTCGGGTAAATCCTCTCACTCCCCACATTTCCTGCCTGTAATCCCAGTTCTTGTATGCATATAAATAAATCTTTAACAAAAAGAGTCACAGTGACTTTATTACTTTTAAATAATATAATAGTTTATTTTTACCTCATTTTGTCATTTTTACCTCATTTTGTGCCTTTTTCCATCTCAGTTGTAATCCCTGTGGGCTTTCCATCAACAAATCACCCGTGTGCCATCACCACAGTCCAGTGCACTGCCCCGCCCACCCCACCCCAGTTTTTGAATCCCATTCTCCACTCCACCCCATAAAATGTCTCTGGTATATAGTTGTTCATTATTATTATTATTTTCTCCCCTGACAGTAAACCCATATTTTTATTTCAATTGGACTATACAAAAGGGAAATTAGGTGCAAATTAGGTGTATATTTTTGAATAGGTGTCCCCTACAAAATAAAGTATGAACTAGGCCTTCATAGGTGTAGTTTCCACTTGCTTTTTAATAATCTTTTTTAAAATATGAATACTTTGTTGCTATACATATTAACTATTGCTACAATTAAGTTTTTAACACAAAAAATAGAAAAATATTGTCAATATGAGAATTGTTTAATATAAAATAATGTCAATTAGCCTTAATAGTTTGGACATTAGGGTATTATTTCTGTAGTACTTTATTGACTGCCATCATTCCTTGACTCTTCATTTAGTTACTCAGTTATTCAGATACTTTTTCAGTACTTAGTGAGCACTTAATGTTTGCCAGGCACTGTGCTTCAGTGTTTATATTGACAATTTCAGTGGTTTGTTTTCATTTAGGTGCTTATTTATTTTGTTTAAAGATTTTTAGCACCACCTGTCTTAAATCTTAAAAGGATGGTTATACATGTAGCTTTAATATAAATACATATGAAAAAGGGAACTTTATTTAGTAACTATAAATTTCAGATCTATGGAGTATATGGGGAAGGGTGGTATTTCTAAACTGTTTTTTTAAAAAATTACATTATAGTACATGCTGGTAATATAAAATCCTAATACTCTGGACTTATTAATATCTTTTCTTAATATCTTTAGTTTAAAATGTGAAAGAGTCAATGTTTTAAATGCTGCCAATTTGCCAATTTATTTTACTCCTAGATGATTTCTTCCAAATAGCAATTAACACAGCAGTTACAGCTTTGTTTTTTGCTGATACTTGCTTTCAATGATTAATTGCTATTTGATTAAGCAGATGGTATTAGTGGTACATTGAGCCAATTGGGTGATAATATTGCTGTTTTAGAATGTCTGCAGGCAGCAAGTTATTTGATTGAATTATTTGTTTGCTGTGATAGTTTTTAAATTTTCTTTGAATTTGCTGAGTTAAAATGAATGGTTTTTACAAGTCTTCAGAAATTATATTTGCTAACCAGTTACTTGTTTTATGTTATTTTTGCCTCCTAACAAACTTAAGTTTATAGATGAAAACTTCTGTAAGTCTGCAAACTTGAATTAAATATCAGTCATTAGGAGGTGACCTGAACAAAGAGATAAACCTTAGTTTAAAGGCTTACATTTGCTTTGACTGTTTGCTTTTTTTTTTTTTTAAAGGGGTCAGTTTTCTTTTAGTGAGATTACTTTCTTTGGTGTATGGCAGCGCTATCTCTGCTAGATTATTGGAAGGAATAGTGTCTGCTATTGGGGTTATACAGCCTTCTAGCATCTCAAGTGTCTGTTTTGTCTGGACTTTCCTCACGCAGCATTCTTGTGCAAAAATTTCAAGGCTTTAGTCTGGAGCACTGGGTCAAAGGATATGTCTCTTTGAAGGGTAGACAGTAGTTTTTTTATGTTTTATTCACTAAGTAGTATTTCATTTTACATCAAAGACTCAGCCTTTGAGAACCTTACATGGTGGCAGTTTAACACAGGCTTTTTTTCTTTTTTTAATACTTTTTCTAAATATGGAAAAATGTTTCTTTGAGTTTTTCAGTCTGTGGATACTAATTTATATTCTTAATATTTAGATGAGACTATTAGAAGAGAAAATGTTAACTAAATATGAATGTTAGTTTGCAGTGTAGTTTTAAAAACAACTATAATTTTTTACAATATACTTCTTTATATTGGTTTTATATTGCTCACAAGATAGTGAAAAAAATGGTAAATATTCTAAGATTGTAGCAAAATTGTTGGCTTAAAATGCTAAGGAAGAAATAATGACTGATGATTTTGGAAGTATAATGGTCAATATTTAATTGGTCTTTTAAGGAACTATTTTGTGTGGGGGAGAGATTTTTGGTTGCTTTGAAAAATATTAAGAACTGAAGGAATGAAAAATACTAATGACAAAATAAATAATTTTTAATTATAACTAAAAGTTTTAATTTGGGGGTAGGTTAATCAGTGATTATGTACTAATAACATTAGTTGCATAATAAATAATTGTATACATATATTGAACATTAGTGAATTGTATTTGGTTTAATATTTCTGTTGATGACATGTATATTGACATGAACTGCTATGAAACATAAACTGACACTAAAATAGTTTGTTTTCATGCTTATGGATAAAGCATGCTCTAAAGTTACTAAAGGTTTATCTATATAGAATTTAATTGATCATTTAAAATAGGAATGGATTAGTTTTAAAACAATAATTAACTCATATTTAACAATTATTAAAACATCAGATGCATTATTATGTACAATTATTTTAAGCATTCTAAAATATATGTCCAATTAAAATGGGCACATATTATCAAGCTGCGTAAAACATACTAAGTGCAGAGGAAATGAATGTTAGTCATAATAGTTTTTATATATAGATCAGAGCCATTAAAACTTAAAATATAGAATGATCTTGCTATATTAAAATTGTTAAAGGAACAAAAGATCTTTCCTCTACAGTATTCAGCCATCTCTATTATCTGTGATTCTTCAGCAATTAAAGCAGATTTATTTTCCTCTTTGTTCCTACTTGGAATACTTGAACAATGCTGGAGAATTGGACTGACTAGAATGTTTTATCTTTCAAAAGCTTTAAAGTTCTTTGAACCAATTAGTAAAATACAGTAAAGGTTTAAACTGTTAATAGCCACAACATCTTTAATGCATAGATTTGTAGTATGCTAGGGCTGTGTAACAGTTCTCCATTGTATGTCTCTTTTAAGGAAAGTAACTGTGTCAGTTCTTTTATTGCTTTACTACCTGCTGCGTATGGAAATTGTGTATAGTACTTGACACTTGTTTTCCAGAATTTAAAATTCTACCATGCTATTTATGTAGGAACTTTGGCTTTCAGTAAGTAGGAGAGCTAATATTTGTTTGATTTTTCTATTAATTTTTTTTAGTATATTTTAGAAGTTATGCAATTTATTTGTAGAAAAAGTGTTTTCTTTAATGGATTCAAAATGAGCTGCATATTATTGCTCTGGAACTTGCTTGTTTAATTTGTTTAACTGGATGTAAGTATAAACTAATCATCAAAATTATATCAGTATAGTATGATGCTGTGTTTTACAGAGTATGAACGGACAGTGAAATAGCTTGTAGTTGTTTAATTGTAGTAGAAAGATAATATTGTTTTTAGAGTTAATGTTTTTTTAATTGGTCATCTTGCTTATTTTAAAACTCAAGAATTTCTCCACCTAAGTTTGTTAAAGCCTTACGTCCATGCTCTTATAATAAGTTCGTAATAAAAGCAGGAGCAAGAGAAAGTGAAGAAAATTGGAGAGACATCTTTCGGTGACAGTTATTTTTTCTCTTTTTATCCTATGTCTCCAGGAATAAAGTTAGAGCAAAGACAAATGTAGACCTCAGAATTTGAGGTTAGCACAATTCATTTCTTTTTCTGCTCTGATCAGAGTTTATAATTACATGATTTGGTTTGTGCTTTGATTCTGCTCTACAAAACATCACTTCAGGTTTACAAGTAGCATTTATTGTTTACAAGATGAGTAAGTTTAAAAACTAGGGTGATGATATGGAAACTTTACTGTTTTCAATATACTGTGCCTCTACAAAATTATCTCTTTATAAAAGGCCTATTTCCCAAGAAATACATGAATAGGTTTTTTTGTTCAATTACTGTGTCATATTTAATACTTCAGCTTTGAGCGTATTGCATGTAAGGTATGGAGGTTTTCTTTTTTGCTCTTAGTGAATCAAATAAGTATAAAATGATCTTAACTTTCTCTAAATTACATATAGGTCACAGTCACAAAATAGTGGGCTGAGAACATTAAATTTAAGACTGAGGATCTGATTAATATATTTGCATCTTTTACAGTGACTGCTGGGTATATGTTGTTATAATTAAAATCTATCAATTAAGAAGATTTTAAACCTGCTTGAGTAGTTTGAGGTTTGACATCTGTCAGGATGCAGAGAAAATTTCCCCACCCCTTTGGGATTTTCTTGGGCTGGACGAGCAAACAAATCAGTATCAGAGATTAGTAGGAGAAAAGGCCATACTTAATTACATACATATGGGGAATTTACAAGGCTGTAAATTTTGAAGTAAATGGGAAAACCCAAGGGTTTATATCCTGTGCTAAAGAGTGGGATAGAGCATCAAGAAAAGAGGCCAGATTTCAAGACAAGAAGGGGTGACTTCATATGACAAAACCCTGTCTCTGTGTTTTAACCTGCCTTAAGATAGGTTTTTCTGATAAAAAGGTTACTTCTAGAGATGACCCTAAATATAGGTAATTTGCATTCTTTAAGTAGTGGGAACAGTTTCTCCTTAGTTTGAACAATCTTTTAACATTGACCTTAGTTCTACATACCAAAGTGTCATGTACTTGGAAATGCCTATTCTTGACTTCTTGGAAAAAGTCTGTCCAAACACTTCTAAGGAGGCTGATATTTTACATTCAAAAAAGTAAAAAAGGTTTCTGGCTTAGTCAGCATTGTAATGTATTCAACATTCAAATGTGGCTAGTGTGACCCATGTCTACAGTGTTTGGAGATTAAAAATACACTAAAGTTAGTAATTTTCAACTTTGGCAATCTGTAGTTTATGAAGGTCCCTTAAGGGATTTTTTTACTTGTACTTTATATTAGAAAATGTTACTGTAATTTTTCATTTATATATTCATTTTTTTGAATATCTAATATATACCATATTCTAGACTCTAGGGATATAGCAATGAAAAAAGGAACAAAATGATTGGTCTTGGAATTCATATTGTCATGTGTAAGCATATGCCAACTTATAAATAAGATGCTTTCATAGATGAGTGAATGTTATAGAAGGAAATTTAACAATCATGGGATAGTGAGTACCTGGGGGTAGCTGTGAAATAAGGTTTATTTGTAAAGCAATCAAGGAAAGCTACTTAAAGATAGTATGATATATGAAGTAAGATCTGAATAATGAGAACAAGCCAGCTAAGTGATAGTACAGTTAAGACTGTATCAGGTAGAAGAAAAAGCTAGTGGTGTATATAAACTAACTAGTAGTAGTTGGGAAACAGAAGGAGAGTTATGACATAAATGAGAAAGGGGGAGAGTGATGAGGTCAGAAATAGGCAGGAACTTATCCGTCAACATTTTTGGCTTGTATTAAAGAGTTTGACTTTTCATTATAATGGGAATTATAAAGTTTAAGTAATGTTTTTATTTACTTATATATATGCCTTTTAGACTTTCATGAAATCGTTTGTAGAGTTTTAAGTTTTATACATAATTTTTCTGCAGGCGATTAACTTAACAACTGCTATTTTAAAGGATTTCAGATTTTTGTCTTTGCATTTTAGATTTTACATAAGACATAACAATTCAGTGATTCTTAAAGAATATCCTGAATTTCACATTGTGTTTTGATAAGATATACTGGCACCTGGAATAATAAATTTACAAATTCCCCACTCCATGGCCCTCCTACCATCACCACCACCAAAAAAAAAACGGGGGAAAAAAGTTAATGGAGTTTTATCATCGTGGCGGATAACAGAATTGTCTGAGCTACTGTCCTGACAAGCCCCAAATACCCTTAAACTTGTGCTTCTTGCTTAGCTAGTGGCATGAACAGATGAGGGTGGTTATCGTCATCTTGACTTTAACTCAACTTCTCTTTGTGCTTGTCGTTTCCCCTTGTCTGCTTTATGGAATTTGTTTCTTTTCCCACTGTTGCTATGACTCGTCTCCAACCGTCATACCACTGTCTTCCACTTTGGCCAACTATAAGACTGGTAGTCATCTTTTTCTCCCTTTGTGACTGCTTTTTGACTCCTTCCAGGCTCCATCAATTTACTATTTCATTCTCTTCTTTTGCCCCTTCTCTGTGTCTCATTTTGACTCTCTTGCTAATTCTTTGACGAATAATCCTCCCCCCATTCCTGTCTTTTCTACTGCCCTTTTTGTCCTTTTTCTCTCCTTTTTTCCATACATCTGTTACTTTTGTCCTTTTTCTTTTTTAAAAAAAGATTTATTTATACATACAGAACTGGGGTACAGGCCAGAGGTGCAGGGGGTGAAAAGATTCACCAGAGATAGAGTGGGGAGCAGAACAGGCAGATTGACTGAAATACACTGCTGAGGGGATAAAGAGGCAGGTCAAGAGAGGTCTGCCACGTCAGCTCCCTGGCTGGCTCATGCTGCAGTAGCTGTGACAGTAGTTTCATCGTGCTGTGCTTTAGTACTCCTCTTCCCCTGTTAATTAAAACAACAGGATACTATGCATTTTAGTTGTATTTTTTCCCCAGCATTGTATACAAAATATTTTTGAAGATATCTGCTAACTGGAAAAGGAATGCCACCATCTGTACATTATAAAAATTTGAAATCATGCAAAGACTAAGCATTGAGCATTTTAATCTTTAATTCTTTTAGTAGCTTGACCTTGAACAAGTTATTTAACCTCTATGAGTATCCTTATCTTTTAAAACAGAATATAGCACCTGTTTAGAGTCAAGTTTTGAAAGGTAGTGGAGAATACCTTCATTAAATAACAGAACATCTTTATTTTTATTTCATCATTCAATAAAATTTCTTTCTCTCAAGAAAAATACCGGATGGTTTCACTCATAGCAGGAGTATAATGGACCAGGTGGAAAATAGCAAAAATAATGAACAACCATATACTAGAGACATTTTGTGGGGGTGGAGTGGGGAATGGGATCAAAAACGGGGTGGGGGAGGGAAATGCACGGGATTATGGTGATGGCACATGGGTGACTTGGTGATGGGAAACCCGCGGGGATTACAATTGAGATGGAAAAAAAATGTACAAAATGATGTAAAAATAAACTTTTGTAATTAAAAAAAAATGATTACCAACATTAAAAAAAATTCTTATTACAAGTGATGTTGAACATTTTTTCATATGCCTGTTGGCCATCTGCATTTCCTCTTTGGAGAAGTGTCTTTTTAGCTCTACTGCCCGTTTTTTGATGGGGCTGTTTATTTTTGTTGAGTTTCATCAGTTCTCCGTATATTTTTGTGATCAGTCCTTTATCGCTACTTTTGTGTGAGAAAATGTTTTCCCAATTAGTGATCTTTCTGTTTGTTTTTAGTAATGTCTCTTTTGCTGTACAGAAGCTCTTTAACTTGATGTAGTCCCATCTATTTATCTTTGCCTTCACTATTGTGGCGTTGGGTGCTCTGTCTTTAAAGATGTCGCTGAAGTGTATGTCGTGTAGTGTTTGACCCATCTTTGCTTCTAGATATTTTATGGTTTCCGTTCTTATGTCTAGGTCTTTAATCCACTTCTAGTTGATTTTTATGACTGGAGTGAGGCAGTGATCTAGTTTCATATTTTTGCATGTAGCTTCCCAGTTTTCCCAGCGCCATTTGCTGAACAAATTTTCTTTGTTCCATTGTATTTTCTTTGCTCCTTAATCAAAAATTAGGTGTCCATAAACTTGTGGGTTTATATCTGGGTTTATATTCGAATCCACTGGTCTGTATGTCTATTCTTATTCCAGTACCATGCAGTTTTGATTATTATGGCTTTGTAGTACAGCTTGAAGTTTGGGATTGTAATGCCTCCATTTTGATTTTTCTTAGACATGAGGGTTTTGGCTCTTCGAGGTCTTTTGTTGTTCCATGTGAGTCTCATCAACATTTTTTCTATTTCTTTGAAGAATGTCATTGAGATTTTTATTGGGATGGCATTAAATCTGTTTATTGCTTTTGGCAGGATGGCCATTTTGATGATGTTAATTCTCCATGAGCAGGGGATGTCTTTCCACTTCATGGTGTCTTCTTGTATTTCTTTTAACAGCGTTTTGTAATTTTCTTTGTAGAGGTCTTTTACCTCCTTTGTTAGGTTGACTCCCAGGTATTTGATTCTTTTTGTTTTAATTGAAAAGGCGATAGTTTTTTTTATCTCTGCTTCTTCTGATTGGTTGTGTATAGGAAAGCTCCGACTTTTGTGTGTTGATTTTATATCCTCCTATCTTGCTAAACTGGTGGATGGTTTTGATTAGTTCCTCTGTGGAGCTTTTAGGGTTTTCCATATAAATTAACATATCGTCTGCAAATAAGGATAGTTTTACTTCTTCTTTCCCTATTTGGATTCCTTGTAGGGCATAACAAATTTTACAAATAGATGAATACCCTTGTCTAAGAATTAGTAAACAGTAGAAACACTAGTACTTAAACCACGTAGCTTTAAATTAGAAAATACTCAGAGGATAGTGTATATCCCAAGGATCAACATTATAAACTTATTTATTATTGTACTATAAAATTGTTGATATGCAGGCTGAGAAGATTTCTATTATATATTTATGTTAAATATGAGGCCACTGCTTAGCAATTAGTACTGTAGTGGTATTATTATATTACAATTTATTGTAACAGTTTATTATATAAAGAGTATATTTGAGAAAGTTATGGAACATTTTATCATCCATATAGTTTATATTCTACATTCTTTGTCACAAAGCCTTTCCAGAACAATGAAAGGTGTTCATCCTTTAAAATATCTGACATCTTTATTATTTATTTGGTGAACTGCATCATTTAATTGACATTGTCACTTCTGGTCAGTGATGCACTTTATTTTTAAGTTAACATTTATTACGTTCATAATCATTGAGTATAATTTATGAGAATAGTTTCCTACCTACTTCTTCAGATGTATGTCACCAAACTACACCCATAACCAAAGCAACATTTGTCCTGTATCATTCACCAGTAGGCCCCTTCCCCTGCTTTTTTTCCCCACTCTCATATGGCAGCTTCAGTTCTGTAGTCATATTTCTAGGGCTTGTTTTGTCATTTCCTTTGTTCTGTTTCTCTGTAGTCTCCATGAATAAAACCATCTGGGTTTTTGTTTTTCTTCTTCTGTTTTTTTTTTTTTTTTTAAAGATATATTTATGTATACAGAGCTGGGGTACAGGCCGATGTACAGGGCAGTGAGAGGATTCACCAGAGACAGAGTGGGGAGCAGAACAGGCAGACTGACGAAGTACATTGCTGAGTGGAGCAGCGGGCAGGTCAGGAGAGGTCTGCCATGCTATGTGGATCACCTCCGGGACAGGCAGGGATCGAACTCATGAGGAAATGGCTTTAGCTTTTTAGTGCTGTGCTTTACCCGCTGAGCCACCAGGGAGGGCCTTTCTCATTTGTTTTACTTGGCACAGTGCCCTTTAGTTCTAGCCATGTTGTTACAAATAGCAGGGATTTCATCTTTTTTATAGATGAGTAGTATTCCATCATGTATATATAAAACACATTTTCTTAATCCATTGCTCTGTCATTGGCCGCTTAGGTTGTTTCCATAAATTGGCTATTGTAAATAGTATTTTAATGAACATAGGAATGCATATATTCCTGTAAATTAGTGGTTTTGCATTCTTTGTGGTAGATACCTTTGAGTGGAATTGTTTGTTGGGTGCCATGTTAGAGCTTTTCTTTATTATATTAAGAAACTTCCATATCCTTTTTTGTAGGGACTTGGACCAATTTACAGTTCCAAAATAGTATATGAAGGTTCCCCTTTGACACATCTTGGTCAACATGTTTTGTTTCTGGTGTTTTATTTTATATGGGCCATCTTCATGGGAGTGATAGAATACATCATTGTGATTTTGATTTGTATTTCCTTAATAAGTGATGTTGAACATTTTTTCATGTATCTTCAGACCAGCTCTATGTCTTCTTTGGAGAAATGTCTATTTAAGCTCTTCTACACATTTTTAATTTTTTTCAAAGATTTGTTTATTTATGCTATGCATGCAAGAACTGGGGTGTAATCCAGAGATGCAGAGGCAAGGGGTAGGTTAGATGATTCACCAAAGACAGAGTGGGGAACAGAACAAGCAGATGTACTGAAATGCACTGCTGGGGGGAACAGTGGGCAAGACAGGAGAGGTCTGTTGCACCTTCTGGGTCACCTCCCTGGGATTGAACTCATGTTGTAGTGGTTGCCTATAGTTGCATAGGGCTGTGTCTTAACCCCTTGCACCACCAGGGAGGCCCCCTTGATTTTTTTTTTTTTTAAGATTTATTTATTCATACAGAACTGGGGTACAGGCCAGAGATGCGGAGGGTGAGAGGATTCACCAGGGACAGAGCGGGAAGCAGAACAGGCAGATCGACGAAGTCCACTGCTGAGGGGAGCAGCGGGCGGGTCAGGAGAGGTCTGCGGTGCCATGTGGTCACCTCCTTGGCAGGCGGGGATCCAACTCATGTGGAAGTAGCTTAAGCTTCTTAGTGTTGTGCTTTAACCCGCTGCGCCACCCGGGAGGGACCCCCTTGATTTTTTTTTTTTAAATTGAGTTGTAGTAGTTCTTTGTACATCTTAGATATGAATTCCTTGTCAGATATATCCCATTCAATAGGGTGTCTTTTTGTTTTAATTATTCCTTTTTTTTTTAACTGTACAGAAACCTTTTAGTTTCTTTTTAGTTCCCCTTTCTTTTGGAATTGAGTCCCCAAATACATCACTGAAGCTAGTGACAGTTTTATCTATACTTCCTTACATTTATTTTATGGTTTCCAGTTTTACATTCAAGTCTTTAATCCATTTTAAGTTAATTTTTGCATATGGTGTGAGAGACTACTCTATAATAGCTATTTTTCTGTGTGTGGTTGTTCAGTCTCCTCAGCATCATTTGTTGAAGAGATTTTCCTTTCTCCATTGTATACTCTTGTCTTCTTTGTCCTAGAGTAACTGTCTTACATAATTGTGAATTTAATAATTGTGAATTTAATAATTGTGTTGTAAGTTCTACATCATTGATCTGTGTGTTTTATTCCAATATCATATGCTTTGGTCACAATAACATGAATGTTTGAAACTTGGGAATATGATATCTCCATTCTTTTTTGTAGGATTTTCTTTGGTTTTTTGAACAATATAGTCTTTATGATTTTAACTTTGAAATTTGAGACTTTTCTGTGTGTTTATGATCCATAATATGGTATCTCTTGGTTAATGTTCCATGTACATTTGGAAATAAGTGCATTTTCTAGTTTTGAAGTTTGGTGTTATATAAATGTTAATTAAATGTTAAATTTGTTAATAGCATTTTTCACTTTTTTTTAAAGATATATTTATTTATGCATACAGAACTGGAGTACAGGCCAGAGGTGCAGGGGTGGTGAGAGGAGTCACTAGAGACAGAGTGGGGAGCAGAACAGGCAGATGGACAAAGTACACTGCTGAGGGGAGCAGCAGGTGGGTCAGGAGAGGTCTGCAGCACCATGTGTATCACTTCTGGGGGAGAGATTGAACTCATGCTGAAATGGCTTTAGTTTCTTAGTGTTGTGCTTTAACCTGCTGCACCACCAGGAAGGGCCCTGTTCACATTTTTCTATGAATTTTTTTTTTTTAGTCTATTTCTGTCATTATTGAGTGAGAAGGTAATATCTTACTATAATTTATTACTTAAGCAATTGGAACACTAAACTGTTAGAATTTCTACTGTTTAATTTAGTCTTTTGGTTCCCCTTTCTTTTGGAATTGAGTCCCCAAATACATAACTGAAGCAAGTGACATAGTTTTATCTATATTTTCTTACATTTATTTTATGTACATAAGCATTGAAGATTATTATATATTCTTGATTTTTTTCCCACAGGCCTATTTTATTTATTTATTCATATAAGAGCTGGGGTATAGGCCTGAGGTGTGATGGGCGATAGGATTCACCAAAGACAGTGGGGAGCAGAATAGGCAGTTCTACTAAAATACACTGCTGAGGGGAGTAGTAGGCGAGATAGGAGAGGCCTGCTGTGCCATAATGGTATATTATCAGACTCATGCTACTGTGGCTGCCAGTAGCTACCGATCACTTGGTAGTGCTGAGACCTTGTGACACCAGGGAGGCCAAATTAATTGAAGTGATTATTCTTATTAATACCTGCCTTTATCCTGTACTAACCCTTGTTCTGAAGTCTACTTTGGTAATATAGTTGTCTTTGTTTCTTCTTAGTTTTGTATAATGCATCTCATTACCCTTTTACTTTTGATCTATTTATGAACTTATATATAAGATTTGTCCCTTTGTACATATATTTGGCTCTTACTTTTATCTGTTGAATATTTCAACAATTTTACCTTCTAATTTTACTTGATTTCTTTACTTTCCTGTATTCTCTTCCCCTCCTCCTCACTACTTTTCCCATCTTCATTATGAAGTGCATTTTGCATTTTTAGTAACCCATTTTATCTCTGCCATTGATATTTTTGATGTACTTTTTCAGTTTTTAGCCATTGCTTTAAGGATAACCATGAGTATATCATTTTACATGTAATATTAAAACCTTAAAACAGTTCTTCTATTTATCTCTAGTTCTTTTTGGTAACATTGTCAAACTTTTTACTAACACCTATGCTTTATACCTCATAGCATATTACCATATTGCTTTAAATATTATTATTATTTAAAAAAAGATTTATTTATTTATACATACAGAACTGGGGTACAGGCCAGAGGTGCAGAGGTGGTGAGAAGATTCACCAGAGACAGAGTGGGGAGCAGAACAGGCCAACTGATGAAGTACACTGTTGAGGGGAGCAGCAGGCAGGCCAGGAGAGGTCTGCCATGCCATGTGGATCACCTCCGGGACAGGCAGAGATCGAACTCATGCTGAAGTGGCTTCAGCTTCTCAGTGCTGTGCTTAACCCTGCTCCACTAGGGAGGGCCTTAAATATTATTTTTAAAAGATTTTAAGAAACAAAGAAAAATCTTTTATGTACCAACAAACTTGCCATTTCTGGTACTCTTAGTTCCTTCTTGTAAATACAGATTATTATCTGGTAGTCCTTTCCTTCAGACTGAGAAAATTATGTTATCTGTTGGGACAAAATCTCAGCTTTTTTCATCTTGTAATGCTTTGATTTTGCCTCCACTTTTGAAAGACTTAATTTTAGCTAAGACCATGACAACAAAATACTGTGGACAGGGTGGGCTTAAATAGTAGAATTATGTTTTTTTGGAGGCTAGAAGCCCCAATCAGGTGCTAGCATCATTGGTTTCTGGTTAGGACTATCTTCCTTGACTTGTAGACAGCTGCTTGTCATTGCATCTTTGTATGACAGGTACAGAGAGTTTGAATGCACTCATTAATTCACTTCTCACAAATGCATTAATCTCATCATGAATACTCCACATTACCCATTTAACCCTGATTACCTACCTTCAAATAATACCACAATTTGCTAAGGTTTCAAGGTGTAAATTTGGGGGTAGGAATACGGGCGGTATGGTCACTGAATTTTTCAGACCATCAGTTCATCATAGACTTTTCATTTGATCTATAATGCAAGGTTGAAGGTTGTTAGTACTCTAAAGATACTCAATTTTTCTTTTTTTTTAAATTGTGAAATACAAAATTTACTATTTTTAAGTGTATAGTTTTTTAGTATTAGCACACTTATAATGTTGTAAAAGCATTACCACTCTCCATTTCCAGAACTTTTTCATGATTCTGACTAGAAGCTCTGAACCCATTTTATAATGTATTTGTCTTTTTGTCACTAGTTTTTTTTTTTTAAGATTTTATTTTTATTTATACAGAACTGGGGTACAGGCCAGAGATGTGGAGGGTGAGAGGATTCGCCAGGGACAGAGTGGGGAGCAGAACAGGCAGATCGACGGAGTACACTGCTGAGGGGAGCAGTGGGTGGGTCAGGAGAGGTCTGCTGCGCCATGTGGATCTCCTCCAGGGCAGGCGGGTACCGAACTCATGCGGAGGTGGCTTAAGCTTCCCAGTGCAGTGCTTTAACCCGCTGTGCCAGCAGGGAGGGCCCTTTTTGTCACTAGTTTTTATTAGCATGTTTTCAAGATTCATCCTTAATGGTAGCGTGTATCGAAATTGTATTAATTCTTAATGTTATGTAATACTCTACATACATTCTTTCATCAATGAACATTTGGGTTGTTTCCAACTTTTGGTTGTTGTGAAAACAGTGAAAATATGCTTTTAACATGACGCACAAATACATGTTCTACTCTTTGCTTTCAATTATTTTGGGTGGTATATATTGGAAAGTGGTGATGTTGAATTATATAATTTTATGTGAAACCATTTTGAGTTGAGGAACTCCCATATATGTTTTCACACCAACTATACCATTTTCACATCTTCACCAGTAATATACAAACAGTTCTATCTCCCCCAACCTTACCAATGTTTATTGTTTGTTTTTTAGATAATAATGATCCTAATGGGTATAAAGTTATATCTCATTATAGTTTTGATTTGAATTTTCTTAATGTTAATGATATTGAACTTCAATTCATGTGCTCATTGACTAGTATATGTATTCTTTAGAAGAATGTCTGGTCAGTTATTTTGCTCACTTTGATTGAAATTATTTTTTGGTTGAATTGTGGAACTTGTTAATATTCTGGGTATTAATCATTTACCAGACACAAACCTTTTGACAGTTAAAATTGACAAGTCTTAATTTTGGAAAAGTCCATTTTTTCTTTTATTTTTACATGTACTTCTGTTGTCCTGAGAAATTCTCACTAAATTCATTGTGAAGCAGATACCTCTCCATGTTTTCTTCTAAGAATTTTATAGTTTTTTTTTACATTAGGTCTTTAGTCATTTTAATTTAACTTTTGTGTACAGTATAAGGTAGGGATCTAGTTGTATTCTTTGGTATTTGGATATACAATTTTCCCAAACAGTTTGTTGGTGTCTTCTGCATTGAATTGTCATAGTACTGTTGTTGAAAATTAGGTGATAGTATATGTAAGAGTTTATTTTTGCGTTGTCTATTCATATTATTGATCTATAGATCTGTCTTTATGTCACATTGTTTCAAAAACTGTAATCATTTTTTTAAACATCATTTTTCATTTTGTGCATTTTTTTATCTTGGTTGTAATCCCTCTGGCATTCCCACCATCAATTTACTCATGTGCCATCACCATAGTCCCACCACCATGTGCTCTTCCCCAATAAAATGTCTCTGGTCTATAGTTGTTCATTATTTTAAATTTTGACTTTATTACAATTGCTGCTTTTTTTTTTTTTTCTTTCCTTATGCCTTATACTTTTGCTATGAGTGAAACCATCTGGCATTTTTCTTTTTCTTTTTTCTTCTGGCTTACTTCACTAAGTATGATCCCTTCCAACTCCGTCCATGTTGCTGCAAAAGGCATACATTTATCTTTTTTGATTGTTGAGTAATATTTTATTGTATATATACCACATCTTCTTAATCCAGTCATCTACTTTTGGGCATCAAATATTGTAGTTTTGTAGTAAGTTTTGAAGTCAAGTTGTTTAAGTCCTCCAACTTTGTTCTTTTTCATGTTTGTTTTGAAGCAAAACTTCCATATAAATTTGGGTGAATTTTCTACTTCTGTAAAGAAATGAAACTGTAGGGGTTACATTGAATCTGTAAGTTGATTTGAATAGTATTGCCATGTAGTGGTTAAGACTTCTGTGAACATGGGTGTATTTCCATTTATTTATATCTTATTTAATTTTTAAAATGTCATATATTTTTTACATCATTGTTTAGTTTCAAACAATGTATGCAATATCATCTCATGCATGGGCCCACCACTTCACCTGTGTACCATCAGCGTAGTCCCTTGTGCTCTTTCACCCCTGTTTTGATCCAGTTTCCTCCCCCCCCCCCAAAAAAAAAGGTCTCTGGTTTATAGTTGTCTGTTGGTTTTATTTTTTACTTTGTTGTAATGACTCCCCGCCCCCCCCCCCGCCCCCAATCCTGACCATTCCTTGTTTGGGTCCCCTACATTTCCCCTATAAGAGAAACCATCCACTGTTTTTCCTTTTCTTTCTGGATAACTTCACTGAGCATGATCCCTTCCAGCTTCATCCATGTTGCTGCTGTCTTCTTTAATTTCTCCCACCATGTTTTGTAAAGTTTTCAGTGTCTACATCTGTTACATTAACTTTATTCCTCAGTATACTTTTTTGATGTTATTATAAATGGGATTGTTCTTAATTTCCTTTTCATATTGTCATTGTTAATGTACAGAATGTAACTGACTTTTTGTCTTTTTTTTTTTCCTTTGTCATTTCATTAAATTTGCTTTCTAGCTTTGACAGTTAGGGATGTGTGTTTTGTTAGAAATCTGCTGAGATAATTTTACTTCTTCCTTTCTCACTTGGGTATCTTTTATTTCTTTTTCTTGCCTAATTATTCCTCTTCAAAACTTTGCCTCATATTCACATTGACCCATGCTTTCTCTGCTTAGTAAAATTGCTGTGTTCTACATAGGCTCCACCATAATGTGGAATATACCCCTAGGCACAAAGCTGAGGTGATTGTAGGGTATTGTGACTTTTCCTCTCTTCAGGGATTCCAGTATGGTGCTGCATGTTAGCCAGTTGTCTACTATTGAACATAGTTGCCTAAAATAACTTTTGCTCAGTTGTTAATATTCCCAGTTCTCTCTATAAAACATACTAATAACTAGAGAACTATATACTATGACTTAATACAGTTTTCAGTATACAATCAGATTTCATTCAACTCTCGATAATTGAGTCATATGCTTGCCAAAACTATTGTGCTGATTTCCTCACCTTATATTAGATTTACTTTATGTAAATGCTACAATCTGAATGGTATGTGGGACAAAATGTTCTATGACAGTTCTGTTGAACACTTAGAATTCACCTTTCTGTCTTTTCAAACAATTTCTGACAAATTAAGAGAAAAATTGTAAATGATAAGTTCTATACAAAATTTGGATTAAGATTGTTTCATAAGTGTCTTTATAGTCTCAATTCATATTTAAAAATCCAATGTTACAAATTTTGATCATTTTTGTTTTTTGGTGATTTATGGGTGAAACAATACTGAATTTTTGTTATTGAACCTATGATTAAAGCATTAGATTTTTATCAAAGTGCTAAAAGAATGTATGTATCTGCATTTTGAGTTTATAATGCAATGTTTAAGGTATATATGTATGGACCCACACACATGCACTTATGTTATTTACTTACCCCATTTCTTTTGCATAGTTTCAGCTTTCATTAAATTAAAAAATTCTTACGCTTCTACATGTCTCTTTGGAGACTAGTTCAACTTTACATCATTATATTTTGAATATTTTCTATTGAATCAGAAGCAGTTAGCCTTGAAACCAGCTTCCTTTCCAGATTAAAAAAATATATAAACCATCACTTAATTTTTGGTAGTTTACCTCACTTCTGTTCCTTTACCATAATTCAAGAGCTATTTAGTTCTCTGCTGATGTGTATTTTTGATAACATTTTATGTTCTTTATGTATTAGCATTTTCATTTATTGCCATGGTATGAGGATTATGGTTAAGAAATAACACATCGAGCCTTTCTAAAATACAATGAACTTTATAAGTTCTGAGTGATTTGTAGCTAAACTTTGCTTAAATTTTTTATTGAAATATTATTGAAAGTCTTTGAAAATATAGGTTCTGCCCCTTTTAGGTATGTAGTTCATTACTCATAGTCTCTGTAGTTCATTACTCATAGTCTCTATCTACTTCTTTCTTGGCCCTTCTCCCCCACCTCCACCCCCCACCCCCCAATCTCATTTCTCTTGTAGCTTTGGGAGTTAGGTTTTAGGTTTGACTCTTTCTGACCCTTCATTTGGTTTTTCTGTACTCCACAATAAGTGATACTATTCTGTCTTTCTTTCTGGCTTATTTCCCTTAACATAATCCCTTTGGGCTCTGTCCATTTTGCTGTAAGTGGAATGAGTTCATTTATTTTTTGATCACCAAGTAGTACTCAGTTGTGAATGTATACCACATCTTCTTGATCCACTCATTTGTTTGGGGGCACTTAGATTGTTTCTGAAGCTGTGACCAAACATTTTTTCCTTTTATTTCAACTTTTCAAAAAAGCTACTGTGTAATTTAATATAGCAATGTAGTAAGAGGTATAAAAATGAAAAAAAATTCCGGAGTTTTACATTAAGTATTTTAAAGAAAAACTTCATTGATACTTCCTGGCTTCCATTAAAACATTAATAATTTGTTAGGCATAATTTTTCTAACTTGTTTCAAAGTGATTGGAAAACAGATCGTTTCAAGCGTTTTCTTGTAGAATTGAGGGAAGTTTTCCAATGGGGTTTCCTGTTGCGGGGAGAAAATGTTTATATTTATGTTTTATAAACTTTTAGAAAATTTAACATTCTATTCCAAAGTAGCTGCTTAGTAGACTTTATTGGCTAAATGTAGGTAAAATCATCTACTATAAAATATAACAACTATATGTAGTAAAAAGTCAAATTATTTTCTATCTCCATACGATTACAAAGATACAGATACCATTAAATATCTGTATAATGTTCCTGAGATACATTTTGAGCAATTAGATTTTAAGTGAGTGCTACCTTTCATAAAATCATTTGGTTTATTTATTATGTTTCTGGTGTGTAGGATTACACTGTGTGTACTATATTATGATTGCCATCAAAAGTATAGTTTGTATACACCACATGACTGTTTTCACCCACCTTTTTTTTTTTAAAAGACATATTTATTTGTGCATACAGAATTGGGGTACAGGCCAGAGGTGCAGGGGTGGTGAGAGGATTCATCAGAGAAAGAGTGGGGAGCAGAACAGGCAGATGGATGAAGTACACTCTGAGGGGAGCAGCGGGCAGGTCAGGAGAGGTCTGCCACGCCATATGGCCACCTTCCCGGCAGGCAGGGCTCAAACTCATGCTGAAGTGGCTTTAGCTTCTTAGTGCTGTGCTTGAACCTGCTGTACCACCAGGGAGGGCCTTCACCCACCTTTTAGTTACTACTTTTCACCTCCTTTCAGATTATAGACTTTTTAATTCAGGAATGAAGTCTTATTTTATATCCTCAAAAATCCCTGGAATAGCTAATTTAGCATCTTTCCATTTGAAATGAAACAGAGTTAAGTTATACCTTATTCTTTCACTTTGAAGAACGAATGTATGTTTGTTTAGTGTTTGACAAATGCAGGAGATGGGGTACTTACTCTTATTAAAGAAAGCTAAGTAAGATTTTTCATTCAAAACTTGACTATAAGACTTATGTTTTTTTTTTTTTTAAGATTTTTATTTATTTATTCGTATTTATTCGTACAGAACTGGGGTACAGACCAGAGATGCAGAGGGTGAGAGGATTCACCAGAGACAGACCGGGGAGCAGAACAGGCAGATCGACGAAGTACACTGCTGAGGGGAGCAGCGGGCGGGTCAGGAGAGGTCTGCCTCGTGGTAGCCTCCGGGGCAGGCGGGGATCGAACTCATGCAGAAGTGGCTTTAGTTTCTTAGTGCAGTGCTTTAACCCGCTGCGCCACCAGGGAGGGCCAAGAGTTATGTTTTAATTTAACTTATAATTATTTCATATTTTAAGAAAGATCGGATATATATATATATTTTATATTTTGACACCAGCTTTATTATTTGTTCATTGAGTTCTTTTTAAAAAGTTCATTAGTAGTTTAATGAAAATAGAGCTTCTATACTGTTGCGTTTATCTGTTTCATACATTGTAGGTACTAGGAAATATGGTGAATAAATGAGAAATATTCTATTGCCTAAACTATAAGCACTTTACATACGTTGTTTAGTCCTCTTTTACTAATTTTATAGATGATGAACTAGAAGTCTGTTAATTTGCTCAGAGTTGGGACTATAATACAGTTTGACTCAGCCCCTGGTTTTCCTTATTATAGCTCAGAAGGACTTGAGGTGGAATGAATTTTTTTTCATTTACATGATTTCTATCTTAACATTTCATTTAAAACTTGGGTTCCTTTGCTCAGTTTGCAAAACGTAGTAGATGTTACAGTCCAACATTTGTTAAATTACCTGGTTGGAAATGTGTTTTCACTAACAAACAAACAAAAATTGGCAGTAAAGACACACTGCTGATTTATTTTTATAGCTTTGATTATATCTCAATCACTGTAGCAACTAACTTTTTAGACATATTTACAATTCTCCCATAGTAAGTAAATACATATGGTTATGTTATTTGCCAGCTTTATTTTTCAAACTGTAAAATTTATGTTGTAAAATGTCCTTTATTATTTATGAGACCACTTAACAAATTTCTTGTGTTAAGTATATGTAGGGTACTTGGAAGAAAGTTTTTATTACAGATCTCAGATGGTCTTTCTTTCAACATCTTTCATTGTTGAAATAGAATATAATGTAACCATCAGTTTATATTGATTTTAGGTCTAAAATAAATTTAAACAAATAATTGGAAACTAATAGCCTGCAGAAGGACAAGCTTCTACAACCAGTATTTCTACCTAATTTGCAATATATGTTCTATTAAAATCTTTACCATTCAAAATAACATGCAATATAGTGAACTTATTACCAAAAAAACCTGGTAGAAATTTTGTCTTTTGGGTGTACTAAGAATTTATCAAAAATACATACAAAGGTAGTGAAAACCTTTTTATTTCTCTTTATGACAAGTGTAAACTATTAAGGTTAAGTGGGTGGGGCAACCGGAAGTAATTACTAGGGCCAGTGGCATTTTTGTGGTTTAATAAAGGCAGAATCTAATTATTCAGTTTTTATTTAAGTGAAATGGTGCCAAAAAGGAGGTTCCTGCAGAGCAGCTGCACTCCTTCAGTGTTACCCTAATTTACCAAAGACACAACTGTCACAAACAAAACTTTTAAACTTGATATATAGCCACAAAAGTAAGGAGGCTTTTGTTTGGAGTGCATGCAGAAGAACTCCTTTATACAAATCAAGGGGCAGATGACGGACAATGATGAAAATTTGATTCTTTGAAGTCATAATAGTCATTGAAATGTGTGAAATTCTGGTATTGAAAAGAGAGCGGCCAGCAAGTCTCTAAATCCTGGGTGGTTGCAAGAAGCTTGCTGGGAGGTTTTTCTGCATTTTGACACCAACTTCCCATTGCTTGTTCCCTGCTTCCTTTGTTAAAAAAAATTTAATTCACACAAGATAAATGGGACAGTTGATAACCGAATCATAATTTTTATATGGAAAATGGTGTTTGGAAGAATGAAGTTCATTTACATATATTGGCATATACACTAAATAATTTTTAAATTCTCTTCTATTTAATTGGACTTGTGAAATGGAAGGTTAGCTACTAGCACTTGCAGAATTGTGGAAGAGATGGTGCTTTAAGGGGTAGACCTTTGGAAATTGATAAACATCTTTAGCAGCAGACTTATTTGACGGCATCTTACAACATGATTAGCTAGTTTCTCTTTCTTAAAATGTTGTACATAAGATTGTATTTCTGAAACTTTTTTAAGATAGTGACATTCTCTAACAATTTTTAGCAATATAGGTTTCATGCTTGACCCAACTGTATAACAATTTTTTTAAATTTCAATGATTATTTTGGTGAGTTTTGAGGTTCATTAGGTATCAACTTGAAGGCTTCTGATACCTCAGAGTGAATTAATTTGTTATAATCAGAAAATTTATGGACTATTGTTTATAAATTAGTTGTTTTACCAGTAAAATGAGAAATCTGTAAAAGATAATATTGACATCAAAGCACTTATACTTTTCATAAGTAAATTTTGATTCCTACATTGCTTTAAATTGTTTGCAGATATTTTATTTGCTTTGAAAAGTTGAGTCACAGGGAGGTCAGTGGGAACTTATGGAGAAAGCAAAGCATTGAAGACACAAGTTAAAGTTCAACATTGTGCCTCATAGTTCTTTTCAAGTATTACTTTGTTTTAATGGAATCTTGGAGGGAGAGCTTTAGCCCATTGAAATGTCGCTTAAAGGATAGGTTCTTCTGTCACTAGCTGAAGCTGAAGAAATGATAACAATAGAATGTCGTAATGCATTTTAAAAGTGTGAGAAATCAGTCTGTCTAGACTGAGAGTGTGCCTACAGGGACTAGGAATTTTAGAGCTTCTGTGCCCTTTAGGTGTCAAGTATGTGAGAGATGCCAAGCCTTTTTATTTTCAGTCTTTGGCAGCAACTCAGCTCAGCTGCAGTACCTTACATGTCTTCTGCAGGCAAAAACAAGGATTCTATGCCAGAAAAATTTGGGCTTCAGAATTAAGAAACTCATTTGTTTGAATACCAGCTTTAAATCAGGGGGAGATATCAATATAATTGGCCATAATTTGCAGACATGGAATCACTGGTAGTTAAGAAGCTTAGCTACATTTTGTAGCCACTTATTTTAGAAAGGTTTCCATCCTTAAAAATCTTTCATTCCCTCTCTACTTTGATAGCACAAATCAAGAAACTATTTCCACTTTTAAAGGTTTATGGGTTTTTAATTACTTTAGCATGTATACATCAGATTATAGAATTTTACAGATAAAACTTAAGTGTGTTTCCTTTGAGCTCATCTTCCTGAGGTAACTAGTGTTAAGAGTTTAATAGTCTTTCTTTTCCTGGACTTCTTAAAGAGTAGTCAATTACAGCTATAGTTTTTATAAACTCAACTCATAATGGAGGGGTTTGCTGTGGGATTTGGAAAAGCTGCCTCATCCCATAATTTTGTAACACACTTTATTATTTGGTTATACCTTGCTTAACTATAGCTGAGGAAACTATTTTATACTAATGTAATACTAAACAGTAAGTTAATACGACAAAATAGAAATGCCTTAGTGAATTCAAAGGGGGAAATAGCTTTGAGGTAAGACTTAAGAGGAGCTAAGTCTGTTCAAGCTCTTGAATAGAGACATATACCTTAGAATGCCATTAAAATATAATACTTGAAATTACTTGTCTGAAGTTGAACTTTGAAAATTTATCAGTTAAAATTTATACCTTTTTACTGGGGGAACGTAACTATAAGTGCAAATTTGTATAAATATATGGATCATTTCGCTGTTTCTCTAAACAGACAAGCTATGAAAAAGTAACCATACCTAACTATTGGTGAAGGTATTGTGTTAAGCAGAGGATTAATTGCCAGCTAAAATAATTTTTCTTCTTTATCTTTATAAATTTTTGTTTTTTTATAATAGTTTATTTTTACATCATCTTGTACATATTTTTTTTATCTCAATTGTAATCTCCATGGGTTTCCCATCACCAAGTCACCCATGTGCCATCACCATAGTCCCGTGCACTTCCCCCCCCCCCCTTTCGATCCCTTTCCCCACTCCACCCCCACAAAATGTCTCTGGTGTATGATTGTTCATTATTCTTATTTTCTCGCCTGGTCCATATACTCCTGCTATGAGTGAAACCATCCAGTATTTTTCTTTCTCTTTCTGGCTTATCTCACTAAGCATGATCTTTTCCAGCTCCATCCAAGTTGCTGCAAAAGACATATGTTTCTTTTTTTTGGCTGCTGAGTAATATTCCAGTGTGTATATGTACCACATCTTTAATCTGGTCCTCTACTTTTGGGCTGCTTCCATGTTTTCCCAATTGTAAATAAAGCAGCAATAAACATGGGGGTGCAGGTATCTTTTTCAATCAGTGTTTTTGTGTCTTTTGGGTAGATACCTAGGAGTGGGATTGCTGGGTCATAGGGAAGCTCCATGTTTAGCAGTTTGAGGAACCTCCAAACAGTTTTCCATAGTGGTTGTGCTAGTTTGCATTCCCACCAGCAGTGCAGGAGAGTTCCTTTTTCTCCATATCCTCGCCAACATTTGTTGTTGCTAGTTGTTTGAAGATGTGCCATTCTCACTGGGGTGAGGTGGTATCTCATTGTGGTTTTAATTTGCATCTCCCTTATTACGAGTGATGTTGAACATTTTTTCATATGCTTGTTGGCCACATTTTTTGATGGGGTTGTTGAGTTTTGTCAGTTCTCCATATATTTTTGTGATCAGTCCTTTATCACTGCTTTTGTGCAAGAAAATTTTTTCCCAACTAGTGGGCTGTCTGTTTTTTGTAATTTCTCTTTTGCTGTACAGAAGCTCCTTAACTTGATGTAGTTCCATCTATTTATCTTTGCATTCACTATTGTGGCATTGGGTGTGTCGCTGAAGTGTATGTTGTGTATTGTTTGGCCCATCTTTGCTTCCAGGTATTTTATGGTTTCCGTTCTTATGTCTAGGTCTTTAATCCACCTCAAGTTGATTTTTGTGACTGGAGTGAGGCAGTGATCTAGTTTCATTTTTTGCATGTGCCAGCTAAATAATTGTAAAGAATTTTTTTTTTTTAAATCTGTAGATAGACTCAGAAATACACTTAGTGTTTACCTTCTTTGGTCCATAGCATTATAATTAACTCACATTAATCTTCATTGGAATATATTACAATGAAATTGAAATTCACAGAATTTCAACTTGTATGTAATCATTTTCCTGTTTGCCCTTTGTTGAACTATAACTTTAATATGATCTTAATTTGGTAGAATATTTGACTATCTTAAATGGAGGTCAAATCTGAATTACTATTTTATGTCCTAACTGCCACTGTAATTTGATGATTCTATCTAATCTGAGGCATCAGATTTGTATGCACTCACCAGTTGAGTTTAGTTTACTAGGTAGATCATTGTAAACTTAAAAGTTACAATGTGAGTTTAGATCTCACATTTCTGTAAGAACTGCACTTTTTGCTTTTTGGGCTCACTGTTGCAGAATAGTTAATATTTTGTTCAGTAGGTTTCACCAACAGGAGAGAAATCAAAAAGGTCAGTCCTTTCTCTGAAGAGAAGGTTTGATTGTGAACAGTGTGAAATAAACCACACTGATATTAAAGCCCCTCCCCTTAACATTTATTTTTAATATCCTTTTTAAATAGCCTTTTATATTCTTTCTCTACTGACTAGTAACACCTGCTCATGAAATAAGTCCACTGACTACAGGTTTCTCTACCAGAAAACTCTTTTTTTTTTTTTTTTAAAGATTTATTTATTTATTCATACAGAACTGGGGTATAGGCCAGATGCTCAGGACGGTGAGAGGCTTCACCAGAGACAGAGCGGGGAGCAGAACAGGCAGATTGACGAAGTACACTGCTGAGGGGAGCAGCGGGCGGGTCAGGAGAGGTCTGGCTCGCCATGTGGTCTCCTCCGGGGCAGGCGGCAGGCGGGAATCGAACTCATGCGGAAGTGGCTTCAGATTCTCAGTGCTGTGCTTTAACCCGCTGCGCCACCAGGGAGGGCCCAGAAAACTCTTTTAAGAAATGGCCACGGGACAAAAGGGACCTAATTTTTTATTTTTTAAAAGATTTTATTTATTTGTGCATACGAAACTGGGGTACGGGCCAGAGGTGCAGGGGCAGTGAAAGAAAGGATTCACTAGAGACAGAACAGGCAGATCGAGGAAGTACACTGCTGAGAGGAGCAGCGGGTTGGTCTGGAGAGGTCTGCTGAGCCATGTGGGTCACCTCCGGGGCAGGGAATGAACTCATGCTAAAGTAGCTTTAGCTTCTTAGAGCTGTCCTTTAACCTGCTGTGCCACCAGGGAGGGCCAAGGACCTAAATTTTTTTATAAAGACTTTCCTTCCTAAGATTCATCACAGTATAGCTTTCCAGATATCAAAATAGCAATTTATATGGTAAAATAGTCATGAAATAAACCAGAAAATGAAAAACTCTTATAAAATCTCAATAGAGAAGCAAGAATGATGAAGCAACTGAAGTACATTAGGTTGTATGTGGGCTGTTACAAACGTTCTTGGTTGTTTTTCTCTAGGATATTACTACGTTAACCGGTGTTCCAGAAGAACACATCAAAACTAGAAAAGTCAGGATCTTTGTTCCTGCTCGAAATAACATGCAGTCTGGAGTAAACAACACAAAGAAATGGAAGATGGAGTTTGATACCAGGGAACGATGGGAAAATCCTTTGATGGGTTGGGCATCAACGTGAGTAGTGCAGTTTGATTTGAGTATTCTTAGCTTTCTTTCTGTGTAAATTTTCCTTTAAAATATACTGCTTTTCAAATTCTTTCATTTACAGTATGCTTTATGATCATACTTTAGATATCATTATAAATGTTACATAATTTATTGGATAAAAATGACTGAGTTGTGAGCACTCTTATACATAGTTCAGGGATGATGCTATTAGTTTAGTGACTGTTTTCACTTAGGAGAAGACTAGGGGAGTTTAGAAATAGAAATTAACTGTTTTGTAAGTTCCTGAGATCTTGACAGTTTATGATTGTGCATTAGAATAAAGTGGTCTTGACAGTTTATGATTGTGCATTAGAATAAAGTGGTCATAAATTCTTGTGACACCAAAAAGATTTAGTAAACTACAGCTCTCTGATAGAGAAAGATTCTAATGTTAAATAGCGGGACTACCTCAAATTGACTAAGACATACTGCTAGTAGAGAAGATAGCTAGAAATGTTTGTGGGATTCTAGAATTGATATGTCCAAGCTTCGGTTGAAGGGGTTATCAGTTTTTATGTCTCAGTTTAGAGAAGTACAGTATTTAGCATCTTTTCCTTTTGATAAACCTTGGGGAATTTGTGAAAAACAGAATTACATTTTATTTAGCAAATGATATATTGGTATTTGGTATCTTTATGTTTCACATAATATATGGATTGCTATTGTAAAAATCATGCTTTTAGAGACTAAAGAAATTTACAAAGAATTCTTATTTTCCTTTTAGACTCAGTTTTGTAATACAGCAATAAGCAAGAAATTACTGTTTGAATATTTGTGGATGAGACATTTCATCCATAAACATTTTATTTTATATATAAGTAAAATTTCAATGAGTTCTTTAACTTTTTACAATGCTTGCCCAAAAGTTCATACATCATTATTATATTTTTAAAATATGAAAAAGTTCTTTTCAAACGTATTTTAAAAAATACTGTTTACCTTGCTTTGTCAGAATATTGTTGTTTTTTTTTTTAAGTCTTTTTCCAATAATTAACAACCACAAACATGGGGGAAAAACCATGACTTAATAGTTGATATTTTAGTAGAAAAGGGAGTCTGTTTGCCATATCCACTGACATCAGGGTTACTTCCCCCCACCCCCCCATTTATCATTGCAGTAGCACAAGAGAGCATGTAATACTGCTTAGTAGATAGTTTTACAAAGGATGTTCCATGGTATAGAACAGTCTGTCACCAATGCTGACATTTCTGTCAGTTGTATTGCTTTAGTGGTATTCATTAGTGTCTAGTAAGTAATTTAAACGATATCATTGCAATATTGAGCATATACACTGTTTGCAGGTCAGAAATTCTGAGAATTTTTACAATGTAAACATATCTGTGTGACTAATGCCCAGACAGAAATAAAGAAGACCCCATTTCATGTCCAATTCCTCCAAATGCAACCATTATACTGTGTTCCAATAGCATAGATTAGTTTTGCCTAATTTTGTGCTTAAAAAGAATCATCCCTTATTTGCTCTTCTGGCTTTTTTGCTCAACGTTATGTTGGCAAGACTCATTCACTGCATTATGGCAGTCGGCATTTAGGTAACTATGTGTAATACTGAAATGAACATTTCTTATACATCATATTTTAGTGATTTAGGATTTCTTTTTAATTTACTAATTAGCATTAGTTATGAGTTAATCAAATCAGTTAAGTCTCAATCATCTTATTAGTTCTCTGTTCTTTTACTTAATGACTTTGGCAATGGGAAACGAGTTTTGTTCAAGTAGACAGATCACCATGAACTTTTAGAGGAATTAATTTGTGCTTGGTTAGGTCTGTTTCAATTTTACCCCTAGTCCATGCTCTAGAACACAGTGTTAAATGGAAGGCCATGCTTTTTAAGATTTTGATGGGAAGCACTAGGGATTTAACAAGACCTTCTGACTATGGAACTCCAGACTCAGTCTTGCTTTAGCACATAACAGCTGCAATCTGTATTCAGTTCCTTCAGTCTTTCTAACTATTGTTTTAGAACCTTACCCATTTTTAGTTTAGTATTTACTTCTCTTTCACTATTTCCCCCTAAATTTTTAGCCAATCTTGAAATTCTAAGCTATGTTTAGACACATTGAGCTGATTAGATTTTGCTTGAGTTCTTGATGCTTCCAATTATCTGGACTAGACAGACAGTACCTTTTAGGAGGAATAAGGTATAAACTTGGTATAACTCAGTGTGGTTACCTTCTTTCAAAAGTTAGATCCTCTCCAGTTTCTTTCATAATTGGTAAGCAGGTAAATCTGCCACTACCCAAATTGGAATGTCAGTCATTAGGGGAAAATTCAGCAAATTATATCTGCTTGGAGGAGGTAGAATATGAAAGACTTCATGGAAAAGATAGGTATTTATGTGAATCTCCAAGTGGATGAACCAGAATGCTAGCCATTCTTCTACATTCTCACAAGTTCCATCTGATTTGACCAATTTGCCACTTCTAAGGGAAGCAATTATAAAAACTAGAAAGTGGTTTCTAATCAAATTGTATAAGTCTTTACATGCCAGGGTAGGAAACTGAAAGTAATTTGGTAGACAATGGAAACTAAAGTTTTTTAATTGAGCTGTGAAGTTGGGAACTGAATTTTCAGGAAGATTAATCTGACAAATGGTGAATTGGAGTCAAAAAAAGGAGAGGGAAGTATCAGTTAAGGTATAAACGTGTGTATATATATGTATATATATGCACATATACATACAAGGTATAGGACAACACACTAGAAAAAGAATTTGCAAAATACAGGTGATACACTTGAAGAGGGTAGAAACTGGCAGGAAGAATGGTGACATATTGTAACAAGTTGTTGCTTTTTAACCCATCTATGTATTGCTTCATAAATAAAGGAGAATAATAACATGACACTACAACCTTTGCAGAGATAGAGCTCTGAACTCCTGGTTACTGAATTTTTCCCACATTTTTTTTTTTCTGTATTTCTTCTCAGCTAAGCTGTATATGTCAGCACTAGTCAAATTACTGGATATTTATTTTGACACTTTTGTTCTCAGCATAGTTTATTTAGCTGTCAACTGCTTTGAGAGGAAGAGTCAATATAAAATTAGCATTTGTTTCTATTACTAAGATAGCTTGCCATGTTGAAGCTCTTTTGCTTGTAAGTGGAGTTTATGGGGAGACTCCATGTCATTTTAGGTATCCCAGGATAATAACCACAGTGTATGGCCAAAACTTTAGCAGGCAATAGTTTGTGGGTTTTCACTTCAGTTGAAAGCTACTTCCCATGCATTCTCTTTGTGTAAAATCTTTTATCTTTCCAATTTAAGTGTTCATATACTTCTTAATGTTGTCACTAATAATGGAAGTTTGATTTAGAAGAGTAGGTTTTGTTGCCATCTATTTTGTTTTTTTTAGTGATAGTACTGACAGTTGCACTTACAAGTTTACCAGGTCATTTTGAGAATCCTCTTGTTTTTTTTATTCAACTCTTAAAGACATTCACCAATTTTTAGCTTTAAATTTTTAATAAATTTGATCACTTTCTAAATGTTTTACTTTAAATGATGGTGTTTTGTTTCATTTTTTTGTTTTTCCTCATCCAAACCTTAATGTTAAATCCTGGAAAAAATGTCTTTTTACAGGGCTGATCCTTTGTCTAACATGGTTCTAACCTTCAGTACTAAAGATGATGCAGTTGCCTTTGCAGAAAAAAACGGTATGTTTGAACTGATTCTGGTTTTGCTCTGTGATGAAATTAAGAAGGTAAAAATCCTATCTTCATCAAAACCATTCTGGGATACAGAATTTGAAAGAAATATTCAGTGGTATTTAGTGGTTTTGAATTTTTCTAGAGCATCTGAACCACCACCTTCCTCCAAAAAGAATCTATAAAATGGAATACCTATGTAATCTGAAGTAGGACAAGGTATTAAGTACTTATCTAATGCCTACCTTGTTTATGAATCTCTTAAAATCACTAAGATTTATTTTTAAATTTTTAAATGAACCTATTCCAATTTTGACACTAAGATTTATGTCTTTTATTGTGTCTAATTCCCTCAAAAATTTCCTTGAAGCCTAAATACCTATATTTATCACTTCTGTAGATATAGTAGGCCTATTAGATTATCTAATCTAAATTACCGAATCTTGCTATAAAAAGAAATGCAGAATGTCTTTCCTCTCTTATTTTCAATGATACTCATGCAGTATGTAGGTAAAGGAAATTTTGTAGTCAGATCAGCCTAGATTCTAATCATTATACCGCTTTGAAGCTATAGGTTTTAGATTAGTTTCATAAAGGGCATATGTTTCCTCAATGTTGATAGGGTACTTATTTCACAAGGTAAGTGTACCTAATATATAATTTGGTAATTGTTCTGATCCTTATGCCCCCCTCTATTTGATATTTCTGTTTTAGATTTAAATATACTATTGTGCATGTACCTAATATGTTCTAGTCTGTTAAATTTTAATCTAATTTAGTTATTACTATAAATGTAAAATACTATTAGTGGTATCTACAATTTGTCATATAAAGGTGAAAGTAATGGTTATTATTACCTAACATAATTGCTTTTGTAACCCAAATTGATATTACATAGGTTAAAGCCAAACTGCCTTGGTTTGAATCTTTGTTAGGTCTTTTACTATATTGTATTTTGATTTTCTTACCTGGAAGGATAAGAAAAGTTACTATAATATAGTAAATAGTATATATATTTATCCTATTTTTTATTAAGAATAGGCTTTTTAAAATCTGGAAAAAATTTCCTTTTTTAAATTGTGGGTGCTTTTCCGTATTAACATCAGATTTCAGATTTCTTAATTACATATTGTTCTCAAAGTAGCCATACTCTAAAATATTTCTTTGATTTAAAATGAACGTTGTTCTCTTTTTTAGTGAAATTTTGATAAGCTATATTATGTTTTACATATTTGCAGCCTACCATATTTCATGTCTGACACCTTGAAAATTATTCATTTGAGGTCTGTATCATGAGTTTAATAACAGGAAATCTAATTAAACTGTTAAATCTCTGGGCTCTGTTTCTCTAAGTGGTCACAAGAACTGTGTGATCACAGTTGCTCTGTGAATTTCAGGTGTCATCTAGCCACTGCTGCTTTGGAAATCAGGTACCTTTATCAAATTATTTCAAGTATAACTTGAAAAAGTTTAGTAGGTAATGTCTTACAAAACTGTAGGTTAACAGCAGATCAGGAATTTTAAACAAGGCGACAAAAAAAAATGATCACTACTATATCCCTAGCACATAACACAAGTACACATAAATGGACATTGAATATATATGAATTTAAAGCCACTCTCAGCTGAGAGAGCTCTTAATGATTATTCCTTTAAACAGATAGTTCTCTCCAAATCTAAATAAATAACATTGAAATGCTACAAATTCATTGGGTGGGAGATCTTTTCCAAATTACTCAATACCCCTTCCATTCTGATTTGTTCCTCTTAGGTAGATTGATAGGCATAGGACAGAGGATTTATTTGTATGCTTCCCACCATTAACATTTTGTTGTAATTTAATACTATTGAAGATTTGGTTTTACCGATGTCTTGGTAAATTAAGCTATTAAGCAAAATGGTTCAGAAGCGTCAGTGTATAAAAACTATTGGATTAAGAGGTTGGTGACTCAGATTCGTATCCCCTAATTATATGCTTTACAGGAGAGCTTGAGCAAGTCATGTTTCATTCATTATCCTGTACTTTGTTAAACATGTTTCTTCATCTCAAAATCTGGGTACTCAAATATGTTAAGCCAGTGGACCAGCTTATGTTTCTTTGTCTACCCAGTCCGTTACTAGTTTTATGTTCTATAAAGAAAAATGGCTTTGTTGATGTAGAATGTATTTTAATAGTAAAATCTGGTTATTCATTTGTAAGCATTGTGTTTACCTTCCAGTAGTGTCTAAAAACAGGTGGTAAACTATTACAAAAAAAAAAAAAAAAAAAAAGATTAGTCTACTCAGGGACTCTTCTGAAAATGAACAATTTATCTTTCTTCTCTTTCAAGTTTCTTGTCTCCCTTAATTTTAAATAGTATAAAGGAGGGCTTTCAAATGACATGATAGGAGGAACCTGAACTCATTTCCTCCCACAGGCACATTAATTCTACAATTGCAAGGAAAATTTTCCTCTGAAAATTGGATTAAAAAGATGCAGGGCATTACTGAGAGGAAAGAAGAAAATTTCTACTTCAAGCATAGCAGAGTTCACAGTTAGGAGGAATCTTGAAGTTATAGAACTTTTTATGGGGTATGCTTGCTCTGTGCAGCATCAAACCATTTGGAGTACGTAGAACATCTGGCATTATAGGCCAGTGTGGGCAATGTCCAGGAACACCAAACCAATGTGGTGAATGGAGGACATATTCATAAAGGCCCATGTACATACTTATATGCCCGTCAGGGTTGGGCCAACAGCCTTCCAACTGCAACTTAGCCAAGCCACATGTACACTACTGTAACTTCATAAGGCAGGTAGGCACAGTCCATATGCTCCCTGAGTACCTAGTTCTGGTGGCCAGTGGGTGTTGCACTCTTCAACCCTAAGGAATATCTCATATATAGAGCCAGTACTTAACACAGAAGTTGGCAAAATAAAGAGAATTATATTGCAAATGAAAGCAACAAAATTGCTGGGAAAAACAGTCCTTAAATGAAGATAAACAAATTTCCTGATGAAGAGTTGTAGCAGTGCTTACCAAGCACAGGAGAAAAAAAAGATGAACACTGCAGAACTGCAATTCAGAGATAGAAAATTTAAGAGAGGACCAGAAATTAGAATACAGTAAGAGCTGAAAATTACACTCAAAGCAGTTCAGCGGCACAGTAAATGAAGTAGAAGAGCTAGAGGACAAAGTAGTTAGCTGTACTTTTTTGTCCTCTAGCTCACTAAAGACAAAACAGCAGAATGATAAAAAAGGCAAAGATACTGAAAGAATCCATGGAAAAAACAGAACAACACGTTTTAGGGGATCAGACAGGAGAAAGGACCAAACATTTATTTGAAAAAAATAATGCCTGAAAACTTTAACTGGAGGTAGAAATAGACATTCAGATCTAGAAAGATTCAAGTAAAATGAATACAAAGAGCCATAGTAAGAGTCATTGTAATTAAAACATTAAGACTTTAAAAGTAGAAAAAGAACAAGTTGCAACATATTAGTGAAACCTCATAAGGCTGTCAGATTTTTTTCAAAGGAAAATTTGCAACCCAGAGGAGAATGCCAAAAGGAAAAACTTCCAAACAGGAATTCTCTAGGTGGAAAAAAAGGTGTTGCAGAATTGGAGTTTTTCAGATAAGCAAGCCAAAGGAGTTCATAACCAGTAAATTGATCTTCTAAATAATGTTTAAAGCACTTGTGGAGTGCTTTTTAAAGCACTTTCTTTTCAAAACTGTAAAGAAATAGTACTACAAGTTAAGTTTATACACACACCACATTATTATAAAGAACACTGAATCATGTATAAAGACAAAGGTGGTAAATTTACCTGAGCTATAATAATTACTCAGGAGATGCATAATATAAGTAGGAAGAAAACTGCAATTTTAGAATTGGTTCAAATTTAGATAGCTATCAACTCAAAACATTAGATGTTATCTGAATCTCACAATTACCATGAAACAAAAGTTTACAGTATACAAAGGAAACTGTAAAATAGATCTAAATGTACCATTAAGAGTTTTCATCAAATCTCAAGGGAAAGTGATAAAGCAACTAATATGACAATAAATATATTTCTATGACTACCATTGTAAATGTAAATGAACTAATTCTCCAAAAGACAGTTATTGAATAAGTTAAAAACAGAACAGGTCTCATCTACACACTCCTTCTGTAAGAACATACAAATTGAAGGGATGAAGAAAGGTAGTTTATGCAGATAGAAGTGAAAAATAACTGGCAGAGCTATACTCCTATCAAATACTTTAAAACAAAGCTAGATCAGGACAAGGATTGATATTACTAGTTAGAAGAGTATCAATTCATTATAACATTACTATATGAGCACCATTAACAGATTGACGAAAAGTCAAAATCAGCACAATGGTGGGAGACATTAGTACCCCATATGTATCAATGCACAGATCATTCAGACCAAAATCAACAAGGAAACGTTGACCTTAAATGACACTTTAGATGAACATAATAGTAGATACATATAGAACATCCTTTTGAAAAGCAAGAGAATACATGTTCTTCTAAAGTATATGTGGCACACTTTTAGAGATAGATCATACATTGGGACCACAAAACAAATTCCAATAAATTTAACAAGACTGATATCATACCAAGCATCTTATCTGATCATGTAGTGTGAAACTTAATCCCTACAAAAAGAAACCTGGAAAGATGATAGGTATGTAGAGGTCAAAGAACATGTTTACAAACAATAAGGAGAAATTAAAAGTACCTGGAGATAAATAAAAAGACAAGATACCATATTTCTATGGGTTTCAGCAATTGGTTCCAAGAGGGAAGTTCATAGCTATACAGGCCTACCTCAAGAAACATCTCAAATATACAACTTAACTTTACATGTTGAAGAACTAGGAAAAAGAAAATTTTAAATCCAAGTTAGTAAATGGAAGAAATAAAAATCTGGGTGGAAATAAATGAAATCCAAACTAAAAAGACAATAGAAAAGATCAGTGAAACTAAGAGCTTGAATAGCCCAAACAATCCTAAGATCATAGTTGTATATACTATGGTGGGAATATAAATTGATATAGGCACTATGAAAAGGCCCATCAGTGGATGAATGGATAGATGATATTTTGTATACATACAAATGCAGAAGTGGATTATTACTTAACCATTGCAATATTAGACTGTTTAAAATAAAGTGGAGAAAAATTACTATATGATTCATGTAGAACATAAAAAAAAACCAAAAAATTCAAAACAAAAACTCAAATACAGTGAAGAAAAGGGTGATTAAGATAGGGTAGGGGCTTGAAATCAGTAAAATCAGTAGTGATGGATAGTCAAAGTAGACTTGATAGTATGCACTTGTCAATACAGAAGACAGATTATAATGGCATATAACTAAAACTTGTTATAAACATGTTATCTTAATTTTATGAAAGTCTTGACCATCATATCCTTAACATAAATAGATTGTACTATAGAGAATCAATATAGAGAGGAAGATTTTCAGATTCACTTGCTTTCTAGGAAATATAATGTGTCTTATTTTTCATTCAGGTAATGAGTATCATTCTCATAAAAACTAACATTCATAGACAATCATAAACTAGTTTCTATACTAAGTATTTTTCATTCCTTCTCATTGAATCCTCATCACAACTTAAACAGGGACAGTTATTATAACTGGTAGAATTATAGTTGTAAATAATACATGCTATATGCACACACAGAATTATAGAATTAAGTTGCAGTACAAACCATATGATTCCCAAAGTCTAAAAATATTTTGTTTTACCATTTACAGAAAATATATATTGACACCAGTCTGAACTATTATGTATACTGCCTTAATAATGAGACCCTTCTCTGGATTTCTTTAGATTTTTATAAATTCAAGTATCTTAAAAGGGCCTGTACTTAATAGATGGCCTCCACAACTGATATTTCAGAGCTCTTCACAATACATATTAACACCACTAAAGCACTAACTTAGCTTTACATCACAATGTCCCAACTCTCCTTTATGTCCTTAACCCCCAAATTTGCTTACTTTCCTCCATCTTCAACCTACAGTTTTGTTGTTTCCTTTCTCATCCTATTCCTACCTATGAAAGTCCTACCAAGTCTTCAAAGTATGCTTAAATTTCTTATTTCTGATGCCTTTTCTTATTCTTTCTTGCTCTGCACTCCACCTCCTCCTGCTTCTAGTTTCCTTGTAGCATCCACAGCAGTTTGTTTCTGTTCTTATGGTAGGGTTTTGTATTTTCCTTTTTTGTATTGCATTCCATTTTTGAACACCCTGTCATGCTGTATCAGTAGTTAAATAAGATAGTTCTCAGATTCAAACTAGTATTTTATCCTGCTTACTGGATTATAAGAATTTGATAGGGAAAACACTAAATCTTAGTCATCTTCATCTTTTAATGTGTCCAGTAAATATTAGTGAATTTAAATTGCATTTTTAGAGATGTTATATTCTCCAATCTTGTTTTAAACTTTTCCTGAAATCCCTTTATATTAATTTGGTTATTTGCTCTATCTTTTAGAAGAACTGTTAAATTGCCTCTAAATAGAAATCTGAAGGAGCTATATAGAATGTTTAGCAATATTTTATAAATACAACTATTAAAGATTTTTTCTGTCAAATTAATATGAAGCTTACCCTGAGCTCATATTAAATTAGCATCCTGATCTTAAGTGAATTTAAGATGGTCATTTTATGACATTAGAGTTATTTCCAAACTGTTATTTGTTCCGAACTTTTTTTTTTTTTTAAAGGATACTAAAGCCTAGAGAAGTTAAACAAGTCCAGATCAGTTACATAGCTCCAGACAGGGCTCAAGATTTCTGGATTCCGTGTGTGTGTGTGTGTGTGTGTGTGTGAGAGAGAGAGAGAGAGAGAGAGAGAGAGAGAGAGATGTGACTATGCAGCACTTAAACTGTGTCTAGTTCAAATTGAGATGTGCTGTCAGTATAAAATATACACCAGAATTCAAAAACTGTCAAAAAAAAAAAAAGGAAAATGAGTAAAGTTAAATTTGTTCTTTTTATGTAACTACTATTAGGTGTAGTAGTTATGCATGTCTGTAGTATCCGTAAGAAATAGGAAAATCTTACAACTTTGAAATTGTATTTAATATATAGCTCTTCTGAAGTGGAGATTAGGATCATATATAATGAAACAAAATAGCTAAAAGAGACCTATATTACACCACAAAATTTCCGGTTAATCACATATTTTCATTTTCTTAAATAAGGTATGCTCACATCTCTCATTTTACATGGGTGCCCTCATCTCTGAGAATTCTTTCTTCTTGGTAGTGATAATTCCTACAGCTCCCTCCTGCTTCTGTTACATTTGGTTTACCTAGTTCCCTACTCACAGCCTCTCTCTCCCTGTAGAAAACTCATTGTTTGAAACTAGGGAGTGGGGAAAAAGTAAAGACTGAATGCCCTCCCTTGGCTTTTTTTCCACCCTGGTCCCCAATTTCCACTTCCCCAACTCCTCCCAATACACAAAGTAAAGAAAATATAACCACCACCAAGTAAAGGAAGCATAAATCGCCCTACATCTTTTGGTTTTAAGATTAGGGCATCCTGAAGATCTTCCTTTGAGCCTTTATTTCAGAGTACCGCTTCAAAGGTACTTTTTCTCTCCTTACAAAGAAAGGTTATCTGGGGTTTCTTCTGAAATGCAGATGAATTTTACTTTTAGTTTTTTGTATACTAAAAGAGCCACCTTTCCCCATGTGGCTTTTGTCTTTCCTTGTGTTTCATGATGCGGTCAAAGGGTGGGGAGGAAAAGGAAGCTGCATCATGGAGCGAGGAGGTGGAAGACAGCTGTGGAAAATTTGGGTTGTAGAAGGTTAGATCTACTACCACTTACATGCTAATGAAAAACAGAAATGACTTTCCCCCTGTTTGATCTGATTTGAAACTTTGTGACTTTCTTTCTGGTATGTATAGTACCCCCTGTGTTTTTCTCATTGTTGTTAGCTGTAAAAACTCTTTGAAATTCTCAAAATAGAGGAGGTTTATTCAAGAATAGGAAGACAAGGTAAGCTGTGAGACTGCATTCTGTTCATAGTGAGTCTGTCAAGAAGGAAAATCCTCTGTAGTAACAGGAGGTAAAAAGCAAGGAAAGGAAGAAGAGAGACCCTACCCTGGACCCAGGAAAATAAAGAGCGATGTAGCCCAAAACTTATTGTATAAATCAGCAAGACCTAGACTTTCATCTCACTTAAATCTACTAGTGAGGTTCTCAACCTCCCACCATACATCTGTTAAAAAGGTTTATTTTACTCATTGGATATAAAAAATAACCAGTTCAAAGTCAAAGCAGCACAATTTTATGTAGAAAATAACACTGGAATGTGGAATAAAGGAAAATAATGGATACAGAATTGTGTTTTGGTGTAGGAGTCAATTAAATTACTACCAATAGGACATAGAACAGAATTTGCATATCAGTTATATACTGCTTAAAAGGAAGTAGTTGGGTAGAAAATAGCTGAAAGACAAATTGAGCTAAATTCTAATAACCTGTAAGGAGAAGAGCATAGTATAGATGCATTTTTTTTTTTAAAGATTTATTTTTTCATATAGAACTAGGGTACAGGCCAGAGGCTCAGGGGCGGTGAGAGGCGTCACCAGAGATGGAGTGGGGAGCAGAACAGGCAGATCTACGAAGTACACTGCTGAGGGGAGCAGCGGGTAGGTCAGAAAAGTTCTGCCACGCCATGTGGTCACCTCTGAGGCAGGCGGGAATCGAACTCATGTGGAAGTGGCTTTAGCTTGCTGAGCCACCAGGGAGGGCCTAGATGCATTTTTTTTTTTTAAACTGACGTAAAATTTCTACTTCCCCCCTTGAAAATTTTATTTCAGTTTATCATGATCACAAAATAAGATTGTGCTAATTATTTACAATGGCATTTAAAAAGGAGTGTTATAAAAGCAGTTAATAACATCTATACCTCCCATGTTAAAAATGAAAAGAGAAAAGCAGCTCAAAATGGAGTCACTTCTGTCAAACCCATGTCACCTAACAAGACTTAATTCAACTGTATAGGGATTTAATCTTAACCTGTCATAGTTTAACAGTAGCATTTAATCTGCTTTATCAGATCACCCTGCCTTCTACTAAGGGGTGTAGCCTTGCCTGAAGCCACCTTTTCTATTGCTAAATAGCCTGCTGACTATAAAAGCCTTCCTCTTTGTACAACTCCCAGGAGCTCCACTCTACTAGCAGTGGCATACATCTATTTCATGACTGTTGAATAAAATATGATTATATTTTCAAGTTTCCTAATCAGTTTTGCTTTCTAACTTGAGCAACTCCCAGAAATGGCCCATGCCACCACCTTAAAAACCATCTCCAAACATCCTAAACACAAAAGGTATTGGGGGTAAGTCAGCCAATCATGAGGTTATGAGGCATAACAGTAAAGAAGTGTTAAGATTGTGATGCAGATTTAATTCCAGATATTCTCCATTGATAGGAGTTTCCTGAAACTCCTTTGATAGGAGTTTCCTTTTTCCTAGTATAGAAGATGGAAATGTCCCTTATAAATGTACATGTACCTCACAAAAGAGCAACTTCTACTTTGTTTTCAGAGATTTTCCCCATCTGCTATTTCGTAAAAATAACCAAAGATAATTCTATGCCATACATAAGCATTTTTATGTTTGCCTTACTGAAAATTTTCATATAGAATGTCAAGACTTCTCAAAGCCTCCTTGAGGCTACTAAACCTTGCTGGTAAGTTGCTACCAGATATTCCCTGTGGCACCTATTAATTTGGTCAAATTTCTCCTTTCTTGAGGTCTTCCAAGTACACTTACAACCTTAGAAAATGTTTGTCTCATGCCAGGCCACTTTCCCTGGAACAGTTTTGTTTGCATTGACTTCATAAAGTCAAATTTAGTTCCTTAAAAACTACTCTTCAGTTCTTTGTCATATCTGATTAAGTGAGTCAGTCCAAATAAGGCCTTGGTTGCATAACCAGTGTTTCCAATTATGTTCTAATAAAAAGAAGGACATAATGTTTTTTAATATGTTCAAATAACTGTATTATTGTGAAAATAAATTCAACAAGAGTGCCCAATTCTGTAGGGTTCATGTAGGGAGAATAAGATCATTTACAAATAATACAAATTTTAATTTACAAAGTAGATCTACTAAATTGTAATGAATTATAAATATCATAAGAAGAAAGAGAAAGGGCTTCTTTAAGTGTCTAGAAACTAGAATACTAAAACAATATGAAACAATACTCTAATGCCAAACTAACAAAAACTACAATAATCCATCTTCAGCTCATTCAGTCCTATAAACCTGTACCCAAAAATATCAAATGTAGCACTGTGCAGAGCTCTGAAGTGGCCCATCTCTGTTGAACAAAGCACTCTGGGCTGACTACATTTGCTTTCAAAGCAACATCAGAGTAAAACATCTGCATCTTAAAGATAGAAGACTTAATGTGGCTTTAGTTAACCTTATTGATAATGTCAAAAGTGAGTGTATATTAAGAATCTTCATTCCCAAAATGTTACAGAAAGACTGTCTATAGTCATTTTAATCCTATTTTCAAAGAAGATGGTAAAAAAGCTAGTTAAAAAGAAATGGAAGAACATAATCTTTAGAGGAAAAAATCTTGATATGACATAATCCTTAGATATAATTTACCTTGAATATGCCAAACACATAGTAAGAAAATATCAGAGATAAGATCTAAGATAGTTCCTAAGCATCTATATACTATAAAATTATAAGTGAATTCCCAATCAACATACACTGTACTGTTATCTGATACCAAGGAAAGCAGCACCAGAATTCTGATAAAGCAGGGGCAGTGAAGGTTTTGAGAAATATCAGTAGTTAGCTTACAATTTATAACTTTTTACCAATACAGCTTTAACCTGAGGATGGTTAAGCATCTGGCATGACTTGACAGCTCTTCCCTGCAGCTCATCAATAGTAACATATCAAATAAGCCTTATTTTTTCTAACACCTCTGTTTTTAGAAAGTTGAAAGAATATACCTTCATGATTTTTCCAGGGGCACTCTGGGGAATCTTGAAGATTGTAAACACATTTCATTCCCTTGCATAAAGATACACCCTTTGCCTCTGTTGCTCCTAATAGGATTTTTAAAAACTCATGTCTATAATTTTAAATTTTCATCAAATTTATTTCCATTTCATAGAGAAAACAGATCATTGAAAACTTGCCACATTTTAGATTATCAAAGCTCTAAAATACACATAATTTTCTACAATCATGTACATACTTTATCATCCAATTTCTCCAAGTGACAAAGATGAATAAGTGTTTTGTTTTCATTAAGAAAACAAAATACTGGCCCTCCCTGGTGGCGCAGCAGGTTAAAGCACAACACTAAGAAGCTAAAGCCACTTCCACATGAGTTCAATTCCCGCCTGCCCCGGAGGTGACCACATGGTGTGGCAGACCTCTCCTGACCCGCCCCCTGCTCCCCTCAGCAGTGTACTTCGTAGATCTGCCTGTTCTGCTTGCCACTCTGTCTCTGGTGAAGCCTCTCACCGCCCCTGAGCCTCTGACCTGTACCCCAGTTCTGTATGCACAAACAAATCTTTAAAAAAAAAAAAAAAACCTCTTTTAATATGTAAAAATAAGAAAAGTATAAAGTATATACATTTGCTTTTTGGCTCCCTATCCTGACTTAGAAATGATGTAGGTACTTAGTGAATAGCCAGTAGTATCTAAGATATCCAAATTACCTAAATATTCTGGAAATTAATTTTCCAGATAAATTACTACAAATTAACTACTGAAATAAAATTCTCAAATAAGGAATCATTTTTGATAAATGTATATTTTTCATGATTATAAACATTAAACAGAAGCAATAATTAGCTTATTTGATCAGTAAACTTGCGTAAGTTTAGAAGGAACATTCAAATTGAATAAGAATTTGTACTTGTGTTTTATGTTTAATACCAACAGATAAATTAGTTTTACTAAATGAAAATTATTAAATTTGTTTGCCGAAGATTTACCTATGTTGTGTGAACTTGACTTCAAGTGTTTCTTCAATCCCATGAGAATATTTTTAAAATCTAACACATTAAAAGCATTGGAAGCTCATTTTCCTTGTTTGTAAGGATTTTAGGAATATTCCACTTAAACAAGAGCTTATTTTTCTATATAAGCCAATCAGAACAAAGCTCCTAAAATAGATTTTTATCATCTAATTTATTAATACCATCTGGAGGTAGAAAAATTTTACCCACTCATACAGTAAAAGGTAAAGGCCTTTCTGAATTAGCAGACATGTAGACAGACACAGTTTATAACCTCAAATTCTAAAATTTCAACTAAATTAATAGTAAGCATAGAATTATGAAATTGCCCAGTCCCTATCAAAGAATTGTTCTCAGTGAGTACAAATTCATTCGTTTGAGATCAAGATATACCAAAAAGACTAATAAATCAGATTTTCTAACTTTTCTCATCCAGTAAAAATAGCCATTAGTCTATTTATAGGAATCTCATCTAAAGATCAAACCTTAAAATTAATTCCTGAAATTATTAGAAAAACAGTTAGCTTTTCTCTTGTGTATACCTCTTGGAACCAGGAAAAGATGTATTCTGGACTTAAAATGAACCACTCCTGGTAAAGAAGTTTGCCTGGCTTTGGTTGGTGAATCTAATCACTTTGGTTGGTGTCTCAATGGGACTGATTAAAGGGTATTTTCTGGAAAAGGTAATAGTTATGATTTAATATGGATATTGACAAACATGCATTGAAAAATTTATTCTATTCATTAAATAGGGGAGCCAGGCAGATGTTATAATAAGTTCAAAGAATAGACATGCAAATTTATATAGAGTGAAGGAAGTTGACAAGAATTGCAAATGGACACAAGCTTCTTCCCCAGGACTGGGAGAGTCACTAGACAGGGCAGATTTTATTTGTCTTACGAGTTACTGCCAATTCTCATTTTTCATGGTAGGTGTGGTCTATAAAGTCAACATACACTAAATTAGCAAATACTTTGATATTGCTTCTCTGGTAAACAGTTCCCTGTGAGCCGCTAGTCACAACTTTCATCAACTCACTAATCAATACATAGCCTTCTTTGACCTGAGTTTCTGTTTAAAAACACCTTATCTAATGTGTATTGTTTACTCATGAGCATTGAACTACTCCAGCCAGCATCACAATAACTTAGACTTGAAGAGAGCTTACTTAGCACACATATTGGCGCATCACATCCTTCTTGGCACCGAGAAACACTAGAAAGCACTAAAGCACCATACTTGGGAACCATTTTAAATAGCGAAATGACCAACAGGAAACAAAAATACTTTTAAAATTATTGTAAATCAGAGCACTAAAAGGACACTAGTGTACAATATGAAAGCAGAAAGAAAAAGAACATTTTATATTTTGCTTGATGACTCAGGTGGGAACATATGTGTTAGTGACTCAAATTTCACTATTCTGTGCATGTCATGAATGACTGGGAGAATTGTCAGTATTGATCTTCGGACTACAAATTAATTTTCGTGAGGAGGCTGATTCTCAAATCCGCAAATAAATGAGGATTATTTGTACATAACAACTTACAAAAAGTCACAAAACTCAGACAGTGAACAGGACAAAGATCTGGTGTGCTGTAGACTCCGCATACTTTCCTATTGACACATGGGGTTTTGTTGTTGTTTTGCTAACTCTTCCCAAGTCCAGTCCCAAGTGTTTACTGTCTTGTAGCTAGCAAAATGTTCAGTTGGACTGATATGATGAGGTGGGAGGAGAGATGGAGAGAGAAGATAAAGAAAAATTACATGTAATATGGAATAAATAGGGTTCACTATGCACAGGTCACACCCTAAGCCAATTATATCAAAATTTCTGAAAGTGATTCTTGGACAGTTTTTTCATATTCTAAATTTCTAATGAACTGACTTTCAAATGTACTTTCAAGACACAAAAGTGGAGTAATTGATCAATATCCTGAATAATGTTCTTACTTACTGCCTTGGAAATAATATTTATTTGAAAAGAAAATTTAAGGGGGCAATTGACTATCATCAAATACAGGTTTTTGATTTTTTTTTCTTTTGAGATGTACAAAATGTTACTAATCTAATATCTTAGGTCCTGACATTTGTCTCTTTATTTCCTGAGTTTGGTCACTGTATATAATTTCCATTGAAAGAATTGCTTTGTCAGTATTATCCAAATGTTTGGTATTACTCCATGCTATTTTCTAAAGATGATCTAATATTACTAGCTTCTTTTTGTCGCCCCCACCTCCACCCCACCCAAAAAAAAAGGATACTTGGAAATTAACAAAGTAGAAGGATTTTTTACAGTGAAGTCCATGAAAAACTATTTTTCTTTATCCTTCCCTTTAAATTGTACTTGAAGTTCATGCATTACTTTCACTCAGGTACAATATGGGTTCATAGCATGGTAAGGAATTTCAAAACCTTGTTTAGGCCTCCCAAAGCATTTGCTATTCTGATCCCATGCTGTTATTAGCAGTGACTGCCAATTATATCAGTTGGTGCCAAATTATGTGGTGGTTCTTGGTTTGTACACAAATAGACAGTAGGAAAAATCATTAGTACTGTTCACTTCCGAGCTAATGTCATGATTTGAGATTAGGTTGTTAGGAGAAAGAATGTCTATAATGGGACTTGAACCAAAGGTTACTAGAGGTAAAATACTTCTGGAGCAATGAAAACACTGATGAATATTCCTCTATTTTCACATGGCTGAATCATAAATAGAATAGTTCTGTAAGTAAAGATGAATTTTCCTTTTTTGTTTCATACATGGAATTTGTAAGTTAATTGTGGTTGGGTTGATTCAGTGTCTTATTTTTTGTGTGTGTAATTCGAAATTTGAAATTGTTATACCAAACATTCCTACCATAGGAAGAATATCCTAACCACAGTCTAAAGGTTAACTAAGTGGATTTATTCATAAAGAAATTGAACATTGGATATTGCAGATCACATTTTTCACTTTACTAGAGCATTTGCCAGAGGTACTTCTTTGACACTAGGGCTTAAAGTTCAAAATATCTTTGTGAAAGCATTCCAATCCGTGAAACACCAAAGGGAGCCAGCCTCTCATCATTGAGGTGCTGGTGGTTGGATTTGTGGCTAATCCATGCCATATGGCTGCTCTTCTCAGTGGGCAGTGACGGCAGCCCCAGGAGCTTTCCTCCATCCCTAGGGCAGCTGCCTTGGACTCTGTTGCTTTGATCTGCTGCTGCTGCACAGCTGGGAAGAGTAAGGGCTGGTTTTCAGTGTCCTAGTAGAACAATGTAAGGGACCACTGTCATAGACTACACCTTGATTTTATATATGCATTCTCCAGACAGTACAAGTATTCCATGACTTCATTCAAAAGCTTGTTTAAATTATTCATTTTAAAGAGAATTTGTTTTGGGGGGGGGAAAGAAATTCATAAAAGAAGTCTAAGAATTTCACAAGTAAGACTCCATTCTTAAATTTCTCCATTCTAATTCTCCTAAGTTCTTTTTAAGATCAAATTTCAAATGGGAAATAGAAAAGATGAGTTCAGTTCATGTGACTTGCCCGTTATTAAGCACAAGTGTTTAATATCCTTTCAAGTTGTTATTCTTACACTTATTTGCCTTTTTAGCTAAAGGTCACCACTTGCTCCAATACTCTGTATATTGCCACATTACAAAAATAATTTGGGACAGATTGTGGTATGAAATATAGTGGGACTAGTAAATTTTTTCATCCAGGCACTGAAAGGAAACCCATTGGAGGGGGATATTTGGAAATGGAATAAAGATTCTTAACACAGTCCTAAAAAAGAGCAGGTTTTCCTTATAACGTTGGTTCTACATAGTTAAAAGGTTTTCTGAATGATGGATAGAAAATCCAAAAGGAGATTTATGTAGGCTCCAACAGAAGTTTCAGTCCCTGATGTGAATTGTATTAGACATCCTCCTACCCTTCTTACTCTTACTTAATACAAGAAACACAGTTGCTTGTGTAGTTTTGAGAACAAAGTTGTTTTCTACAGAAAAATGTCAGGGAAAGAAACTCTTCCCCCCACAGCCCACAGTCTGTGTTGCTGGTAGCCTACACAAAGTGGATGCCTTTGGCAGAGGCCTGCTTCTTCCATGTGTGTTTTTGTTTTCACAGAGTGCTTTGCTCATCCACATTCCAATCCCTATAATGATACTTCTATTTATTGTTGTTATCACCATCAATAGCAACTATAATCTGGCTCACAATTCCCAAGAGCCAGCTCTCTTCTTAGTTACTAGGAGAAAACCCAAACCAGTTGTTCTTTTATGTGTTCAAAACCCTAATCTTCTCACATTGCAGTGACCCTGACAGCATTTTAAAGTCTATGAATATTCTCCCTGGTAGTTGAAAGACCAGGTAACTAAATGAAAGAATGATTATCGGGCATGTTTTTTCTTTAATATCAGTTCCTAAATAATTCCAGGTGCTTTCTCATTTCTTCTGCTCTTAACCTTGTTATTTGGCAGGAGACTGTGTGCTGGAGGGCAGAAGGAGGAGACATAGGTTCTCTCCTCATTTGGTTGGAAAAGATCATGGAGGTCCTAGATGACTTACCAACAAATACAGCCAGACATAGAACCTACACTAGAAACTATTTCCTTTGTCCACAACTGAGGAATACATGGGAGACATACTTATTTTGCAGAGATTCAGAAAAGTCTTTTAAGTAAAAAAGTTATTAAATCTCACAAATGGAAAGGAAATGGGTGAAATGGATTAAATTGCAATTAAAAAGTACTTTAAGGAAATGCAATGTTATTTATGCAGTAATTGTGTGTATAGCTTTAAAGTCAACATGGGTTAAAATTCTGATTTTCCCATTGACTAGCCATGGGGCTTTAGATTGCTTGCATTTCTTCTCTATCTTTGCTTTTCCTCATAACTAATATAAAATTGGAGTATATTATGCCTACCTTGTAAGCCTTGTAACTACAAAGCAATTTTAAAACCAGATAAGAATTCACGTAAAGGATTTAGCAAGGGATATATAGCTTAGAATATAGAGCATAGTCAGCCAGGCATGCTCTGGCATCCAAACCTTTTGTACTCGCTGTTCTCTGGGAATCAGAGTTTTCCACACATCTACGTGGCTCACTCCGACCCTCCTTCAGGTCTTTACTCACAATATGACTTTAGGGAGAGTGGGCTTCCCTGTCAACCCTGGTAAAAATGTTTGCTTACTACTCCTAGCATATAATATGTATTTTTGATCTCAGGAATTATGTAACATCTGATATACTATTCATTTACTTGTTATTTTCCCCTACTAACTTAAAGTTTGAGAATTTTTGTTGTATTCACTGCTTTACCTATCCTCTCTAAACAGTCCCTAATAGTGTAAGTAATCAATAATGTTTATTAAACGAGTAGTAAATGTTCCATAAATACATATTATTATATATGCTTTGCTGAATCAAGTATTAAAATTATTATCTTTATTTACTGATTAATACAGGAAGTGCTTAAGGAATTTATACTGTTATGTAATCGTGCTCAGTTAGCTTACCAAAATCCCTATCTGAAGGGCATATTTAATCTATTAATAACTAGACCTAGAACTCAAGCTACAAACTCAAATTAAAAATTAATGGGTTCCAATGTGGTGGAAATTTTACTTACATGCATACTTCATTTTATATAGAAGACATGTTCCTAATTATGAATCAAATATGAAAGAGAAATACAGCTTAACATTTATGAAGGGTTTACTACAAATAACAAGAGATCATAATAGTTCAGAGAGAAGCTCCAGAATCAGGTTGTGTGTTTTCAAGTCCCTGTTCTTCCCTTACCTTAGTGGCCTAGTGCTAGTTATCTGAACACTATGGACTTTAGTTTCATTACTACAAAGAGAATACTAATTCAAATACAGGTTTCTCACAGAACTTGAAAAATAATTACTAGCTTCTTTTAATAAGAGTATTATATGAATTAGCTTGTTTAATCCTCATGACAGCCTATGAAGTTGGTACTGTTATTATGCTGTTTAGTAAATTTTTAAAATGTCAGTAACCACTCATTAATGTGCTTATATGTTGTAACTTCAGTTCCTCTTAAAATAAGATACAGCTCTGGTTTGTTTTAATGAGTAGAAAATTACTGAAAACATTTTCTCTACTCTGAAAGAAAGTACGGTTATGTTAAACAAGTGAACCAAGATTCTGATGCTTCATTTGCATTTTAAGCCATTTGCTTCATTTGCTTTCTGCCTTCCTGATTTCTATGCAGCAAATGGTTTCTTTGGAGATGGAGTTTTACCAACGGGATTATTGCTTTCCCTGTTGGGATACTGAAGTAGCAGTGGTATACTTGATTTCTTGAATTACATAGCCTTAGTTTTTATGGCAAAATTCTAACTATAGTGCTGTTGAAGCATCAACTTTATTGCCTGCAATACTGTATTCAGCAAGAGGTATTAAAACTCATGACAATGTACAAAAGCAAGAAGTTAACATTATTCAGTTTTAGACTTTTGTTTTAATGACTCCATGATTCAGCCACTGATCAAATGATTTGACATGAGTTATCTGAAGAAAACCCTGAAAGTGGAGATCTAGTTTTTCATCCCTGTCATTTATTTTATGAAGAAAAGGTTACAGAGATTGCTTGGGTTAGGGAACATAAGGATAACATAATTATATTTTTAAGGAAGAGAATGTTTGGTAATTTTCCATACCTTAGTAGGAAGAACTGAAAAAGTAGAAGACAAACAAATCTAGTTTTCAAACTTCTAACATTGGGAAGGACTCTGGAAAGAAGGTATAAACTCAGACTAGACAGTCTAGACCAGTGGTTCCCAAGTGTCTATGCATGAAAATCTTTTGGGATTAATAGTTACAATGAAGATTTCTGGGGTTCTCACTAGAGAGTCTGGTTTAATGTACTTAAGAATTTACATTAGTATTGATTACTTTTATAGGATGCTAACACAGTCTTTGATACCATGTTGATTGATTTCATAAGCTTAATCAGAACCCTGTTTAGAAAGCTGAGCCAACTACTCACTCCTGATCTTCTCCAACTTTGATTTCTATAGATACACGTATTTTTCTGTATCACTTTTAGTGAGCTCAAAAACACCAGCATTTGGAAATTAATACTTTGGATTATATTGTTGAGTGTTCCTCATTGCAGCTTTTCCCCCCCCTAATAATAGTTTATTTTTACATCATTTTGTGCCTTTTTCTGTCTCAGTTGTAATCCTCGTGTGCCATCACCATAGTCTGGTGCACGCTTGTTTTTGATCCCATTCCACCCCTGTAAAATGTCTCTGGTATATATTGCTCATTATTCTCGCCCCCCCCCACCCCCGTCCTTTATACCTTGCTCCTCATTGCTGTTTTTTAAAGAAATGACATTTAATCAGAGAGAAATGGAAATTTTTATGTAGGTTTCAGTAATTGAGCAAGGGGAAGTCAAATCATGGTTTACATATTTAAGATGTGGTAAATCATCGTCAGGCAGTGTTTTTTAATCTCTTGTCATATAGTATTGTAAGGGAACAAATTACTAAGTCAGTATTTATATTTCAGATGTGCTGACATGTACTCTAGTGATAAGTGAACACTGAATTTACGCAAAGTATCCTCTACTTCCTGTATTATTCAGGTATCCTCTTTAACTTTGTTCCTTTGTTTTTGTTTTTGTTTTCTAGGATGGAGCTATGACGTTGAAGAGAGAAAGGTGCCAAAACCCAAGTCCAAGTCATACGGTGCAAACTTTTCTTGGAACAAAAGAACAAGAGTATCCACAAAATAGGTTGGCACTATGTTTCTGCACTTGACTGTGAATAAAGTCAGCTGTGCAGTATTTCTAGTCCATGTATAATGCATCTTTTAATCTAATAAATTTGACCTTTAAACTGCAGTTGCATTTTGTGGTGTCTATTTTGAATGTTTTCTGATGCTTGAAATAATTTGCATCATTGAAGGTTTATGCTTGCTGAAGTGATTCTCAATAGTGTTTATGAACTACTAGCTATCATGATCAAAATTGATCAAAATTGATCAAAATTTCTAAGACAGTATTTAGAAATTCCTTTGTTTTAGCCTAAATAGAAAAATTATTTTGCAGTTTGATAAATCTAAATCCAAATCTTTTATCATTTTTTTTAAATTAGAACTTTATATTCTTTGAGTTTCTTTGAGCCTGAATGAATTGTGTTCATTCATACTAAAACTGCCCATAAAGCATTATTTCATGATTTTGAGACATTCAGTTGAAGAGTTTATATTCTTATGAATCAAGAAGCTCAGAAAATAAATATTCTGAAGGGGATTTAGGATTCACACTTTTTTTTTTAAGCAAATATAACTACATCCATGCTTTTGGTATGTGTTGTTTGAATAATACACTGTTACCAAGCGCATTTTTCTTAGGCTCCTCAATAAAAACTATATATACTGAGCTTCTTAATTCTATCAGGGGACCTCCCTGGTGGCCCAAAAGTTTAAATTAAAGCACAGTGTTAGAAAGCTATCAGCAGGCACTGCAGCACAAGTTCAACCCTCAGCCAAGGAAGTAACCCACATGGCCCGGCAGACCTCTGTTTCACCTGCTGCTGCCTTCAGCAGTGTACTTCGTCAGTCTGCCTGTTCTGTTCCCCACTCTGTCTCTGGTGAAAGCTCTCACCCCCTCACCTCTGGCCTGACCCAGTTGTTGCATGCATAAATAAAATAATTCTATCAGGTAGATACTATTATTATTATTATTATTCCCATTTTCCAAAAATTCAATCAAAGCCTGAATAGCCTGTTTAACATTATGCTGGTCAGCACTAACACTTGAATCCTCATTTGTCTGTCTTCAGAAAATTAAGCTTTACTTTGGTTACAAAGAAGTAGAATTGGTTAATGGCAGATAATTCTGTTGGCTTGTTAATATACTCTTTGATGTTTCAAAAGTTATATACTGAATATAGTTAAATTCATAAAAACACTATTAGTCCTTAATCAAGAAAACATCACAGTATAAATTTGTAGTTTTATTTTGTAGCATATATGGGTGGTTTCTTTAAAAAAAAAATTAGCTGAATTTCAATTTAATTCTATATATACCCTTCTGAGAAAATGGCCTGTGATTATAAGCAGAATAAATGTACAAAGAGTGTACAAATTTGTTTTTAATAACTAATAAGTTAAAACAATTCTAAATGTATAATACTTCACTTAATTTCATTCCCATTTTAATAGACAACTATTATAACAAGAAACAATCACAAGCTGTTTGGAATGATATTCAAGATAATATTACTAAATGGGGAGAACTACCAAGAATGACTGATAGATAACATAACTAGGGGGTAAGGTGGCTTACATCTAGGCACCTAGAATATTTGGCAGAAAAATGCATAAGAAACAATGGTGAATTTAATGGTTAATATTGGCTGTGGTCTTTCACTTTTTTAAAATTTTGGGTCTTCATTTTAACTTTTAATGTAGTATTTGAATAAAGATGTATTATTTTTGTAATTATAAGTATATACATAATTACAATGTATATTTGTGTACTGCAGTTCACATTTTGCTGTCTTAAACTTTCCTTGATAATTTACATTTTAATAACTACTACTTGAGAATTTTCAGTGGAAAGAAAACTGCAAGATCATTTAAAAAATCAGATTCTAGATATTTTAAATATGAATTTTAGATTGTAGTAAAAAATAAAACCTACTTATATCCCTTACAAGAATCATATAAGCAAGTTTTCCTCAAATTATTTAGCATTTTGCATGAATCTCATTTTTTTAATATAAAATATAGCCTTGTTTTTATTTCTGTTACTATAGTAGAACTAACTTCCTTGGCAACTTTGTGCACTGGCTAAAAAATTTCATGTTGCTCTTTTGTAATATCTGGCCTTATTTACATAAGAAATCAATGCCCAACTGTTCCTGGGCGATTTCCATCTCTGCCACTACTCTGTAGGTGATATAGATGGAATGACTCTTATTTTCATATTTAGTATAGTTTCTAATTTATTTCTGTAGCACTAGCATAAAGGGGCCCACATTTGTTGACACACTTTTGCAATTTGGAGAATATATACCAGGTTGAAAAAGACAGGATAACTAAGTTGATTCTCATTTTTATGCTGTATGTCTTATGTCATAGGGTGTACATTTTCTAGATCCAAAAAAAAATACTGAAATAAAAAAAACACTAAAATGTTTTAAGAGTCTTTAACATCATTTGTCTCCTTTCACACTTAATTTAAAAATTTAATAGTGGTCCCTCCCTGGTGGTGCAAGAAGTTAAAGCACAGCACTATGAAGCTATCTGAAGCCACTGTACCACTGAGTTAGATCCCCAGCCAGGAAGCTGACCCACATGGTGTAGCAGACTTCTGTCTAACCCGCTGCTTCCCTCAGCAATGTATTTCAGTCAATCGGCCTGTTCTGCTCCCCACTTTGTCTCTGGTGAATCCTCTCACCAACCCTCACACCTCTGGCTTGTACCCCAGTCCTTGTATGTATAAAAATCTTAAAACTTTAATACTACCATTTTGATTATAGATACTACACTGTTGGCTTTAGTGACTAAATCTGAAACCCAGATTGAAGTTAACCAATTTTGGGTTATTATAGTGATTTTTAAAAGTCGTCAATTAGTACAGCAAATTTGTACTTGATGGCTATTCAGTGCAATGTACTATTTGCACATATAAAAGATACACGTGCCGGCCCTCCCTGGTGGCGCAGCGGGTTAAAGCACAGCACTGAGAATCTGAAGCCACTTCCTCATGAGTTCGATTCCCGCCTGCCGCCTGCCCCGGAGGAGACCACATGGCGAGCCAGATCTCTCCTGGCCCGCCCGCTGCTCCCCTCAGCAGTGTACTTCGTAGATCTGCCTATTCTGCTCCCCACTCTGTCTCTGGTGAAGCCTCTCACCGCCCCTGAGCCTCTGGCCTGTACCCCAGTTCTGTATGCACAAATAAATAAATCTTTAAAAAAAAAAAAAAAAAGATACACGTGCCAAGGAAATCAAAAATGACAAGTCTCTACTTTCTTGTTACTTGTAGACCTAAGATGGAGCGTGTATTCTATCTCTACAATTGCTGGTCATTTAGTGTTAAATAATGACTGAATTATACTACTTAGGCTAGAATTCTGGTTTAAGTACTAGCTCTGTGAACAAGTTAATTATTTCTAAGTCTCAGTTTCCTCATCTCTGGAATGATCTTTCTACTTAATGGGGTAGGTAAAGTATAAATAACCTATTAGTGTGACTATTAAGCATTTACTGTGTCATGTACAGTGTACCATACAACACACCATACAGGAGGAGTTAGTATAGTTAACATTGTGTAGGAGTTCTGTCTTTTCTAGGAAGATACCCTAACAGACCTAATTATCAGGATAATTTAATTGATACTTAGTATATATTGCTTTCTCTCTTTATTATATGTTAAACAATTATATTTAAAATATTTTTCTCTAACTATAAAAGTGTTATAAAAATATTTGACAAAGAAATCCTAAAGAATCCTAAGTTCACTACTCCAAGATACCCACTATTATGTAATTTGTTTATATACTCTTGACAATTTTTCTTTTATTTCATGCACACATTTGTTGTGCTTATAAGTCAAAGTTGCAAAGAGCCACTAGGACTGTTACACATTAATGGCAGAAATGTAATATATTTGCTTGGGGGTTGGGGTAACTATAGCAATTTCTGTTTAAATGTTAACTTATGACCTAGCAGTTCTATGCATGGATGTCTACCCAAGAGAAATAAAAACATGCATTTAGAAAGAAATTGTAGAGAAATAAATGACACTAGACAAGAGAACCAATAAGTATCTGGAAGAACCTGGCAAAATCATTTAAGATTAAAAAAAAAATAGAGCTATGATGGGGTGTAGGCATTCCCAGTTAACGTAGTACACAGTACAAAGATACACCTTGGATGGGAAGAAATAAGAACAATTGGTAGAGACCTTTAAAGTCTGTAATCTTAGAGAACTTTAAAGTCTGTAATTTTAGAGAACTTAAGTTTTGTTTTTTTTTTTTAAAGATGTATTTGTGTATACAGAACTGGAGTACAGCCCAGAGGTGTAGGGGTGATGAGAGGCTTCACCAGAGACAGAGTGGGGAGCAGAACAGGCAGATCATCGAAGTAAACTGCTGAGGGGAGCAGTGGGTGGGTAAGGAGAGGTCTCCCGCACCATATGGATCACCTCCAGGGCAGGCAGGGATCGAACTCATGTGACAGTGGCTTTAGCTTCTTAGTGCAGTGCTTTAACCTGCTGCACCACCAGGGAGGGCCTGAACTTAAGTATTTTTTAATGTCTTTGATAATTCCTTGTTCCAATAGATAAAAGTCTATGTAGAAATTATCTGCAGGAAATAGTAAACTACAAGATTACAAAATATATTTGAAAATGAGCCTGTACAGAATTTCTAAACGTGAAAATTATGAAAATTGAACTGGACTACTCAAAGGAAGAATTTAGAAACAGGTCAGACACCAAAGAGAAATTAAGCTTCAACATACCAGAAAAAAAAAAAAGTGATTCTGGGTGAAAAAGAGGTTAGTAGGTTAGTAATGGAAAGGACAGAACAAGATAGTTAACCAACAACATAATAAAAAGTAGTAGTTGAAGAAAAAGACTAGAAAGAAATATTTGTAAATGTATCATAGAATTTTCCAAAATTAAAAAATCTATGAGCAAGTGCAAAGTTGAATCAAAGTGGGAAAATGTAGTAGATCTATACCAGGGCAATCAAAAAAACACAGACCGGCCCTCCCTGGTGGCGCAGCCGGTTAAAGCACAGCACTGAGAATCTAAAGCCGCTTCCGCATGAGTTCGATTCCCGCCTGCCCCGGAGGAGACCACATGGCATGGCAGACCTCTCCTGACCCGCCCGCTGCTCCCCTCAGCAGTGTACTTCGTTGATCTGCCTGTTCTGTTCCCCACTCTGTCTATGGTGAAGCCTCTCACCGCCCCTGAGCCTCTGGCCTGTACCCCAGTTCTGTATGCACAAATAAATAAATCTTTAAAAAAAAAAAAAAACAACACCATTAATCATGATGGCAAAAATCGCTGACTTGTCAGCATCAGTGAAAATCAAATGATCATGCAAGAGAGAAAATGCACGGTAGAGAATTGTATGCAGGGCAAAAAATAGCTTTCAAAATGGTCTAGAACTCATACCTGCAGGAGTTTACCATGCACAGAAGATAGTCTCTGAAGGAAGGCAGGAAGAAAGAGATGCCACATAGAAAGTCTGAAATGCAAGTGGGAATAAAGATGTAGGACAGTAGAGGATAGGTGATGAAACAATAATGGCTGCATAAAACCAGCATAAGAACATACTCAGATTAATGAGAGAGCGAGCACAGTAATTCAGAAAGACTGAGGGATAAGTGTATGAAAGATTGTTTTTGAAGGAGAGTAATGAGGAATTATGAGTTGCTCTTGTTAATTGATTAAAAAAATTAATGTCTACACTAGCAGTTTATAATTTCTATACTAGGAAATATGAAAATGATTTTAGCACATCTCAGCAATTCAGAAAGAGAAATAACAGACCAAAACTATCATTGGAATTAGAAAATACTCTTAAAACATGGTGAACAAGTTGGGCTTACTGTGTGGTAGAGCCTGTCACCCAACAACAGCAGAATACTCATTCTTTGAAGTGCACTTGGAACCTTCACATGAAGCTTATATATGCTAATCTACAAATCAGGATTTGCATTATTGTAGCTCCTGCTTAGAAGTCAAAATTGTAGAGATGGGTTCCTGGGCAAGTGATTTTTTGAGGGAGTGCTTTCAATAGGGCCTGAGGGAAGAAAGAGAGGGCAGAAAACTTAAACAGACTGATCTCAAGTGAAAACACCTCAGGGTGCTCCTCTGGGGAATTCTATAGCACAAGTAGCACCAGATTGGTTCCTTCTTGAAGCAAGGAGCTGCAATGTATTACATGTCAGGTAATTATGTCTGGGCTATTATCTTGTGCAATGAAGCTCCCATTCTGATAGGATTTTCAAGAGTAGAAGACTAAACTATCCAGTTGTGATAGCCAAAAATGCTTCCAAGATATTGCCAACTACCACCTATGGGAAAATACATTTATATTTACCTCCTTGAGAGTTTCTGAGGTAGAATAATTAAAACCATTTCTATTCAGTCACATCCCTATCTCCTAAGAGGTGTTCCGGAGTTTAAACTGTTAGAAGTCTGGAAGAAGGGGCCACATAATAATGTCATGGGAAGGTAACTAACTTACTTGCTTTAAAATATCTTTGTGTATGGAAGAAAAAAAATAGAGGCTTTCAGCTGGAACCACTATCTTCCAGTAGGTTGCTAAAATGGCTGACACAAAGGGAAAGAGGAGAGGCACCAATATATTTTCTTTAGGTCTTTTACAAAACATAAAGGTGTTTCGTTGACCGCAAACATGCGAATTTACAAAAAAGGTGATACTGTAGACATCAAGGGGATTGGGCATTGTTCAAAAAGGAATGTCCCACAAATGTTACCATGGAAATATTGGAAGAATCCATAATGTTACCCAGCATGCAGTCAGCATTGCTAATAAACAAGCAACAGGGCAAATTCTCGCCAAGAGAGTAATATTTGTATTGAGTACTCTAACAGCCGAGGTAGCCTCCTGAAATGCATGGAATAAAATGATACAGAAGGAAGCCAAAGAGAAAGATACTTGTGTTCACACACCAGCCTGCTTAACCCAGAGAAGCACATTTTGTGAGAACAAATGAAAAGAACCTCAGCTGCTAGAACCCACTCCCTGTGAATTCATGACATGACAAGTACAGAAAAATAAATAACCCGACCATTAATATAATTGCATAACAAATATTTTAACTGCATTGATATTAAACACATTTTCACTGAGCATAATATGTTTCTGTAACTTTTTTATAACATGGTATTTGTCTGATGGTTTAATCTATTTTTCATCTATTGTTCAAACTGGATTTTTGTAGTGTTTTTATATTTTTATAAATATAACTATTACCTTTCCATCCCAACTCTAATGGTAGTTAGGTAAGATTTGTAGTTTCTTGCTATGTGTTTTCTACTCACAGGAAAGCTCAATAGTCAATGGTTAGTGTGTGATTCTAAATATATAAACCAAAGCTGTACATCTTACTCTCTTCTGTTGATACCTCTTTGAAACAACTTGTGGTCCTTTCCTGGACTCACTAGCTGCTTGATTTAGTGTTTATATTGTCATCTAAAATTTGCACTGAACACTCAATAGTTCCTCTTAAATGGATTTTTAATGTTATGACTCAGATTTCATCTTATGATATTAAAATAATCTCAAATTCTCAAAAACTAGGGAAAAATTAATTGTATAATTATTACTGTGGGCTTCTTTTGAAAATATCAAATCTACATGTGTAATATATAAAAAACAACAAGCTAAAAATAAAATCAAGCAAAATCACAGTACCATCTGCAAGAAAAGTAAAATAGTTTAACCCCCTATGCTTTTAGATAGGTATGTACTTACTGGCATTTTGTTAATTCTTTTCTGACTTTTAGTTCTCTTTTGTGATTTGATGATTTTCATTAGTGTTATGCTTATATTCCTTTCTATGGGTTTTTGCTCCCTGGTTGCTATAAGGCTCACATACATTATTAGTTTTGTATTGTTGGCAATATCTCCCTTTGGGTAAGTTAACATTTATATTTAGGCACTTCAATGTTAGGTGCATTTATATTTACAATGCTAGATCCTCTTCTTGGATTATTCCTTAATCATTACACAGAAACAGACATTTTATAACGAGTAAAGGACAGATATATCAGGAAGGTATAACTTTCATCAATATATATGCACCTATGCACCAAATGGTAGAGCATGAAAATATGTAAGGTAACCATTAAGAACCTTAAAAACAGACAATGGCTGCAACATAATAGTGCTAGGAACTTCAACATAAATGGACATCAAAAAAAAAAACCAACAACCTTAAATGAAGAGAGCACATGGGACTACCAGGTACTTGTAGGGCACTAGATCCTAAAAAGAAAAAAAAAAAGCTGAACACACATTCTGAAGTGCACTGGGAACATTCTCAAGAACAGACCATGTGGTGGGTCATAAAACAAGAGTCAGTAAATCTATGAAGATTGAAATGTCTTCTCAAATCACAGTGGTACCAAACTAGAAACAAACACAGAAAGAAGGCTGGAAGAATCTCCAATATGTGGAAACTGAAACACTACTGAACAACATTTAGGCTAATACAGAAGTCAAATAAGAAATTAAATATACTGAAGATAAATAAAATGAACACAGTACCAACCAGAACCTATGGGATGCAATGAAATCAGTTCTAGGGGGAAGAATGTAACAACACAGGCTCACCACAAGAAATGAATAACTTATAGACAAAACTTGCACGCAATCTATAGATCGGAAGCATATGGCAGGAGAGAGAGGGAGGGGGTCAAAACAGGAGGGGGAAGAGCACAAGGAACCATGCTGACAGTTCACAGGTGATGTAGTGCTGAGGGATTGATGGGGGCTACACCTGAGGGGAGAAATATGTATAAGAATAAAGTGATGTAAAAAATAATCAATTTTTAAAAATCTAACCTTTCTCCTAAAAGAACTCAGTAAAAAATGAACAAATGAAACCAAAAGTAGATAGAAGGAAGGAAATAATTGAAATTAGAGTAGAAATTACATGAACTGGAAATAAAAAGGTTTAAAAGATCATTGAAAACAAAAGCTGGCTCTTTGACAAAAAAAAAAAATAGACTAGACAAATCTGTAACCAGACTCACTAGGAACAAAAGAGTAAAAAAAAAAAAAAAAAGCTACTAATTGAATTAGAAATGGAAAAGGAGTTACAAAAGACACCTCAGAAATAGAGGTTCATAAGACTCTTATGAATATCTTCATGCCAACAAGTTGGAAAATCTGGAAGTAATGGATAAATTCTTACAAGCAGACAACCTTCCATGACTGAATCAGGAAGAAATAGAAAACATGAACAGACCAATTCCAAGCAAGGAAATTGAAACAGTAATCAAAAGTCTCCCAAAAAAACAAATGCCCAGGACCAGATGGTTTCACTAGTCAGTTCTACCAAATCTTCAAAAAGGAACTAATACCTATCCTTCTCAAACTCTTCCAAACATTTGAGAAAGAGGGAATACTCCCAGATGCATTTTACTGGTCCAACATTCTGTTACCAAAAGCAAGTAAGAATATCACATTAAAAAAAGAAAATTACTAATAGCGCTAATGAACTCAGATACAAATACCACCAACAAACTCTTAGCAAAACTAACTAAAAAATACATTAAAAAGACCATACAACATAACCATGTTGGATTTACTTCTGTGACATAAGGGCAATTCAACATATGCAAATAAATTAAAATTTAGACAAAAATTATATCAATAGATGAGGAGAAAGCATTCGACAAGATTCAACATCCACTTAGAAAAAGTTTTAGTAAAATGGATAAGAATGGACATATTTCAAGATAATAAAGGCCATGTAATCAAACCCATCACATTCAATGGTGAAAAGAAAAGAAAGCTTTTCTTCTAAGAACAGATATACTATGATGTTCATTCTCACCACTGCTATTCAATATTGTATTGGAAGTCCTAACTCAAGCATTTAGGAGAGAGAAAGTCAGGAAGGGAATTCAGACTGGAAAAGAAGAAATGAAATTATCACTACTTGCAGATAACATGACCATATACATATAAAACCCTAAAGAATCTAGTAAAAAATATTAAAAACAAATGAGCGCTATAAAGTGACAGGATACAAAACCATATACAGAAGTCTAGCATGCTTATATGCAAATAAAAACAATTCCATATACAACAGCATAAAAAATTATTGAATACCTAGGAATAAACTAATAAGGGAAGTAAAAGACTTATGAAAATTATGAGAGACATATTCAAAGAAATAGACATATTCAAAGACACAAGGACATATTTAAATAGACATATTCAAAGACACGAGAGTTCATTCTCACGGGTCAGAAGAATTAACATTGTTAAAATGCCCATCTTATACACAGCAATATGTAGATCAATGCAATCTCAATCAAAATTTCGATTTCTTTAAATAAGTAGAACATTACTGAACATCATTGAAATTTATATGGGACCACAAAGAACCCCCAATAGCCAAAGCAATCTTGACTGAAAAGAGGAGGAAAGGAAGTATCATGTTCCCATGATTGTAAATAAGACTCACAAAGTCTTATTTCAGTGGAATAGACTTGAGAGACTGGAAAGAAATCCATATTTAAATGTACTGTTAATCTACCATAAAGGTCTAAAGAGAGTGCCATGGAGAAAGGGAAGCTTCTTCAACACATGGTGCTATGAAAATTGGATAGCCACATGAAGGAAAATGGAACAGATGACTCCCACCATACACAACATCATCTCAAAGTGGATTAAATATTTGGATGTTAAAAAAAAAGCTGTAAGGGCCCTCCCCGGTGGCGCAGTGGGTTAAAGCATAGCACAAAGAAGTTTAAGCCACTTCTGCATGAGTTCGATCCCCGCTTGCCCTGGAGGAGATCCACATGGCGAGGCAGACCTCTCCTGCCCGCCCGCTGCTCCCCTCAGCAGTGTACTTTATCGATCTGCCTGTTCTGTACCCCACTCTGTCTCTGGTGAATCCTCTCACCCTCCGCATCTCTGGCCTGTACCCCAGTTCTGTATGAATAAATAAATAAATCTTTAAAAAAAAAAAAAAAGCTGTAAAATGCACAGAGGAAATAGAGGTAAAACACCCAAGAGGTTGATTTCAATGATGACTTTGGGGACTCAACTCCCATGATAAGGACAATTAAAAAATAAATAAGTGGGATCATATCAAACTCAAAAGCTGAAAGTGATAGTGGGAAAATGAAAAATACATCTTACTGGATAAGGAAAATTATTTGCACTTCATCTATGTGACAAGGGACTAATTTCCAAGATCTACAAAGAATCCATAACACTTAAAGGAGAAAAAAGAATCTAAGCATAACATGAACAAAAGGCTAGACATTTCTCCAATGAAGACATAGCTGGCCAACAGGAACATGAAAAAATAGTCAATAATCAGTCACCATTAGGAAAATTAAAATCAAAACCACAATCACTCTAGAGAATGTCATAGGAAAATATCAGACACAACAAAATTAGATGAGTGTGTGGCGAAAAAGAAACACTTGTTCGGTATTTGTGGGAATGTAAACTGGTTCAACTTCTATGTAAAACAATATGGAGGTTCCTCACAATATTAAAGACAGATATATGATCCAGCAATTCCACTCCTGGATATTTATACAAAGAATAAAAGAACACTAGTTCATAGGGATATGTGTACTCCTATGTTTATTAGAATGATATTTACAAAAGCCAAGTTAAGGAAATAACCTAAATACCCAACAACAGATGAGTGGATATGGTACCTACACACAATGGAATCTTATTCAGTTAAAAAAAAATGTGCACTTTTGCTGTATCTGACAACATGGATGGAATGGAAAGGAGCGTGCTAAGTCAAACATGTCAAAAGTAGAAAGGCAAATACCAGATTCTTTCATGTATAAGTAGAATATAGAGAAAAAAGAAAACCAAAGGAACTCACAAAACTAAATAAACCAAATTCAAGAAATATGACTGTAGAATTTAGCCTAATAGCAGGGAGGGTAGTGTTGGCAACAAAAGGAGAAAGCCCTCCATGCTCCACAGTAAAGGAACAGGGTGCGTTGGTGGTGAGTGTGGGGTGGTGACAGATAGCTGAGAAGATGTGAACTTATTCCTATAAATTATACATTACCATGAATCAATATTACCTGAATTTAAAAAAAAGTTATAAAAAATTCTCAATGATTTACCAGCAAACTGATGCAGGGATCTTAGCGCTATCAAGTTATCGCCAGCTACTGCAGCATGAGTTCAATCCCCAGTCAGGGAGCTGACCCAGATGTTGCAGCAGACCTCTCCTGTCTCACTCGCTGCCCTGCTCAGCGATGTGTTTCAGTCATTCTGCTCCCCACTTTGTTTCTGGTGCATCCTCTCACCCACGGAAATTTGGGCATACACCCCAGTTCTTGTATGCATAAATAAATAAGTAGAAAAAAAGTGTACATGGTCAATTAATTTACAACAAAAGAGATAAGAATATAGAATGGGGAAAGGATGGACTCAAATAATGTTGGGAAAACTAAAGAGCCACATGCAAATGAAAGAAACTACCACTACTTCACACCAATCACACACACACACACACACAAAGAAAAAAGAAAAAAATTACACAAAGTGGATTAAAGATTTGAAAATAACACCCTCCCTGGTGGCACAGAGGGTTAAAGCACAGCTCTGCAGGAGAGCCGCAGCCGCTTCAGTTTGAGTTCCATCCCTGGTCCTGGAGGTGACCACAGGCGCAGCAGACCTCGCCTGTCTTGCCTGCTGCTCCCCTCAGCAGTGTACTTTGTCAGTCTGCCTGTTCTGCTCCCCACTCTGTTTCTGGTGAATCATCTCGCAGCCCCTGCAGCTCTGGCCTGTACCCAGTTCTATAAATGCATAAATAAATAAATCTTAAAAAAAAAAACCTGAAATCATAAAGCTACTTGAAGAACTATAGATGGTATGTTCTATATCACTGGTCTCAGCAATGGTTGATGACTGTATAAGTCTGATTCAGAAAGCAAAGTTTAGAAAATTATAAACAAACATGGGGGACTGTAGTGAGAACTATAAGGAAATGCATACCAAAGGAAACTATCATCAAAATGAAATGGCAACCTAATGAATGGGAGGAGATATCTAAAAGTCATATCTTTCGGAAAAGGTCATAACCAAAGTATATGGCAATCTTAATAGCAAAAAAATAAACAAGCAACTTGATTAAAATGAGCAGAGGTTCTAAGTAGTCATTTTTCCACAAAACCTGAATGACTAGCAAGGGGTAGAGTTCTCTACATCACTAATCAGAAAAGAAGTACAAATCAGACCTATAGTAGGATATTAACTTTCATGTGTTAGGTTGGCTACTATTAGCCAAAAAGTAAGTGTGAGTAAGGACATAGAGAAATTGAAACCCTGGTGCTTTGTTGGTGGGACTCTAAATGCTTCTGCTATGAACACTGTGACAGTTGCTAAGATACTGTTTACAGAAAAATGCACACAAAATAGCATATAACCTATTGCGGAAAAAGAAACTGGGGCGGGGGTAGGGAGTGGAGAGTCAAGTGGTAACCAGCAAGTGGTAAATGACTGTCCTAACCATATTGAATGGGAAAAGAAAAAAAAAAATATCTTATCCAAGTTATTTTGAATATAATATTTGTATACCCACAGCCTTAAGTCTTTTTTTGGATCGGTTTGTTTAAGTAATAACACAGGCAATAGACTTATGAAATAAACTTGAATGTATTATAACATTTAGCAAATGAATAAATACATTGTTTTGTCTCGGGGAGAGGAAACATACAAATATGCGATGAGTTAATGATTTACTTCAGGAAAGCTGGTGCAGCCTAAGATCAGTATTTCCCATGCCCACTTCCAAGTCTCTGTGCAGGGTGGAATGGCAGATTTGAAGTTTGGCAGCTGCTTGGTCCTGACCAAAGGGAGTTAACAGCAGTTAAAGCAGAAAATGGGAAAAACAGCCCAGAAGCATTGTCAAAAATAGTAGCCAGTGTCAATCAAAGAATGTTAACATTTCTATTGCTAGTAAGACATCAGAAATTTAAGAGGAAGAACTAGATAGCCAAAGAGAGCCTTGCTAAGACTATAGTCATCCTTAATCATTTGAAAAGCTGTGTACAAGTAACCAGAGAAGTTACCAGTCCCTAGCCAAACAAGCGGTAGACTTTCAACTTTGACTCCCAAACTTTTGAAAGCAGTTCCCAGCCACATACAGATCCAACAACTAAGTGTGGAAACATTAATGGCTCAGGAGGCTTAAGCACCACCTCTGACCAATCACTGACCACTGATCTATGCTGATCCAGAGGCAATGCTTAGGAACCCCTAAAAAGAAAAACAACCAAACAGTAACAGACATCAGAGACATGCAGAAGAAACAGACTTTGCAAAGTCTGCCCAAAGTCCGTCCAATCAAGTTACTAAAGAGAAAACAATATAGTGTTAACATGGATTTATAGAATAAAACCTCATAATTGTGATATAATCTAAAGCATCCATTGTTGGTAACTGAACCAACTAAAATTTATGAGACGAGTAAAAAAAAAAAAGAAAATTGTTCTCCAAACGTGAGGGGAAGGAAGGCGTATGGACAGGAGGAACTACTTTTGGAGGGTGATACGGTAGTGGGAGTTAACAATCTCACAGCAACTACTAGAAAATGTTCAAATAACAAACAGAATCCATATCTACTGCATTAAAGTATGGTAACAATGACTCATCAAGTGGAGAATATTAATAAAGAGAATTATTAAAACAACAAAAGAGAACCAAGCAGAAATACTGGAGATGGAAAGTATCACAACTGAAAGAAAAAATTCCATACTGGCTCAACGTAGGCATTAGCCTGCAGTAAAAATGATCACTAAACACGAAGATACTCCAATCTGAAACCGAAAAGAAAACATGATGGAAAAGATACTTAGAAATCTGTGCAATACCAATGAATATACCAATATGTACATTATGAAAGTAACAGAGGAGAGGAGAAAGAAAAGTAAGGTATTGGTTTACTATTGATGCCACAACAAATTAACCCAAGTTAAACTATGTATGTATCCATTCATCCATCCAGCCATTATCTTACAGTTCTGTATGTCAGAAGTCTAACTGACCTAAATAAAGGTGCTGGTAGACTAAATTCCTTATATTCCTTTCTGTTTCCTTAAGGATAAAATCCTTTCCTTTTCTTGCTCCTAAAGGAAAATCACATCCTTGACTGATCATCTCCATTCTCCATCGTTAAAGCCTGTCATGCTTCATCTCTGATCATTCTTTTACAATCATGTTTCCTTCCAATCCTGACTTCAACCACGAGCAGTTCTTTTAAGGACTTGTGAGTAGGTGGGTTCATTTAAATGATCTAAAGTAATTTCCCCATCTCAGTTCTTTAATCTTAACATATGTAATGTTCTTCTTTCCATGTAAGTTAACATATTCTTTTTATTCCATACATTAGAATATGAATGGAACTGTGCATTTTTCTACCTATCTGAAGAGCAGAGAAAAATATCTAGGCTCTTTCTGGTGGCACAACAGGTTAGGATGCAGCACTGCAAGTTAGCAGCAGCTGCTTCAGTGCGAGTTCGATCCCAGCCCACCGGTGACCCACATGGCATTGGCAGACCTCTCCTGACCCACCCGCTGCTCCCCTCAGCAGTGTACTTCATCAATCTGCCTGTTTTGCTCCCCACTTTGTCTGGTGAGTCATCTCACCACCCCTGCTTCTTTGGCCTGTACCCCAGTTCTATATGCATAAATAAATAAATCTTTAAAAAAAGAAAAATATTCAAATGGAGCTGATCATGTACCAAATTTAATTTGAATTTTAAAAAATCTTGGCGAGGGGGGGAGGAAGGGCATGGTACTATGGTGATGGCACACGGATGAATGGGAAGTCCACGGGGGTTACAACTGATGGAAAAAGGCACAAAATGATGTAAAAAAAAATCTTTCAATAGGGAAAAATTATCTATACAAGAAATTTGATAAATTCCAAGGAGGATAAGCATGGAAAATACCCAAACTTCAACACATCATAGCCCCACTATTCAAAGCCATAGCCAAAGTAAAAACCATGAAAGTAAAACAACACACATCAGATAGAAGGTAAATAGCAGGCATAAACATACGGGAGTAGCTATATGAAAATCAGACAAAATAGATAAGGCACAAACTGTTCTTCCTTGGGGCCCAGCTGTCCAGACTGGGGCGCAGGATGTACTCTTGGCTTACTGAGTGCCTGTTAGATCAGATCTACCAAGAGCTGGAACTGACACAATTGTCAGTGGACTGGACTGCTCAGCATCACCAGGAACCACATTTCAGTCATGCAACTTCTGCTGGGCACACATTGCACCAGCCCCCAGGCAGACTGGGTAAATGTGAAGAAGAAGACTCTGACTATGGCAAGGTGAGCTCCTGTAAGAGGGGCAATGACCTGTTTCATGTGGGGTCATACCACAGCTGGACATTCCCGAGTAGACTTGCAATTACTGCTCCATCAGGGATCAGGAGTGTGATAAATTTAATCAGTATGGGATGTGAACTGCACTGAAAGAGTGCCAGGCCATCCAGAATCACATCACATGAAAAGTTGGAGACTAGAGCTCACTACTCAGGAGGTAGAAGATAACACAAAGCTTTATGCAAATGATCCCATTCATTGTGGCTTAATGACAAGAGAAAAGATGGATAAATACACAGGATGCATCTATCCCCTATAATCTGAGAAGTCTTCAACAACATTTCCATGATTGGGTGAGGTTTTAGTAACAGGACCAGGTACTAAATTGTCTGGAATTCATGGACTGAACCATGAGGAGTGAGACTGGAGGAGGATAGTGGCCACTATACCTACCATCATGGAGAGAGGCCTATTACAACCTAGCTATCAAGCCGTATTGTACATTTGGAGACTGCATTGTTTAGGGCCATATATTTTTTTAAGCTTTACTTATTTATGCATACTAGAGTAGGGGTGTAGGACTGAGGTGCAGGGTGGGGGAGGATTTACCAGAGTCAGAGTGGGGAGCAGAACAGGCATATGTATTGAAATACATTGCTGAGGAAGCAGTGGGCAAGGCAGAAGAGGTCTGCTGTGCCATATGGTTCCATCCCTGGCCAGGGATCAAACTCATGCTGCAAGGGCTGCAGATAGCTTCATAGTGCTGAGACTTAACTACTTGTGCCACTAGATTTAGGGCCATTTTTGGGCTATTTTGTGTTATTCTAACCATCACCTGAGGATACCTATTATTTGGGGCACTGAGTTGGTGCTGCTGCCATCTGAAGGAACTGGAGGTTGATACTCAAGAACTAGATGTTGGTTGGTGGCAGCATTGAGCACCTGCCAGAGAAGCATGTCAAGATGCAGAGACACAGAACTGGCCCCCACAGCCTTTCTGAGAAGCAGAGCAGGAAAACCTCTACCCATGCATGGGTGGCCCTGTCCTCTGGCCTGGGAAATAGACTCCTGCTGCAGAGTGAGTCTTGAGAATGAAATTGTAACTTGCACTATTTTTGGTGAATGATTTGATGTTTTCCATTTGGTCTATAATATGGTATTTAGTAAGTAAAACATTTCAGATTATCACCAGTGTCATCCTGGAATCAACAGCAGGGTGGGGATGATGCAGGAGATAGATATCAGTTTTGAATACCCATGTGATGCATAAATACATAGTTCACTGGGAGGAAAAAACCACCAAACCATTACTAGTGACAACGAGGAGCATTTATTACAATAAGGGCTCATTCATTGGGAAGAAATAATAAACATACTTTTGCCTAATAATAAAACTTTACTAATAAGAAACTAGATAATAATAAACTAATAAGAAATTAAAACTATTAAAAGGAGAAAATGATAATTCAACAATAATAACTAGAAGCATTAATACTACATTCTTGAAAATGGTTAGAACTAGGCAGAAAATTAGCACGGATAGAGAAGACTTGAACAACACTCTTAACAAATTAGAACTAACCGACATCTGTACAACAATTCAACAACAGAATGCAATTTCTCTCAAGTACATGAGGGGCATTTCTAGGACAAACTCTATGTTAGGCCATAGAGTGAACCTCAATATGAAAGAATTAAAACCATACAAAGAATATCCTATGATCACAATGGAGTTAGCACACAAACCACACAAAGAAAATTGGAAAAAACCACAAATATTCAGGAATTAAGAACCACATATCTAAGCAATCCATGAATCAAAAACAAATATAACAATGAAAATTAGAATAAACTGAATAAGAAACACAATGTACCACGTTATGAGATGCAGCTAACACAGTGTTCGTGGGAAAATTTATAGCTAAAAATGCTAACATTACAAAAGAAAGATTTCAAGTCAATAGCCCAACTTTATACTTTAAAAAAGTACAAAAATATGAAGGACATTACTACTCATTTGATAAAACTGAACTACAGACAGGGTGGGTAAAAATACTATAATCAGCCCTCCCTAGGGGTGCAACAGGTAAAGCACAGCATTAAGAAGCTAAAGTCACTTCAGCATGAGTTCGAGCCCCACCCCAGAGGTGACCCACATGGCATGGCAGACCTCTCCTGACCAGCCCGCTGCTCCCTTCAGCAGTGTACTTTGTCAGTCGGCCTGTTCTGCTCCCCACTCTGTCTCTGGTGAATCCTCTCACCAGCCCTGCACCTCTGGCCTGTACCCCAGTTCTGTATGCATAAATAAATAAATCTTTTTAAAAAAAAAAAAAAACTAATCAAGGTTAAATTTTCCAATATTGATAAAGGTACTCTGGTTGCGAAAGAGAATATCCCCATTTGTAAATATACAGTCATTTTAGGTAAACGTTCTTTTATCCCTCTCTCTAGACACATAGACAAGGGGTTGCAAATGTGTGTTTGTAGAAGGAAGATGTTGGAGGGAAAGAAAATTCCCATGATAAACCAAATGGGATAAATGCTAATAAGTTGAGCTTATATAATAAGTAGGAGGTATTCTTTGTATTCTTATTTTTACAGCTTTTCTATATAGATAAAATTACTTAAATTACCCTAAGTTTAAGTGATTGTATTATTTACTAAATTTAAGTATACCAATAAGTTATTAATGTATTAAAATTATTTATAGGTTAACATAAACTCCTATTAGCATAAAGGATAGTTTATACATTTTCAAAAACAATAATATATTTAATAATATATTTAGTGAGTAAAGAGGTACTATTTTACACTTTTGCAAGTCTACCTAGCTTAAGAGAAATAAAGTTTTATTTGTTCTACATTCAAAGTGTCTTAACATGATATTTTGATGGAAGTATCAGAAAATATAGTGTTACATAGATATATAGTTGGATAAGGGAAAGGTATTTTTAGTAGCCTTGACAGATATTTATGGTATTTGTCATATGGCATTTTCTAAAAGGTTATTTGGAACATGGAAACCAATCAATTACATTTCTGTTGCATTAAACCCCACTGATTTATCTTGCACTTGTACATGGTTTTGTAACATATTTTGGCCACTTATAAAATATTAGTTCTTTGAAAAGTATGCACATTTTTAAATTTTTTGACACACTATAAAACAGGAAAAAATATGCATTCTTATTTCTAGAAACTTTTTTTTAAGTATTAGGAAACTATTAAGTTTATAATCTTGGGACAAATTTCCCCAATTTCAAATTTTCACTTGAAAGCTCAAAGTTTGTCATTGGCTAAAATATTCTCAAGTATTTCTTTGAAGTGACAAACTCACTTTTTTCATTTTTGAGAAAGTATTGGCAAATATCCAAGTCTAAATAACCATAGTTTCTCTGTAAGTTGTAAGCAAATAAAACTTGTTTTTCTGAAGACAGAGGCTGGTTCAGCTAATAACCCACAACAACCTCACAAGCAGTCCCTGAACCAGCCATCATGCACACATTTGTAAACATGCCACTTCATCCCACACAATATTTAAGCAACATGTACCAAGAGTATATATTTGTGTCATTTTTTCCTACTTTGTCAAAGATATCTTTCAGTAAATTTGTTGATTTTTTTCTTTGGCATGCAAATGGAGACTACAGTAACTAATCATACTTGGTGCCACAGTGTGATTCATGTTAAAACACCAAGAGTTTTGCTGCTCCTTAAAATTTATCACTTATTTACAAGTGGTACAAAAAGTGTTTGTTTAAAAAATTGTTAATTGTGGCAGAAGTATTTGAATATGTTTCACTGTTTGAAAAAATCTATTTTAACAATTTGTCAAGCATTGTTTTTGTATACCAGAACAAATGACAAACTGGAAAAAGACAAACCTTTTCTTCTTTTTATTATGAAAAGAGTTTTGAACTCTTAAATTCCTGAAAAGGTCTCAAAGCTACCCAATTGTCTATGGACCTCTATTTTAAGACCTACAAAATATAATCCCACTTGTGCCAATTCTAGATGGGAAGGAGAATAAAATGGAAGGAGTCTTACGTGTACAGACACAGCCTGCCTATGTTTTGTGTAAAGGAATTTAAGGTCTCTGCAGAAGGTGGTATACTTTTCTTTCATATGGTTTACTTTTGTTTTAGTTTGAAATGTTTTAATCATAAAAGTAGCAAGAATTCAAGCAAATCTCTATTTAGATTAAATTGGTATTAATATTTGGCCACATTTGCTAGCATCTTGGAATGATTGAAAATAATGTGTAGGCCCTCCCTGGTGGCGCAGCGGGTTAAAGCACAGCACTGAGAAGCTAAAGCCGCTTCCGCATGAGTTCGATCCCCGCCTGCCCCGGAGGTGACCACATGGCGCGGCAGACCTCTCCTGACCCGCCCGCTGCTCCCCTCAGCAGTGTACTTTGTCGATCTGCCTGTTCTGTTCCCCACTCTGTCTCTGGTGAACCCTCTCGCCTCCCCTGAGCCTCTGGCCTATACCCCAGTTCTGTATGTACAAATAAATAAATCTTTAAAAAAAAAAAAAAAAGAAAATAATGTGTAGATGTAGTTTCTAGACATCGTGGCACTTTACCCTCTTTATATTCTGACACCTGGTTTCCTGTTTTAAATCTCTCCAATCACCACCTACCACCTTGTCATCTTACAGTTAAGGTGGTTGAATTTCAGTACTGAAAAAGACCTCCACATTGATTTGACTATTACAAAATGTTAAAGAGACCAATAGATAGTCTCATGTTTTCCAATAGATAGTCTCATATTCTGGATTTGTCTATATTCTGGATTTGTCTAATTATTACCAAATGGTACCGCTTAGCTCTTAGATCACCATATTCTTGTAGATGGAGTTTGATCTTAAGCTTGGCAATATTTAGATTCAACATTTTTTAGCAAGAATAAATTAAGATATCCTTTTACAAGACAAGGCAAGTTTATCTTTAAGGGTGTAGTAAAGTTCTAACTACCAGTAGAATTTCACAGATTTGCTTTTTTACCTCCTCAGGAACTGTGCAACCCATTTTCATTAACTGGAAAATATAAAAGATTATCATCGCTCTACAGTCAGCAGTTGGAGCCAGAAGTTACCTTCATAGTAACAGATCAAAGAAGAGACATGCAACTATTTGAGAAATATCACTAGATTTGCTTACTGGTGGCCAGGTTACTTTTCTTCTTTTATTGCAGTTCTACCCAAATATCCTAAAATATACTAATTTGATGATTTTCCACTTCATTATGAAATATCTTTCAGTGATGGGCAAATTGAGGAACTCCTGAAGGTATTTAAAAGCTTGAAGTTTATTTATTTAGAAACATCAAATGATTCTTCACCTACCTTGTGATTCTGGTTTTTTGGAGGGAGGTGTTTGTTCACAAGGTTCTTAATTCATGAAACTTGTTAAAATAAATGTAAATCAGAACCCAGAAGGTGACAAACAGCAAAAAGAATTGAAGATTATTCTCATTCAGCATAAGATTGTTTTCTTAGAGGCTGATCATCTCATTGTGAGAATATGCTCCAGGCTGAAAGTCAACATACACATTTTTGGCCCAGAGCAAAACATTTTAAGGAAAACCAAATACAGCAAGTCCATGAAGATGGGTTTAACATAGCAGATCTGAAACCACAGAATTTTTTTCTGTGGTAGTGAAAAGATAGTAGGGCCATTGAAATTTACTACTGAAAGAAAAAAACCCAGCATTTCATTCCCTCCTTCCTTGGCCAATCCTCATCCCCTGTAATTCTTATAATATTCAGTAATCATACTTCTCATGATAAATTTTAAAGGTGCCAGCAAACATTGATTAGGTGCAGAATGGAATTTTAGGTTGTGATGTAAATATAAGCACCTTAGTAAATATAAATTACTAAGAGTAATTTGAGAGCTATATTTTTGTAGAGAAAACAAAGTCTTCCATCACTGAAGTATTAGACTATAAAGCAACCCTCCCAATGAGACTGAGAAGATGCCCAGCACTTACATGCCACTATGTAGCAGCTAAAATCTACATGCCATAATGTAGATTTTAGCTGCTACCCCAAGCTCAGGTTCAGTGCTTAATGATTCTGCTAGTGCGATATCTTGATTCTAGACCCAATGATTTGCTTTAGGGACCAGCACATCCTATCCCATCCCAGCACATAACATCCCAGCCTAGCCCAGCTCAGCCCAGCACATAACAGCTCAGCCCAGCACATAACAGCTCAGCCCAGCACATAACAGCACATAACAGCTCATCCCAGTTCATCCCTGCCCAGCACAGCCCAGCTCACCCCAGCCCACCCCAGCCCACCCCAGCCCAGACAGCCCAGCCCAGCCCAGCACATAACAGCCCAGCACAGCACATAACAGCCCAGCACAGCACATAACAGCCCAGCACAGCACATAACAGCCCAGCCCAGCACATAACAGCCCAGCCCA